>NC_066372.1:17002742-17326076 GCF_013377495.2 Cygnus atratus | reverse complement strand
TGTCTGGAGGGGTCTCCTGCAGAGGTTCGGGGGCAGAGCTTCCTTCTTCTCCCTAGTAGCCTCTCTGGAGGTGCACATGAGTCTCTGGGCCAAAGAAAACAGTTGTGATTACGGAGTGATAGAGGCAGCCACACGCTGATTCAAGGACCTATAATCTTCTCCCCTTCCACCCTCCCCATCCCAAAAGCAACAAGTCTGTAAAACTCATTCACTTGCCAGAGGCTGTTTATTCTGTTTAATGGCCACCTATCACCCCTTCACTCATTCTTTTTAGATTTACTAGACAAGCACAAAGCAAATTAGTGCAAAATGCTTTCAGTCAAGTGTCAGGTGGAATCAGACTTGATGAATACTATACTGCTGGGCTTTATAACTCTAGGAACACATATACTGACAACACTGTCTCCTTCAATTAAAGCTATGCTGCCTGTTTTCTGGATCCCTCATCAAATCCTCCGTCTGCCCCCCCACACCCCCACCCCAAGTCAAACCTATAACTTTTTAATGTCTTATTTTAATAAAGACATTTGGACATGCACTGTGATGGTGCAAATGGAGAAATCTCAATGCTGGAATTTTTATGATGTGTTTCAAAAACTTACTCTTCAAAGGAAATGTTTCAGTGACATGCTGACCTGCGGCAAAGTGTGGATATGTTCGAAAATATCACCGTGTCTGAACCTTGTAATGTAATATTTATAGTATAAAGCCTGCTAACTTGCCATAAAAATGAGTCTCCATTGTTGCTCATCCATAAACACACAAGGCCAAAGGGGTGGGGGTAAGGGTGGAGAGGGGACTTGGTTGCTTCTTGACAAGGCAGGGCAGAGGTGTACTTTCCCCTTAAAGCTGATGCGTGGCGCAGTCTACAGGCATCAGGGGAGAGCGTAACCCCAAGGGGAGCACAGGGGTTTCTAGCTGCGTGACTCCCATTAAAGTCAATAGGAGCCATGTGGCTGAAACCCACACACAGATCTCAGAAAATTCCCCCCCTGAGCCAAAAACATTCCTCTGAAGATGGATTGTATCTGATGGGCACAGCTCAGAGTAATGAGCTGCTGATGCCGTGCTGCCCCAGGGATGCGGTGTAATGCAGCTGGGTTTTGCTGGGACACTCAGCTCGTGGAGCAGGGCAGCACGGAGCGCAGGACACCCCACACCACCCTAATGTGCTCAAAAAGGCTTCTTTTTGGTTTTCCCTGAGCTCAGGGATTGTGATCAAAGCGGGTTTCTCCGAGCACTGGGACATCAGCCACTGTAATTACAGCAAGCAGACAGCTAAACCAGAAATAGGCACAGAGCGATAACAACCCCACCGACGGACAGGGAGCTGCTTTGAAGAGGGAGAGACCGCAAGGCTGCCTGGAGGAACGACATCCGTCATATCGCTGTGGCCACACAGGGGCCACTCTGCTCCAAGCCTGTGTGCCCGAAATGCTCCTCCAGCAGAGAAAACGGAGCGATGGCTGCAGACTGACATTAGGATACGTGGTTTTTTTGTTGTTTTTTTTTTTCCTGGCAGGTAGAGCAAGCTGATGTTAGTCTCATGAAAGGCTGTTGTCGTCAGAATTTTCATAACAACAATTTAGTAGAAAACAGACGTGTAAAGAAGCTACAGAGAAATGACACACTTTTTGAGGCATTCTGATACCATGGTGATGAGAGTGGTATAAATAATATAGCAAGAAGGACGGATCCAGTCCTCTGAATTGAAACCATCTTATGTCTCTTTTCAAGGCCTAGTAAGAATAAACAAAGATACTTCAACCTGATAAATTAAATAAGCAAAACATCATCATTTCATGTCAGCTGCTTAAATTCCAGATAAACTGCATATGACTGTGAAGCTGAAAGGTAGTATTATAAATAAAAAGTATTGCTATTCTCTTTCTTCTTCAGGACACAGTGGATTTCACAGGCAATGTCTGGTTCTGTAATATATTATAATTCCTAAAAGCAACCCTAAACAGGGATGAGAGAGACAAATAAGGACCTTTACGCAGGTGTATTCCATGAAGGTTTTTTATGGATGCCGAGTTGAGGATAAAATCTAATTTACAGCTCTAAATTGGAAACATGCACAGACCCTTTGGAATGTGTGTTATTAGTAAGCTAGCTCAGAAGTCTGCATTAACTCATGCCCAATTGCTGCAAGGAGAAGAATATTATAATTATTTCCTCTACTGCTGTTTGCTCCACCTGAGAGCAGAAAGTGCCCAAATTAATGCAAGTATAACTGAATGGGGCTGACCATTAATTTTGTTCTAATTACCCCCACCCTCCCCAGTAAATTCAGTGATGGGGAAATAAGGAAACTATTTTCACTCGCTCAGCATTTGCACTTTTAACATATCTTTTTTTTTTTTTTTTTTCCTTTTCAAATCTACTTGTAGCCCCTGGAAGCTACCCGCATGCTGATAACCCTTTCAGGACAAACAAGTACAGTAGGGGAAGGAGGACAGAAAAAAGACCATCTTGAAGATATTGCCCAACACACTGGCTCTCCCTCTCAGCCATGATCAGAGAAGTGGCACTTAAGGCATAAAGACGGTGCCAGCTGTAACTGATCTGCTACATACAAATGCCCTGGAAGTCACAATATTTGATACAAAACTAAAACATGCACTTCATATAGGAATAAGCTGTTGATGTTGGGGCAGGGCCATTTGCAAAAATGATCCAATATTTGACACCATACAAGGTGTGTGTACCAGTACTTACTGACATTTCATATACAAGTATGCAGTAAATTCAAACCCTCACGTACTGCACACTGCAGTCCTACTACACGGGAGCTCTGGGATTCTTAGAAATCCCCAGCTACTACAGTTTCTGAGTGTCCCTCACTGAAAATATATGGTAGAAAGGGAAAAGCTGTTCTCCCTCCCCTTTTGTTTTCCTAGAGAAAAAACAGTGATACAAAGAATAGGATTAATCAACCATGTTTCAGCCATCTCTGTAAGTTTACATGTCTGGAAGTCTTAATTAGTCATTGAGGCTCTGTCTGTAGCCAGTGAAGGGAACATGGTAAATATTTTTCTCATGCCATCTTATTTTTGATAACAAACTTATAAATAGCACCTTATGGAGGCTCCACTTCCTACATGGAGGGACCTAAGCTACCCAAAATGACTGTTCCAGATTTGGCAGGGGCATGCCACCCATCCTCAGTGCTGGGCTGCTCCTCTGAATTTGTTCAACTACAAGGTGGAAATTCTTTACCAGAAAATGTCATTTCCCTTTTCCTGGGAGCTTGCCTTAGCAGCACACACATGACACCAAATCCTGCAGCAGAATTTCAGCAGATATAAATCAGAACAGTTTCATTGTCCAGCCCGAGCCTTTTGACTGTTCCAGTCTTTTTCTGAGGCAAGTGAAGAAAGAGCACATTTTTGTAAACAGTGGAAAAATGTATCATGGAAAAGTCTACTAAGGAAACCTGTGAAAACAAACCTGTAATGTTTACAGCAATTGTCTTCTCTCATCTGTGGTTTAATTTCCTATAGTATCTATCACAGGGCTTTACTAATTCCACAGAGAGCTGAGAACCTGGTATTTAATCCTGCCAGGGAAAAGCAGCTAAGAATAAAAATTTCACCTACAAATCAAAGGTGCAGAGTTATCCTTCCTACTAAATAATTCACCAAGATTTAATACACTAGCTTTAAAAACAATTATAGAAACAAAACCTGTTTCAATTTCCTCTTTCATTTTAAGGTGTGGCTAATATTAAATTAAGATCAGAGGCTCGTATTTGAGGTACTTAAACCAGACTCCATGTGTGTCATTGCTGTCTCACCTGTTGGTTTTTTAAGGTCATTAGAAGAAATGAAAGTTGCCAGATTTAATTACTCTTCCTACACTGGGAAAAGTGGAAGAAAGTATCAGTAAGCTGGATTTATGTTTGGTGAAAATGTTTTCCAAAAATAAAACAAATAGGATAAATAATAAATAAAAATAAAAAGGAATATAAGGCAGTTATTGAAATTAAAATTGCAACATTTAAAAGGATGAGAAACATAAAGCATATGACAATATAATTGCCATATAGGCTTATGTACTCTGGTTAGGGTTGTTGGCTCTGTGGACTCTAGAAATGTTTTCAAAAAATCTTCTTTAATAGTTCCCTGCCTTCTTGACTAGATAATGAAAATGTAATGACAGATTCTAATCCTCCAGTCCTTTTATCTTGTAACATAAACAATCCTACAATAGTTTAATTAATAAAAAACAGAAGCCCAGACACCCAGCTTCTCCCACAGAAAGGGTGTCAGTCAGAGGCCACAGAGATTTACCTCTGCATTGGTGGAAAGAGAGGAGATGTTCTGACACCAAATTTTCATTGGAAACAAAGTTTGAGAACTAGATAATAAAGAAATCTTTTTTCTGGAAACCAAAAGATGATGATTCGGCATCAGTAACACAGAACAGACAAAATAATCATTGGCAAAAGCCTAACATGGTGTCTCTGTTGAGGAGTCTCACCACTTCTAATTCTAATTCTAATTCTAACCATGGGATCTGGAGGTGCACAGTGCTGCTGTGGGGCTGAGGCAGCGGCAGGACGAGGAGGACGCGGCAGGCCTCATGCTGTTAAACAGCAGGAACATCCCCAGCTGAACGGTGCCAGTGCAGCAGTTACTCAATGAAAGCGATCGGGGGTGGGAGATGGGGCATGATCCTGGTGCTAAGGCTGCGGCTGCCACCTGGCCAGGAGCAGCAGAACAAATTTGGGCTTAGGGTGAGGTTAGAGGTCTGCACAAAAGCTTAGGAAAATGTCCTCCCTTTCTGATTCAGTGCTGGGCTTTATCGGCTATTTGCCTGCAGGTCTATGTGAGAAAATGTGTAAGGCAGGGCAGGGAGGAACAAAGGGGCTTCCTTCTCGCCCAGGGAAGGCATGAGACTCTGGAGAGGGACTCAAAGCACCAAAAATGGCTTCTGGCAATATCTACAGGCAGCAGGGACCTCAGCATGAACTGGTGAGGAGCCTGAACATGGTCGGAGGAGGACAGCCAGCCCTCAGGGAAGTGGTCTGGGAGACGAGACCACGTATCCAGAGGGATTGAGTCCTCACATGGACTTTGCAGCATGTGGCTGGTGGGAAGAGGCCACGCTCTCTCCCTCCTTAGTGCAGAACTACTTCTCTCGTTATACCTACGTCACTGCAGTCAGCATATGGCTCACTATCTCCAAAGGTTATTTTACTGACAGCATTTTCTAGCGTAACACGAAGCCATAATCTGCTGCTGACTGGCTCTGAGGAAAAGCCAACGCTGTCTGCTGGCTGAACCACAGAGCTGGGATTCGGGAGCCTGAAGAGCTTTTCCAGCTCAGCCAGTGGTTTGCTCCACACTTTTGACTACGCCGCTTGGACTCAGTTCTCCCTGGTGAAAGGAAAGGGTAACAACATTCTCCGTTGTGGGGTAACTAGAAACTTAATTAATGTTTGCTATGTGTGATGATCCTCAAAGGGGAGATGCCAAACATCACAAAGCACTTGGCACCTCGTTTTCTCTCACAGTCTCCAAGTCAGCCAAGCATCTTGATTATCATAAAATCACACAATAATCTGTGTCTTTTCTGCCTGTTACTGCTGGTGGATTCATGACAAGAACTGCATAAAAATGATTCCACTTTCCCAGACTCCACAACTCATATGGCAGGCCAAGAGAGAGCCTGACAAAGAGGTGAACTCTTCTGCACCCATGTCACTTTTTCCCATATTTTACAGCTTCAGAGAAGTGTGTTGAAGTTCACTGCCTGCTACCTGGTTGGCAGGTCTTGCTCAGAAATTATTTCATTCATTATCAGTACATTTTCAGAATTGGGTGCTTTTACACTGCCAAAGAGTAAGCGCCATAAAGTGGTTGTGAAAAATGCGTTGGCTGACATAAACCAGCCTCTGTTGGATGCACTAAATATGTCAAAGCAAACTCAGATGGTCCTTTAACTCAGTATATGCGGCATCATGGGGAAAAGTGCATTCTTCTCCCAGCAAGCAAGAATAACAGCTCAAACACTTAAGGACTCCACCTGATTTCTCCCTTGTGAAACAAAATGTAGATTTTATTACCCACCGTATAACTCACTCTATTTATGGTTTGCATAATTTTTCCTCTTTCCAAATACATTTCATTTTATCAGCTTCAGGGGCTTTACACCTGATAGAGCCAAAGTCTGAACTGTGTCATTTAAAGACATCTCAGAAACCACAAGGCAGAGGTAAGGCCTGCTATCATGTATATTTCCAGGCCAAGTTTTTGCCTCTGTTATTACTCCTACAATACCTCCCTGGACCTTCACAACTCTCATTTTATCCTCAGTACAAATTAGGATAATCCCTGGTTTTGGACAAGATTCACTACCCAATCTAAACAGCCCATATACTAAATCTTTTGCAAAGCATGATTTCCTGAACATTTCAAAGATGGATTACAATATCAGTTGAGTACATGGTTCTAGAAGAGAAGGAAAAAAAAAACAAGACGTAAGTATGTCCTCAGAAAAATGATACCACATCTTGCAATGTTCCTTTAAAAAAGGGAAGAAAAGAAAAAAAGAAAAGAAAAGATGGCTGACTGCCAGAGTTTTGTGTTAACTTGAAGTGCAGAGGTGATTTTTAATGCTTCAAACATCATTCATGAAATATTATATACATAATTTGTACTCAAAATAACATGCAAGCTCTCCAAGGAAACATTAAAATAAATAGCTTCTTTAACTCTTTTGTACCTTGATCGTATCTTATTTTGATGAATCAATAAAAGAGAGACATAAGATTGATGTAGGACAGATCAGTAGGGCAATCATGTACTTTATTACATATTTATGAGTCTGAAAGATCAAAGGATGTTTTTATGCACATAACTTGGCAAATGTGTTTTGCCACATTCAGATATATTCCAAGTGACTTTAGCAGGAATGTGAAAGAAGCTGGCATGCTGCCCACAGTGCTATTTGGTAAGACTTTGAATGACGGTGGGATTACAAACCATGATAATAAAAACACATACAGCATAACATTGATGCATGTAAACAGTATATACAAATGCATATGTGTGATCTTATAATGTGTGTATATACAACATATTGCATTTTCTGCACACGTGCATACATATGCAAACTACAGCCTTGATTCAACATTTCTTTAAGTCACTGGAAGTCTTTCATTTTCCTTAGAAGACACCACATCAGGCCTTTAATGCAAACAAGAGAGGGGAAAAAGGTTGCCCTCCAACCATAAAACATTAGGTTATGGACTGCCACGAGCAAAAATCAGGCAATAACAATGTTTGCAACTACATTCATTCATTGGCATGGCACACCCATTCCTCTTGGGGTTACCTTCAGGTGCTACCACTGCTATGTGGGCAGCGAGATGGAAGAAATATCTCCTTTACTATCAGAACTGTAATTCTGTCTTCTCCCAACTTTGGCACATGGACATTTCAAACCCTTCTCTCACACCAACACCGGTTTTTGACATGAAATGCCTCAGTGTAAATGGACAGGGCACCCAGCTATGGCTTAATCAGAGCCAGAGGCAGGTTGATCCACACACATGCTCCGACACCCAACTGCTATCACAACTCTGCACCAGTGCAGAGGTTGCAGACTGTGCAACAGGTTTCCTATGTGATCCAGGACAAGTCACTTTTTAACATGGTTCGGAGAACATCAGTTTCCTAACAATACAAAATATTGCTGTTTTCAGAACTGCTCATTACAAACAACCCAGCTGAGGAGCTATACTCTGCAAGTCTGACCCAAAGTGTGTCTCAAATAGGGCTAAAACATTCATGCACCCAGAGTCATCAGACCCCCTTCTTACATCCTCAGAATGAAACTGTCACTTACTGCCTATTTTCAAAGTTAATAATAATACTTCCCAAACACAGAAGGGGATGAATAAGAAAATTGGCTCCTGTGAAGATACAAAGATTGACAAAAAAGCATGTATCTTCCTAAAACTGAGACAGCAGGACTGGTACCATTCACCTCTTAAGTTTTCTTATTATTATTTAAAAGTTAATGGTAATTTTTTATTAGATTTAGCAGAACTTGATTGACTCAAAGATGCTGTAGAAGCCTGTCAAAATGTGCTAAAATATACACTACCTGCCAACACCACATAGGAAACATCAGGATATTACCTGCAGCTACGGGAGGGGTGGGCCTTGAGATCTGTCACTGCTTGAAAGGTGCTACCAACATTTAAAATAAAAAGCTAGTGAAAATGACGCTACTAATTCAGGCTGGTTATTAGAGTGCCAGTGCAGAAGTATTACGGATGGAAGAGACACCATCTTCGTCTCCTACTGCATTCTCAGTTCAGGTAAATACTCCCTTACCCAGGCTAGTTTAAGTGTTAAGCAACAGTATTTCCTCCACTCCCTTTGAGCAGCTGCTCGATGGTATCACAGATCACACCAGGAGATTTCAGCCTATCATTAGGGCTGTGATGGATTCCAGTTGGTGGTTCTGGCTATTAAAAAACACCACAGAGAGTTTCCCTTTCCTTCTGTTGCTCTCTTCCTCTTTGCTCATGGAAGCAGGCAGCTCTCCTCCACTTCCCCTGCCCCACTTCACTCCCAAATCCTCGCAGCTACATACAAATCCCCAAATCCTCTTTGCTACTTGGCCCATTTGGCTATTATACATTTTCCAGCACAACCCTGCTGACTATGAACCTCAATATTCCTTTTCTAATTTATTTCATGTCAGTGTGAGTCAATGCCTAGAATAATCATTTGACCTTGGTATTTACACCCTTCCAACGTTGACAAGGTGTACTCATGGTCCGTAGTAGATGTTATTTGGCCAGGCCATATTACTTTGTTAATGTTTTGTTCATTCTTTGTAAGTCTTTCTCTCAATCTTCCTGATCTATTTATTTCTATCTTTTCTGGACTGTCTTCCTTTTGTCGGTATCATTGTCACTGAAGTGCCCAGAAATGAAGTATTCCAGTATCTGCAGTATCAATCCCTACATGCCGTGTCTACCCTAAGTACCATTAGGAAATCTCTCATACTGATATCTTCCCAAGTGGTCACCTTAATGGCTGTCCTAGACAGCCTGGACTCCAAAGTAATTTCTACCATGCTATCTATACCGGCAGATTTATTGCTTTTAGCTTTTTTTCCAAGTTTTAGCTGTCTTTATCAATAGTTACTTTCACAAAGGTCTCCTTAGTGTCTCAGGGGTTGATTCAATGAAGCCTTTCAGCTGCTGTTTAGAGTTAAGCACATGAATAAACTTCCATTTGAAGACAATAGGACTAAATAGCTTAAAAGACAATATACATTTAAGTGTTTTTGTAAATTAAGCTGTAATTGTTCAGCAGTCTTGTGGGATTTTTCTTTTCTTTTTTTTTTCTTCTCCTTTTTTTTTTTTTTTTTAAAGGAAAAAAAAATCTAGCCAGCTCATCTCTGTATTTAAGACTACATTTCTGGTTACCCGCTGGTAGCAAGGCTGTTATTTTTGAAAACTACTGATGGATTCTTTTCGACCAAGCGTTTATTAAGATAACAATTATTTAAAACCCCACCTCACCACATCCCCAAGCCACACCCGGATCTTTCTGTGTGCAGAATTTAGCAAACAAGGGTGTTACGAGACAGCTGTGAGCTCCAACAGCACTAGGCAACATTGAACTGCAGCAAACTCAACAACTTTGTTATCCTAAATATTAGCACTACTGATGAACCTTTACTCTGTTTCAATAGACACATAATTAATTCATTTACAAGACCTGCAGGAAGAGGTTTGTCTCCACAGGAAGGGGCTTTGGAAGATTTGTTGGCAGCGTTTCAGGTGGGTGGGCTCCATTTACAGTGCTATTCATGAGCTTTTGTTTACGATCAGGAAAGTGCCCTGAAGTTAGTCTGGGCTTAATTATTCAGTTATAAGTCCCTTTGACTACAGGATGATTTAGCCCTTATTCTCTCTTGGTTTCATCAGGGCATCCTTTCTCAGGGTGACATCAAGTGGGATGATACAACCAAAGCATCTCTGCTCTTTCCCACTCCCTCTAGAGGCTTCCGAGGACTCAGATGTGGACAGATGTCTGGGCCCCGCTGCTGGTGAAGTCTACATATGAAATACTCTGCTTTTGGGCATGCAACACAAATCCAGTAGTTCCTAGTGAAGAAGCCTCTAGTCCTTTTTTTCCCTTCTCTGAATGGTGGAACATCATTAAGCCCTCAGGTCCCTCACCACCCTTGTTCTGCACAGGACCTTTAGGGAAGAAGAACAATTTTGTTATTACAGACATGGTACAGACTCAGGAGGCTACAACCACAGGAGAAGCCTAGAAGCCTGTTGGGAACAGACATGGCATCACTTTCTACGTGCCCCCAGAATGGTTTTGGAGAGTGACAGGCAGGATGAGCAAAACCATGGCCAGGACCGTTCTCACAGTTCACCGGGACAGATGATCCTGTTTAATTTACTAGTACAGGTGTAGCCAGGGGAAGGCAGTGAAAGCTTTCCAGTTACAAGAGATACATACATCAAAATACTCCACAAAGAGTAAGTCAGGGTGAAAAATACTTAAAATTAAAAACCGCTGAATGTGGCAAAGCAACATATTGTCAGCAAGCAACTATATAAACAGGCTTTCCTGTTCTTGTCTTATTTAGACAGAAAAAGAAAGGAGAAAATTAAAGATGGCAGCACACTGATACTGTTCGGGGATGCTGTCATCTGTTACACTCTCTAGCTGACTACTCGGCTGAGCCAGCTAGAAAGCAGTATCCACATAACTGAAGGTGAGAATTTAAAGCGAGAGTTAGACTGGTTCACAAAACTACATGGACATGTTTATTGCAGTGTAATAGTGGCTTAATTTGAATTTGTTAAAGTTAATTAGAAATGGATTTAATGAACTTTGAGTAAGTTGCCATTATGCCAAAGTAAAATTATCCATACAGCCTTTTATTCAGCTTAACTATCTCAGTTATCTCAGTTTAAAACCTCTTCAGATCATGCCAGAATAACTTTTTTTTTTTTTTGTCTTTGTGTAGACAAATTCCTACACAGAAAAAACACCATCGCTCAGCTGAAGACAGTGGCCTGAACTTATTCCTTATGTAATCCCCTTTGTCAATATGTTTATTGTCACATACAGCTCAGGATCAAAGGACATTCAGCTAGAAGATATAATTAAAAAGTGAGGATGTAATAGACAAGCCCATCTTCTGCTCAATCAGCTCTTACTTAGTCCTGAGATCTGAATTTCACGCAGGCTTGCATAGGCCTAGAGGTCAAGAGTTTGGTTCTTCGAGTGAATCTAGAGAGGCTTCTTGTCTTGTCCTTTGCCTCTGAAAAAACAAGATCACCTGTCTTGCGCAGCTAACCCAACCCAGCCCAGCTGCAAACTTTTCGTGTGATCCAGCTGTGATATGTTTGGCTATGATAAAGATTTCTTTGTCTTCAGTTTATGGAACTCTCTACTACCAAATAACTGCAGCATAACCAGCAGTTCCTTTTCCTTCTAGATGAGGTGGCTCTGTACAAAAACATGAAGAATCCATTCATGGTGGGTCTGGGAATAATAATAACTCTGCTCTTTTTTTTTTCTCATTTAGGGAAGATTATGGTAACTGTGGTATGAATAACAACGTCCTGTTTGGCCTGGCCCGCACCTAGGGTCTGAGGTAGGATCAGAGGATCCTCAGTGACCGAGTTTAGGCACAAAGCTTTACTGCCCCTCACTGAGAGAGGTTTCTTGAATGACCCCACACAGTTTACATGACCTTGTTTTATTTTGCTATGTGATAGACTATGATCATATCTGTTCTTAACCTTTAGGATTTCATGTGTGTTTTCATCAGAGCTGCTTACACTTAGAACACTGATCACAGAATTACAGAGTACTTTAGCCTACAGGGGATGCTGGAGGTCATCTAGTCCAACCCCTAGCTCAAAGCAGGGCTAACTTTGAAGTTAACTATTAAAAGTGTTTAGTTCTATGAAATCATCTCTCTGGGCTTTGTGAACACTAATCAAGGGAGGTTGATACCAGACCTGTGCAGTCAGTATGAACCTCATTGAGGGTACAAAGGTACAGAAAGAAGGTTTCTACCCTTAAAGTTAATAGAAAAGCTTCCAGTGAGCAAGAGAGGAATCCATCTCCAAGCCTACAGTTGACCAGGAAATATAATGCATGCCCTCAGTTACACAGCAAAACTCTTTTATTTCTCTTAGTCATTCTTATGACAAACGTCTTTCCTCGAGCCTTTATTTTATGTCTAATTATGTTCAGCTTTCTTTCTGAGCTTAAAAAAAAAAGGTTAGATTTCATATGGGGAAGGACACGTGACTTTCGCTGTAGACTACAGCTTTTTAACGTCTAGCAGTTTGAGCTGTTGGGTTTATTATTGCTTCAAGTTGAAAAATATTGGGAAACTTCTACAGAACAGTTCAGCCATTTCTAGGAATAAGCTTCAGGAGGAAAAAATGCACCAATTGTTTTGAAAGGCTTAGATTTTTTTTTTTTTTACTGAAACTCCACTAATGTGCATTGGGGGACAGTCTCAAAATGTGGTAGAGGCCAATGCAGGAAAGAGAGGTATCGTTCACTGTCCTCATGAATATTCAACAAAACGTGGCCAAATTGTAATCCTCTGCAAATCACCATCTGCATAGGCTCAGTAGAGGTTTGTTAGAGGCTAGCAGCACAATTCCCAGAGCATTCTGTCTTAATTGCATATATGCCATATCTCCCACAGGGCTGTATGCCAACCACATGGGCCTGCTCCATGCCCACCTCATCCACTGACCTAGATTCTTCCACAAATTGTACCTCAGGAGTGGCTGCAGCTCAGCTTAGATTTACACACAAGGAAAAAAAGTGGATATTTCCAGAACTTGAGAGTGGCTATGGGACAAGAAGAGGCAAGTTCTAGACATAGCAAGAAAGTACAAGGGGATAAAGGTGGTGCAGTTAGCACAGTGTTCAGGTTACGTGTTTGAATAAGAGATTAAGATGGTAATAAGGTATTTTGCCCACATTAATTTTGCCTGGTGATAAAGCATCTGGGATGAGATGTCAAAGAGATGAGCAGATGTCTAGGCTTGGCTGCTCTGAGGCAAGTCAGTGCAGCAGTATCTCCATCAGGAAAGGAGCTGAGTTGATAAAAGCCAAAATTATTATTACGATGGAAATGATTTGGATACAGATGAAGATGAGGTCAGAGAACACTGCCCTGAAGAGTTTAAAAAAAAAAAAGAAAAGTGTCTTAAGAGGTCATTGAAAGAGCAAACAGGAAGTTAAGGGGAGGAACAGGTTCCAGGACAGAGCCTTTAAACCAAGATTTCAAGACAGAGATTATAATCAGAGCTGTCAGATGTAGCCAAAATGTCAAGGAACATATGAATGGAATAATGGCCTTGAGATTTGGCCCTGAAGAGGTTACTAGAGACCTTGGCAAGAGCAGTTCCAGTGGAGTGGAGAGAACAGAAGCTAGAATGAAATACAGAGTATTATTACACACTAGAGTGATTGGCACCAGAGGGATCTGTTCATCCCACGGGCCATTTACTGGAACCTGATGGGCTAAATCCTTAACTGGGCTAAATTGGCTTAACTCCTCCGGAAGTTTTGTCAGCTTACATCCCTCAGAAATTCCATCCAGACAAGAAAACCTAAAACATGCTTGTCTTTTTCATCATCATCTTTTTCTCCTTTTTTTTTTTTTTTTCTTTTAAATGAAGAAAGAAATTTCAAGTTTATTTTAGGCCCTCCTATGTAAAATAATCCCAAGGCCTGCAATGTAATCCTTTTCCCCAAAGATCTAGGAGTGGAACACTTTCTGTTTCTTTATGTTGTCTAAACAGTATAAAATTAGGCAGATCTCAAGCTAGCTGCTCGCGTTACACAGTCTGATGAATCTGAAAGGGTAACAAACTCCAGGATGAACAATTAGTCATTTAGTCTTAACAACAGCTTTCTTCCTTTACCCACTCCTCTTCCTATAAATTTCTTTTAAAAAATGAAAACAAAAACAAAAAACCCACTTGCTATGAATTAGCTGAACTATTAATCTCTTGTCCTTTGCAGACTTTGTGTGTTGGACAACAGCCAGGGGATCACAGCACCATGTGCTGTTGCAGGTATTCCCCTTAGAGATAGAAGACATATATATTCTTAGACATGCAATAAAACTCGGATCTTTAGAGTACATATGAGATGATCTCCCTTGACACTTTGTTTTTAAATCATCTATTCGCTGATTTAAAACCAATGAGTTTGAGCAAGTCTGGAATCAGATCTATTTGACCATCTTTAGTTCCAGTGATGTCGGAGCTAGAATTATATGGAAAACAGAGTGCTTAGACTTAAAATTAGCAAGAGCTCTCCAGAAGGAACAAAAAAGGTATAAATTATGTCTGATTGAACAAACACAACTCCACTGTTGAACAGCCACTCAATGAAGAGGGCAGGGAGAGGCAATGGAGCACGGTAATGTGTAATATTACTAGTCAATGGGCTGTGTGCAGCAGTGGGCTCCCAAACGCTGGAGGTGTCAGGGAGATAAATAGCAGAGTGTCCTCCTCAAAAATATGATTAATACCCTCCTCGGTCCACTGCTGAAGATGTAGTGGGTGCAGCTGGTTTGGACAGCAGTTGCATAGAGGAAAATTACAGGACGATTGCAGCAGAGCAGTAAGGGCAAAGAGTAGGACAAGTAGTCAACTGAGTGGGAGTGCTGAGCCCCAACAAGGGAAGAAGTAGGCCAGAGCTGGCAAAGGTCTTTTGGCTGCTGTTTAAGTAATGTTTATAGAACTTTCATGCATGCACAACTGAGTTTCGAGTTCGTGATCTTTGGAGGAAAAAAGGGAGAGAAGCATGTTCGAGTTCATTGTCTCTTGTAATAGTCATGCCAGAGGTGGCTTTCAAGGAGCCATTCTTCTCTCCTAGCTAGCCTGCCCCCCGAAAAGCCTGTACGTCATAAGGAAGCAGGTGGAAAACTGAGAAACGTTAAAAACAAACTAAAAAAGCATCATCTTTTTTTCCTACAGTAAATCGCAATTTCCTGAAAAAATCAGGAGTGTGTCAAGTGGGGTTTTCACATTGTCTCATTTTCAAGGAATCCTCTAAAATTCTCAGAAAACATCCTTTCATGCATCTGTTGTCACAGCACTCAGGGGACAATGTCCAGAGCTCAAATTCCCAACATTAGAATCTGAACACAGTGTAATGTAACTAATGCTCCTGAAATCAAACAAAGGCAGAGGGCTACGGATGGCTTTATTTCTTAGGGCAGTGATCCCTGCCTTTGTTGGTTTGCAGGCAACAATACCAAGCAAGCAATATATTACCAGCGATGCCATATTATCTACTGTCTTGCATCCACAATGAATGTCTCAGGGTCTCCCCTGAAAGCCTTGGGTGGGGACGAATGCCTCAGGCAATCAGTCTCCAGTCGTCAAGAAGGAACTGCAAAAGCTGCAGGCGCAAGGCTGGTGCTTTATGGAAGGACACACATGTTGTTAAACACACAACACTAGCAGGATACACGTGTGTACTTCTGTTTATCTTAAAATGGCCATAAATAAATAAATAATCAGATGGGAGAAAGGAAAAGTTCCAGTGGATTATTGATCTGAAAGACAGTGATTAATAATCACCAGTTTAGTATTCTGCATCACACTGCCTGTCACACTTCCCTGGAAACAGGATTAATATAAGAAGATATTACATATGTGAGCAAGGCACGAAGGTAGCACTATATTGATCTGAACTTTAGAGCTGTTCAGTGCCATTAACCAAAACAAAAAGAATGCATGCACTTGTAAAAAGGAGAATGGCTGACAAAAATAAAGTCATTGGTTTTCCTCCTGCAAATTCCTCATCTCTTCAATCAGATTCAAGAACTGCCAGCTGCAGATCTCTGGTAAACTCAGCATAACCTGCGCCAGACCATTCAGCACAGGCAAAAAGCCTTTCTCCTCCTTGTGTTTGCACGATCAGTCCCTGTCTGTTACACAGAAAGTTGATGCAAGAGCTTACATACCCCCAAGGACTCACTTCTTATACTACAGAAACAGCATTGTTATCTAAGAGACTTTAGAGAAATATATACTTTTTGAAACTTTATGTAAACCAGAAAACTATAACATCATTTTTATTTTATTTTACTAAAAAAAAAAAAAAAGAAGTCTAGCCTGGCATACAGAACATATTTTAAGAAAAACAAGGAAAGTAAAATAAAGCTAGCTAATATATTTAAAGACACTTTCAATGAAATGAAAATCATTTAACTGCTATACTAATCTGCCATCTCAAATTCACTTTGTTCTTTTCCTATTATTATTTTTTGTTTCTGTGTAAGGAGGGGGCACCACTATTTGTTCAACATAATATTAAGCATACTCCGCTACTCAATTAGTAAACATGTCAAGAGGTGGGTTAGTTATTCATGGTTCAGGGGCACAGCCCCCTTTCAAAAAGAACTTTTTTTCTCTCTAATGAAATGATGGATAATCTGGAAGTAGGTGCTTTAAGAAGATATTAATCATTCTCTGTGGTAATGTTAATCATGCGTTCCATCATCTCCAGATGCTGTGCATCACCTTCCTCAGAGATAAAGGGCACCCAAGCCAGCAGAGTCCTTTTGATCACCTTTCTCACAGTAACTCTCATAAGGCATTAAAAGAAGTCTTCACATTTCAGGGCATCCTTAAAAATGAAATAGAAAGTGGGAGAGTGAGGTAATGGAGGGATTCATGGACTTCAATCTTGACCCTGTCATTACTTATGCTGCCCAGATGGGAGGTGCATAGTTCTTTCGTCCTTTGTCCTAATCTCTGACATTTTTCAATGCAATGTTTGGTATGAATGAGGTATGAGAAAAACCCTGATCACAGGAAATAGAAAATTAATTCACAAAAGATTTCAGAGAGAGATATGAAGGGGAAGCAAAAAAATCAACCCTCATTTTCTGTGAAGAAAAATCCAGCAAAATTATTCCCTCATAGCCTGCTATTCCATTCTTAGAAAACATTAGCAGAAGTCAGGTCAGATTTATCTCAGCATACTGTCTGTGATGTCTCTTCCAGTTAATAAAATACCCTGCCACTGGAGAGACTTCTGGCCAATTAGACCATTTTTACGACTAATCTTTTATAGTTTTCTTTTTCCTTTTTCCTTTCCTTTTTTTTTTTTTTTTTTTTTTTAAGTTATGTATAAACCCAGGGCATATCTTAGATGGCTGACATATCTCCTTTTGCAGACTTAGATGCTTCAGAGACCTCAATGCCTCCAGAAGAAACTTTGAAGGTCTCCTAAAGCTAGGAACTTACTTTGTATAAACTGTTGAATAAAGATAAACCACAGGGGACCATACCCAGTCAAAGGCAGGCGGTGTTTCTGTCACAGCATGTAAGTGCTAAGGAGAAAAGAAGTTGAAATAAAATAATACAGCTTTCTTATATCCATGTTTAAATAGTAAATCCATATGCAGAGGAACTGCCGCCTCTCCTGTACAACCATGATCCCCACTTAATGTCACTCCTGAGCTACTCTATGGGGTAAGTGGGGAAAAAAAAAAGTCACAGGAAATATAAAACGCCTTGAACCAATAAATGCTTTTGAAAATGTCAACCAAGTTGCTTCACCACTTTTTGTGGTTTAGATGAAATTATGATGAAATATCTTTTCTCCCAGAATTGAAAGTACACAGGGTATCTAAATAGCCTTACAAAGTATTTAAAAAATAAATAGTTTTGCTTACAAAAAGAATGACAATTCCTAGAATAACCATCTATGCAAAGTCTCTATCTCTTGTTCTGGTAAAGAGTTTTGTCTTGCTAGCTTGCAAAAATGGATCATGTTGCAAACCCTCATTTTTACCTATTTTGAGTTGGCTTGTATCTTCGTCAGGAATAGCTACACCATAGGGCTGACACTGAGCACTACCATGTCACCAGCAACCCTTCAGAGAGCAGGTAACACAAATACTTGGGCAGCTGCGGTAAGGATATTCTGGGGAGTAAATGGCCTGCACCTCACTGAGATTAATAAAGTATTCTTTCACATGTAAGAAACATTCAATAGTCTTATCTAGGAGACACCAGAGGGAAGAACCACCACCTAGATGCCTTGCCACTGATATTAAGGAGTTCTGTTATTTGTATCGAGTTATGCACATGCTATACTCAGTTGCATTGGAAAGCATGGATAGACAGCATTATCCAATACTCTACAGAATATATGCCAACTGGTCTCTTAAGTTTTCATTTTTCTCCAGTAATTCCTGGGAAAACAAAGCCACCCTTCTTTTGATGTAACGCTGCCTCACCTATATGGACTCATTTTTGAAGCTTTGGACAAATTATATCCTAATGTACTGAGGAGCTTTGCAGTGAGTTTATGGAATGCAAAAACTTGATTCCCTGCTTGCAACAATTTATGTTCTATTTTACATTCCCCCATATTGCCATCTAAGTGGTACACACCATATTAACTTAAGATCACTAGTACAGGCCCTTTGTAGACAGCAAAACCGAGAGACTAATGGATATCTGAAATGAGAATGCTTTTTTTATTCCTTGTGCTCTTGTTAGCATATGTGTATTTGATGGTGGTAGCATTATTTTCGACTTACACCATTACACTACATTACAGTTGATATTAATTATTCTTGCTATCAGGAACGGTTGCATGTTTACAGATTTTTCTTTTCATGGTCAGTTCTAACTCACTTTTTGTAAAGACAACTGTTGTATTATGCACAAGTTTTTACGGTCCACATAGAACTATGGGAAGTTTATTTATATTTAGGCAGGCACAAGACAAGGTATTGCCAAATTTTGGAAAAGCAGTAAGATTTACAGGACCTTGCTAACTAAAATTCTGCACTTAGAAGATAATAATTCACTCTTTTTGTAAAGTAAAACATCTTAAAATAAATATATATGAAACACAATAATAACAATAGGCCAGAATTTCAAGGTGTCTTCAACTCTTCCTTCACTCAAGTGTATACAAATCTGTTTTGAACATCGTAAGAACTGGGATATCAAAACATTAAAGGGAGCTTGATCAGGGAAATTAGCAGATACAGAACTGAAGGGTATCTGGTTGATCCAAGGTGAATATGCTGATATACTTGCTTTGTGAAATCCTGGAGTGGTTTCCAGGAGAAATAGGTATGTAGTCTCCCACTTTATTTCTTCTGGGAAGTGAAGTACTCTTTCATTATCGGTAAGATAGAGAGCTGCTTTTTCTATTCATTGCACTCAGCTCAGAGCTCAGAGATGGTATACAAAAAATTCATTTTGGATGGAAAAATTCAAGTACAGTGATACAAAGGTGCTTTGTAGATACAATCTATAAATCTTGAAAAAAAAGGGGGGTGAAATAGTGCTTTCTCTCATCATAGATAACAGATTTAGATCATGAAAGTTACCCATAATGCTAAGCCAAATGCATTCACGAGGTATTTTGGTTGGTACGGTCAGAAAATAGAAACTTTGCTAAATTTCTTCAGACATCTTCTGTAAGTATGTGTGTACATGCAAAACAGGAGTTTTTCCTGGATTCTGAGGTATCCTGGAATCTATCCAAGGTATTGATGAAGAAACATTTTTTTGGAATTTACTGATTAAAATTTTGCATGTAAAATAGATATCCTCATCTGTATTAGGGACTCTGCAAAGTGGAAGAACATTTACCTGGACTATGGGCCAAATCTGCATTTTAAGATTTTCCTTAGGCTAAAACCCTAATATTGTCAGAATGAATTTCCTTGAATAGAGAAGAAATAGTGGGCTAAGGCCAAGCAATTTGACTTTGATACTTTGACTTCACTACTTCTGGAAATTCTTCTCGTAAGTATTTGGCAATGAAAGGTGGAAATTTCCTGAAAAGTTAATCTGAACCAATTGTTCACCACCTTGAACCACTGTTTCACAAGAATGGATGTCTTCTATTTTCAAAGGTCTGTGATATTTCTGTGATGAAACATAAACTCGACAAGGAAACACAAAGCAGTCTGCTGGAACCATGTTGGAGAGACAACTGAACAAACAGCTGGTTAAAGGATTAAAGCCAAAACAAAGCACTGTTTGAAGGTCTCTCTAAGTTTCAGATAGCAATGGGAATCTTTTGAAATGGGGGCACAGTGCAGCTGCTATAGAAAAGGAAAGGTTTGGGACCTTTACCCATTTCAGAGATACTGAAACTCTGCAGCACTATCTGGTGAGTCTTCAGCAATGACAGAAGGCAGTAAGGATAATAAGCAGATGAAAATTACACCCTGATAATCCCAATTCATGTTTTTAAACAAAAATCTTCAGTCTGTGGAAGGACCCTATGCGCTCCTGTTTATTAACTGATTGTCTTTATTATGTTACAGTTTTTATTACCTTCCCCTCCTTAGTCCACTTTACCACTTGCTTTAATGAGTTACTGCTTTTCAGCACAATTAAGTGTTTGAAGCAACCAGGAGGTACAGTTTAAGCACAGTAAACATGTCCGATTGAAAAGACTAAAGATCAATATCACAGGTCTAAAAGGTTAGACCAATTCTATCAGCTTCAGGGAAAATCTGGTGCTTAGCTACCAACAAAGAAAGAAATAGCTAATGGCCCACAGACGATCTTTGTTCAACCAGGGTCCTCCTGTTTAAAAAGAAATCCTCTCTTTATTGAACACTAATTTTCACATGGCTAAAAATGCAGAAACTTTAAATTCCAATTTTAATTGTGCTGAAAGATGGGAAATAGTTTCTTTTAAATACTTTTCTTTATGAAAGAAGACAATAAAGGCTGCCTATTGGCCCTCATTATCCCCACCTCGATTTGACTTGCCTACCTGCTCCACTGCACTGGTTCAAGACAATTAATCCTAATATTCAACCCTCCTGGTGTAATTTCTCATCTTGGCAGGTCTCTTTCTATAATGACTAAATGGGAGTGGCCAAATTCTCAAAACCTCTGGGGTGAGCGAGATACATTTCCACAAACACAGACAACAATTTGATCCTGATACGTTAACGAAATTTTGTGTTATCAAACCAAAGCGAGCATTTAAAGCCACTGCCCAAATAGCCTGGGTAATAAACCACACAATACAGGTCATTATATTATGGACACAATAAAGTACAATCACAGAGATTTCTGTTGATATGAAAAAAAGGACATTGCAGGCAACTATCAGTTTATGTCTAAGACACAGCTTATGTTGAAGAAATATTTGTATTATTTTCCTGTCTGGAAAACACAAGCCCATCCAAAACTCACCAAAAACTCTGCACAAGACTCTCAGCTGCTGCTAGCTGGCACAGGTCCCCAAACTTGTGAATTGACCTCAACAGCACAATGTCTTATTAGCAAATGAGTGACGTCTATTTGTGAAATGGTTGTTTGTATTTGGATTATGGTCAATAATCAGTTGTTAGATATAAACGTGTTAATTTGAAGTTACTCACACCACCAATGGTAACAGCTAGTCCAGTTTCAGAGATCTGTAAAACAGCAGAGTTTGACTGGGACTCTGCTCCAGTCCCCAGTCCTGTTCTTCCTTTTCATTTTGCTCCCTCCTCTGACACACCAGAACGCTGCCTGACTAGGAGAATGGGTCATTGATTGCTTTTTTCCAAAGCCAGTGCCATTTAATGAATTGAGTCTTCACCCCCCAAGGGACAAATAGGTAGCCCCAGAGAGGTAACTTCAGGGTAGAATAGTCTGTTGCTACAGTCCTGCCATTCTGGTTACCCTGAGCGTAAAACTGACAATTAGGCACAACTTCTTTTAATGTGAAGATTGATTCTTATTTGCATCAGGTACATTTTTGAGTTGCAGTCATACAATACATGAAAAAACCAGAAGTTGCACTGGGTTTTCTACAGGTTTGGAAACTCTGTATTTACAGACTTAAAACTAACCTTCATATTCCATTTCCTTTTTGTCTCAAAATACCTCGCTAAAATGAAACGTTTCTAAGGCTGAGGACAACATTCACTATAATCAATGACAGCCACTCTGCAGCTAATGGCGTACCTCTAAACTGTGTTTTGAATGGCTCTGCACAGTTAGGTGTAGGGTATTTCTTTTGTTAGGAAGGAAAATTCCCATGATCTTGATCAGATCCAGCACTTGCATCTAAACATGGAAGATCCACAGCGCATCTCAGTTTTTGAGTCAAGACTCAGTGACACAATATACAAGAAGTGAGTTTGCATTAATTTACACCAGCTGAAGAAGCTGGCAAAGATAATTTCCTAGCTAGTAAAACTGCTTTAGCTTAGTTAAAAAAAAAATATGCATATATATTTTTATAGCCTTTTTTTTTTTTTTTTTTTTTTTAATGGCTGTGGTTTCACAGTAACAGAATTAGTCTGCCACCTCTTCTTTGTGCCATGGCTGCTTATAAATGAGTGGTGAATGGTATTGGAAATTGATCCATCAAGAAAGAACCCCAAACTCATCTCTTTTATGGCCTTTTCAGGCAAATCATTTCCTCAAGTCGGGTTACTGCCTGGCTACACATGGAGGCACACCAGCTCGAAGCAGGGTAACACATGGAACGGAGAACAAGTAAGTGGGAGACAGAGGAAGTGCTGTATTGTTAATTTTGGCACCATGACTAAATAACTGTGAGCTGCATCTCCTTGCATTTGTGCCCAAATACAAAGGTAAAAGAGTGGTCCAAATAGAAATAAACTTGTGTGTAATACTTATAAAAACATTCCAAAATATTGTTAACAGCACCTTACTGGCATAATGTCAATATAGTAAATATTTCTCAATTGCATCCAAGTCCACAGTCTCCTCAGATCTAAAAGAGATATTTGGAACCTATATCAATTCCCACTGAAACCAGCAGTCAGGCCAGTAGTAAGCTCATTCCACACCACCGGTGCAGTGGAATGTTTGCAGACATATTTGCAGATCAAGAACTATTTGTTGCAAAAATTCACAAATGATTTCAAGTAATCATCAGATTGATGAATGTTGTGATCTGTTATTAGAGAACCAGGGAATAGGAAAAACAAGAAAAATTAATTGATGAAATTTATTTTCTATAAATTCTTTGGTCACTGGAGCTATACAAGGTGATTTGAAATCTCATATTAAAGAATAAATCCCTAATAAATTAGCCTGATAACCTGATTTCCAAATTAACTGCTATGAATTTACCTGTGAGAAGTAATTCTTTGGTGGGTATTCTATGAGCGAGATCATTATACTACTGTCTACATCTGATAGCTATTTTGTACCCTGAGGCATGTGGCTTGATTTAGCCTAGACACTAACTACAAATGTCATTTTCATTTATATGGCCCTAACTCGGTTAAAAAAAATAAAAAAAAATAAGCATATGCTTAAGGCCCCGAGAAGTCAACTTCTCACATGTTGAACATTAAGCATAGTCTTACGTCCTTCGTTAGATTCTGGGCAGAAGGAACAGGATCATTCAAGTGCTTAGAGCTGAGCATGTTTTTATTTGCTTTGCTCAATTACCACTATAATGATCTCATTCTGTTTTGCAAATTCCAAAGCTCTCTGCTTCAATAACCATTATGGTTTTTTACTCAACAATGATAGCTAGAATTTTTTAAACTCTCCCTGGTTTTAACTTCAGTAGTTTGCTGTCCACCCACTCTTTTGCTTGCGGCTGAAGTTCTGCAGCTCAGGTGAATGGGCAGCAGTAATTCTGGATTACAGAAGGATATTGAACTACCAAATTCTGACGACCAAAAGCTCTGATTCATAACCATACTGGATTAACCACGGTGGCGCAAAAGGTTACTGCCCCAGCTGTCTGCCCCCCCCACTTATCTTCAAGGTTACTCTGTTGGAAGTTATCTCTTCAGTCACTGCAGCTAAACCCAGCAAGGAACAGGAATTAAACACTTCCGGTTGTTTCTGAGGATGGGAAAGTGTAAACATGATTGATCCCTCTCAAGTCCTGAAAATCCTGCATTTCCAAAATCCTATGCTCTGTGTCCCGGTCCAATTCTTATTAAAGAATACAGGTGAAGGCTGAACAATTTCAAAGGGAATTGGAAGAGTCATGGAGGAGATGGAAAAGTGAGTTTCCACACCTTAAAACCATATGAATGTTAAGATGTTCTTAATGTTAAGCACAATGTCATTGTTCTGTATGTTTATGTCCAACCATTATTTTCAGAACCAAAAAATTCTAGCAAGGTAGCGGAGCCAGTATTATAGAACTATGTACTTAGAGGGATCTAGAGAGTACATTATTTTAGTTCTCAAATACTTCTGCTAGCCAGAAAAGATTACAAATAAAACCTACAGCTATATATTCTGCAAGACTCTGCTAGTCTTGCTAACAACTAACTACAACATATTTTTATTTCAGTCCTTTGAGGTGTGTTTCCTTTGTACAATTAGAATAATGCAAATAAGTCTATTTCCACAGTTACCACAGAGCTTTACACTCTGCACAGCTAATCCCAGCACCTCACAACCAGTTGTGCATCTCCCCACTTTGCTTCTGTCTGAAAACACCGGGTAACCTCCCTTTAAGCTGCTTTCTGGTGTCAGGAGCAACTGCTTAGTGGCAAAGTATCATAGGTTATGTTGTCGCTAGCTCTGGAGTGACTAGAGACAGGAGAGCGCTTTGCTGTCTTTGCCACACAAACACACAGAGCAGAGAGATCTTCTGTTTTTCTCCTTTAAATGGCTGAAAATCAGTAATAACTAGACTGAAATCAATGGAGCTTTACTGCGGTGAGCTGTGCTAACACAAGATGCGAGTCTGCCTTTGGGTCCGGTTTCTGCAGAGCCAAATGGTAAGCAGGAATGCTCAGAATGCTTTGACTTCACTCACCATTTGCTGATATTAACTCTATATATTTTAAGCAGACACTTGCAGTTTCTCAGATGTCTTCTCTTTCTCATTTATTAGTTGAGTTATATTTTAACGGTGCTGAGAGATTTACTGTCAATGTATTAGATGTATTCATTTTGGTTAAGGCAAAATCCTTGTGCTATGATCCAAATGTTGGACACATCTGTTAGCAGGCCAAGGACTGATCCTGTATTATTATTATTTTTTAAACCTGACAGCTCACACATTTGAAAATTCCATTAAAATATGTAGCTTAGCAGCTCTGTCTTCTCTTTGTACTATTTGCTCACATCCGGATCCATTTTTTACCCTGCATCAAGGCAGGGGGAAGGATAACCCTGTATCAATCGCTCCCTATGCCAGCTCCCATTAGGGAAACCCCCAACGTTTCGTTTCAAATCAGCGGCATCTTTCCTTTGATCCAGGAGACCACAGCTGGGAAGCTGACACGGCTGCTCTGTGCTTCCCCTGCTCCGAGCCCCGCACCCACGCTTTGCTTGTGCTGCTCGAACCAATTTGAGCAGAGTCACCTCTGCTCGGTTTTAGCAGAACCTTTTCCTCCCTGTCACCGACAGAGCAGCCGTATTAATCACACTCAGCCCAACTAACGTTAACAATCCGTCAAAGTGGCCTACGGATTGCTTCATCTACTGTAACTAGAAATTTCACCTGAAGACCTGCTGATTTGTCCTGACACTTCTGCCTGTAGGACAAAACAGACAGAAACCACTTTTTCCTCTCTTTCTCGATATTTTCCGCCACCTCTTTTGTTGTTGGTTCTCTCTTTTTGTTTTATTCCCTTACAGTAGTTCAGAAATCATTGAGCGTGAACTACACTTCTGCTTAAGGAAATGCTTACTCGGTGTTCTCTCTTTCATGGTACATGCACCTTTACTGTTGATGGCATCAGACTAGGGGTTGTTGGAAGTTCCTTTGGCAATCGTGCCAGCAAGTTAATACAGTGACTTTGTAATCCTGGTGCCTTGCTGTATTTTGACAACCTCTTTTCTATTTTTACTCCTAGCTATTTGGCTATCAAAGAAGGAAGCCACTTTTAGCTGGGCACTGTGGATAAACTCTCCCCTGTGAACAGATCTGCCCTCTGCAAGCATCTGGAAGGGAATTCACTGTTATCTGTCTAGGACAATACTGTAAGGCATGGGCTTCACCTTGTAAGAGCGGCTCTTGCAAGCCAAAATATCTAAGTGGCTCCAAAAAGTGATTTTTTAATGTTGTCTTTCTGAAACTATTTTATTAAGACTTTTTTTTGCACATCCCACCAATGGATTCCAATCACCCTTGTACCAAACATTTTTCCATCTCCTTTTTACTCCTGAGTAAAAAGGATACAAAGTCACACATCAGAAGGACAGCTTTTCCAAC
Source organism: Cygnus atratus (assembly GCF_013377495.2). Classification (NCBI taxonomy): domain Eukaryota; kingdom Metazoa; phylum Chordata; class Aves; order Anseriformes; family Anatidae; genus Cygnus; species Cygnus atratus. The sequence continues at coordinate 17,299,863 of NC_066372.1, read as the reverse complement.
CCTCTTTAAAAAGGCATAAATGACAACACTGTGCCACTGACAGAAGCTTTTGTCAATTATATCAATATGCGAACCTATTTTTACAGATTTGTTGCTTTGAAATTGGAGAGGGATGGAATTTACTTAAACAATCAATGTGTCTCAAGCCACTTGCTTACAGGGCAGATCAACAGACCCCAGTGCAAGTTTAAGTTCAGTCCCTGTGGTGGATTTGCTAGCACTACCTTGTGCTAAAGTAACACTCCCAAGGAACTGCTTTTTGAGGCTACCTATGGCGGTATAATAGTCAATATTTTCCTTGATATGGGGTAGAGGCGATATTGAAACTGTGGCATTCAAGTGGTTTTAACCTCTGCAGGCTAGATATGTAGCTGGCTGATATGATTAACACACTAGTTGGTCATCCTGGACTTCTCCTTAAAGTTGCTGTCCCCAGAGCAGAGGTGGGGATGTGTTCCTACATTTGAGCCACTTCTCTGCTAATGTATTTGGACTGAAGTTTAAAGCTGAGTTTAGACTACGAAGTATGTGTATTCAGGTCCAAATGTTGACACAGTTCTCATTCAGCCACCTATGCTGGAAGGCTGCAACATTAAGGTGAATGGGGGGAGGACACCAAATATGCCTGTGAAGATCAATCACATTCCTTGTACTCAGTCCTATAATGGACCCCACTGAACAGCTGAAAAAGGTCAGCCTTCATTTTAGGACAGAAGTGTGATCTGGAAGGCAAGAATGGACAAGGAGCTATTAAGCTGGGTAGCTACCGAGCCTTAGCTTTCATTCTCTTTTTCTAGGACTACTTCCACACTCTCATTCATTTTTTCTCTTCTTTCTAGTAATAAAGATGCATGAAATATATTTCCAGTTGCCAAGCTAGCTTCTAGGCTCCTCATTCAAAACCACTGGACTTGCAGGAAATGGGGACCCTGGGATCCATCCCTAAATCAGCAGTTTCTTGTAATCAATTTCAGTTTTTTTTAAGGCACTCTAGGCCTTTCAAACTTTTTTTTTTCTTTCCTGGATTTACCATCCCACAGACAATCTCTAAAAACTGATTGGTCTTGTTGTAGTTCCCGAATGTAAGAAAAGAGCTCTCTTCTTCAAATTTCCCAACTCTCAGAAATTCTTTTCTCCCTTTCACATTGTAAATGCTCTAATACCCACTGATTTAGGTACACCAGGAGATCAGTGGGAGGCTGCCAAGATGTATGCAGTGTTACATGGCTTGCAAGGTTGGGAAGAATCACAAAGCAGTATCATTCGGTTGTGGCAGGAAGAACACAGAACAACTATTTTTCATTGTTATTTTTAACAGAGCCAAGTGCAAGGTATTATTGGCTAGTAACATCAAGTGGCAAACTGTTAATGCATTTAAGGACCTTATTCAACAACACCCATAAACATATTTCTAACATCTGCATTTAAATATCTGTTTGACTTCAATAGGTTTTGAGCATGTGCTCAGAATTAACCTCTATGCTTTTCCTGACTTGGGGCTCTATGTAGGTAAAATAGTATCTACTGTATCTGCAAAGCCAGGTTCAAAATCCAATCCTTCCCAACCTCCAGGTACTATTGAATACATAAGCCTAGAGTTGAAGAGGTAGGTATGCACTGGCAGAATATGAATAGGCCCAAGATTTTGAGGCTATTGTTGGGGTCTGGTTTGTGTTTAACAGACTTCCAGTTGTTTAGCACAAAAAGACTTTATGCAATTTCTGAACATCTCCATTTTATGGCAAAATTCCCCTCTCAATAAAGAATTAGGGTATGCCGCCACCTCTCAGACAGCAGTATCTGAACCTCCTGGTGCCCACAGTCTGCCCTGGTAGTCTGAGCTGGGACACTGAGCAGTGGGGGACCAAAACACCACTGGGGGAAACACTTAGAGGAGCTTGCTGAGTGACATACGAAGAACTGCTCTGTTACATGAGAGTCCTTTTTGTCTGTATTTTCCTCAATAAAATATTGGGGATGAGACATTCTCCTGAGAACTGCTAGATTTTCTTTTGCCTGTAGCTTTTCCTCCAGAAGTTCTTCCCATCAAAAGAGAAAATTAAGCTTAAATTGGGACCAATATGTCTAATCATTCATGAGAGTACTACATATAATCGCTCAGTCTTTGCTTATTCCTGTAAAAAGGATATGTAGTTTGAACCATGAGAAGCCATTCCCTCTTATTTGTGTGTTTTTTTTTTCTCCTGTTATACTATTAAAAGTAAGCAACTAATTACTACTACACAGAGAAGCAAATTAAAATATCCACTTCCTATTGGAAAATGTGTGCCTTAAAATGAAAACCAAACCATGCCTCCCCTCCGCAGTAAAACACTGCAACTGGAACTAATTTGCTGGTAGCCTCAGAAAAGAAGCAAAAGGTTCAGTTACGAGGAGGGGAGATGGTCCCCAGATAGGTCAAAGCCGAGGTAATGCAGCCAGGCGGGGGAGGCTTGCAGAGCTCTTGGCTGCATGTGGCAGGTAACAGTAGGCCTTTAGCTCTCCAGGCTGTCAATCTGGCACAATTCACACACACTAAATTCACTTCAGTATTTAAAGAAGTGGCATTATTGATTCTTTTCAACTTTTTTTTTTCCCACTCCAAGGCCACTACAGGCCACTGAAAAAGAAAAAGAGACACACAGGCATACACACAGACGGCAAAACTCAGGGAGCACTTTAGCACTAAGTAACAAGTACTAAAAATACTGACCTCGCTGCAGTCTTTTTAATCAGGGGATAGTAATATATGGCCCAGATAACACTATATTTTCTTTATTACCCTGAACTGTACTTAATTGACATAATTCTGTGGGAGGATTAGCTTTTATACAAGTATCCACATTTTATTGTATTGCCATTCCCTAATGAGTGCAGTGCTCATATATTTCTCTTAATGTGACTTTGCAAATAGGTCATTGCACAGTCATATGCTCAGCAACAGTACTTAGATGTTTAGAATTCATTGATTTTTTTTTTAAATGCTGAATTCACTGGAGTGACGGATGGTTGCTTAGATATATAATTCTTAACCAATGACTACGAACATCTTCTGACTCAATTATAATTATCAGGTGTATTTTGTTACATATATATATATCTTCAGTTGTGATGTGGGGATAGAAAAACATAGATGATGAATTGAGATGGAATGACCCGATCCGTAATTTAGAGGGCGGGTTGCTTTCTGAGGTGAGCGGATAAAGAACTTAATTGAAACTCCAAGGCTGCCTGTTCCCTTTGGGTGAGCTCTCCCCTCAGGGATTTACAGACTACCTAAGTGTTAGCACATTTAGCAGGTTCAAGGCCAAATCTCATTCTGAAATGAAAGCAAAAGTTATACCTGCTCTGCTGCAGGAATTTGCAGCAAGATTGCAAAGGAAGGGAACAAAACATTCAGGAGGATTCAGCAAAGGAAAAAATGTCTGAGTAGGTAGGGAACCCAACAGATCTCAAGAGTACCATGGCCTGCTAACACCAGTACGTCAGGAGTGGCAATGGGAGCCAACGTGTTGGGGCTGAAAGCTCCGGAGGAAAGCTAGAAGCAAGGTTTGCCAGTATAACTCAAAATTACTGACTCAGCAATGAATGTATCTGTCATCAGTCTAGGTATGATATTCACATGTAAAATATGAAACGTGGGATATATTTCAAGTGACACAGACTAACTCCTGCCCTAGGTCACCAAACCATGACGATGCAGTCAAGGCTGAAGGAAGCACTGCTTCTTCATGAGATAAACAAGAGGATGACAGGCTTCTCTCCATTCATACTGCCTCGTGCTCCACAGCTCTGAGGGAACACTGTGTGCTAGCCAAGGGGCTGACTACATCTCTTACTCCACTCCAAGCATAAAAAGTGCCATCTGTAACATTTGCCTGAGGAAAGTGTTAGCTGCTGCCACCACAAAATGCACGTGAAACATAGCCCACAAATATAAAACCTTAGCTAGCCACTAGGCATTGGCAGGTCTGCTGAAAAGGCAGTTCAGAAATCCACGCAGTGACCAGCATCCTGCTCTTCCTCCTCATCATAGGATAGATTTATTCCTACATAAGGAGAAGAAATAGTACTACTCAACAGCATACGAATAACCTGTCGTGGTCTGCATATTGATAGATAGATTACATACACGGAAAGAGAGGGCTGTCGACTGACAACAAAACATCATTGATTTAAGCAGCAGTACCAGGGAATCACATCAATTTAGGATGGTGAATCACATGCCTACATGGAGCTCAGAATTGCAGGCTTACAAATGTTATCACTGTTAGTGATTTTCTTAAAAGTACTGTAGTCCTCTTCACATCCTCAAGTCAGAGAATCATAGGATTTTCAGGTTGATTTTGAAAGACCAAAACCTACTTTTATAGTCCTCACAGCTACAAAGGTAACTGAAAATATCAGATCTGAAACATCAATCAAGCTTGAATGTAAGATTCAGAATCCACAGGGGAAAAAAAAAATAAAAAAATTAGATGACTATGGCATCTGTTAATTTTATAGCCTACTTTCTGAAGAGAAAATGTATGTGATCTGAAGGTGTTTATGTTGGGGGAAGAGAAGGACATACTTGACAAAAATAATTATGTTCATACAAGCCTTGTGAAAACAGGTGGCTGCAGAGAAGTGACTGTAAATGTTCCTCCTATTAGTGGTCAACAGGAAAAGCACAGGCATGGGGACACGCAGTTATGGCAGTATTAGGCACAAGAGCGTCCACCAAAGAAACTGCAGCTACAGGAAAATCTGTTGAAACTGGCAGACAATAACGAAAAAGAAATCATAAGGAACTAAGTGTTTCTTTTGTGCCAGAATTCACAAAAACTAATTGCTTTAAAAAAAGGCTCATGATTTCTACACCAATCTCATAATTTTTGAAAGTTTAGGATTGGCAGTGAGACTTAAAGCAATTTGCAAATACCGAGCTGAATAGCATTGCTCCAGCATAAGTAGAAGTTGCAGAACCAGGGTGCTAAACCTTTGTATTGCCACTGAAGAATGATTCCTGCTGCAGTAACCTATAGCATCGCTGCACATGCAAGTAAAACACAAGTTAGGGTTAGAAATGAAACAACAAGGGAATCAAAGCATCAGGAGAAGAACAGGAAGGCATTACTGTGGATGATCAGAAAGATTTTGCTGCTAGAGAGACTTAAATACATCTAATTGATACTGAACCTCTGGAGCTCAAATGCATGTTAATAAAGACATGCCTGTTTTCCATCAAAATCATCCAACTAAATTCCCGCATACAAGAGTCCCATTTGTCGGCAAGGAATGTGCACATATAAAATCTAGCCTGTCTGCAGATTACATTCATAACAGACACATGGTCAGGATCTCACTTCTGGTTTTCATAATCCAGTGAGTGCATATTTATTTATTGGTCTCTGGATATACCACAGATTGGATCCTTTCCTCTGTTCTAGAAGCCTCCCATGGATCTATTGGTGAAAGGCTGCCATACACGTGATTTACCTTGCCTTGTGCGGTTCAGGAACCACCAGTTGGTGCTGGGGACATCCTAATGACTCTTTTCCTTCCTACAACCTTTCTGAGGACCCCTGATAGCACTGGCTACACTCTAGCATGCTTTGCCTGCCCTGCTTTCCCTGAAGGGAGGTAGAAAAGCTTAGAAAAGACTGGAAATCTCTCCAACATATACTGTTGGGTTATCTCAAAGCCTGGCAGATGCACCACTGGAGGTTAACATGGATGGCTTCATGCAGCACCACTGTTTTTGTTGGTGGAAATCTCATAACCACAACAGAGTTACAAGGCAGTTTAGACCACCTGCAGAACCTGCCTGCAGCCAGGCTGGTGGCTGCTTGGACATCCCTAAAGACATGACTGAACACATTGCATTCCTGAATTTTAAATGGTTTTCTTTTCACAGAGTTTTTGTAGATCAGAAAGTGAGTGGAGAGTTCAATCCACAGTCCATTTCTTTTTCTTACCAAAAAGATTCAGTGGAAATGCCAACAACAGCAAAACCAACAAAAACAGAAACCCACCAGAATTAAATTAGGACAATAACAAGCATCTGCATGATTTTCTCATCTCCTTTCAGTGAATTTGGAGAACAGTCATTCCCTATTAGATATACGAGAAGTCTTTTGTTGATATCATAGTGCTGACAAGTGTAATAGTGACAGCAACATCATATGAAATTATAACAGGAATCTTCCTTTCAGCAGTAGGTCTTGATAAATTGGACATACTGATTCCTGCTATTTGTTGCAAGGTAGTGTGGCATCTCTTTTTTTCTTTAATAGGCGCTAATTATTGAGCATCAAATAGCGTAAAATATAACAGCTGTGCATACTGTCAGTGCTATATGGGCTGCTGAAGGTGTCTGTGCATGCATATGCCGATGTGTGAGCAAATGACAGTGGGTGGCTTTGCTGTTTGCTTTATAAATACATTTGAATAAACTGGATTATTCTGCAGGACAGTAGAAATTCAACTGGGTTACAGTTGAGTTAACAAAGAGAAGCCAATTTCTAGAATGGCCCTGATGACTTTGCTGCAGTGCTGGATAAAGAAGCATATTTGAGACTACTGGGCATGGTGGTGGAAGCAGCTAAGGTAGGTGGAACTTCTTGCAGACTAACGACATTTTGTCCTTTTCTGTATGCCAATCGCACAAATCCCAAGTAAATTATTAACATATTGTCAGGAATCATGAATAGGAAGTTCCAGCATTTGAAAAATGGGAGACGAAAAGAAGGAAAAAAAAATCAAGAGAAACCAAAATCCTGAGGTGCTATTTTAAGGTTTCATAGACAAGCTGTGTCAAATAGTGGGAACAGTTCACGTAGCAGGTGAAAGTTTGCTGCCGAAAGCTTTCAGTCCAAAGAAACTTTTTCCTTTGTGAGATGATTTAAACGGTAAACCATAAATACCCTGGCACCTCCCTGACCAAGATAACAACCTCAGGGAAAAAAAAAAAAAGAAAAAAAAAGAAACCCCTAAAAATATTACTGTGACCTGTTTTATGGTAAGGTCAGGCTCTTAATCAGTTTCGGGGTATAGCTCTTGAAATGAGAATGAAAGACTTTCTCCCTGAATAGTTTGCTCTCCTCAGGTTATAGTGAAACAAAATATGTAAAGTTTTTTGCTTCTGAGTGTTAGAGCTGCTCTTTTAACTTTCCTTTTAAGTTGGAAAAATGCAGTGAATAGAATCATTCTTTTCAACTCAAAACTTCTTCATGAAGGGTTGAGTCTTTTTTTTTATGGTTGCACTGGTACTAACACACCAGCTTCAGATGACCTTTACAAGTATCACATGGAGGCTTTATCCTGATTAAAATGGTTTTCTACACAGAAGGGGAAGGCCTGTGACACCACTCCGAACAAAACCTCTGCAGGACAAGGTGTAAAAGGATAAAATATATTGCTTCCTCTAAGAGGAATGGAAAAAAGGACCGAGAGATTCTGAATAAGAGAGAGACATGAAAACCTGTGTTTCATTTTGATTAATTCTGCACAGTTCTTCTTTAAGCAAATGACTAATGTGGCCTTTGACCCACCAGGAGAATTCTTTTAGCTCCATCCTTCAGGAAACCCAAAGAAACAGTGCTAGGGTTACACCTAATGCTGACCTACCTCATCCATCTGCTTTCAGTGAGCAAATGTCAAGTTCATATTCTTTTCCCATCGATGAAGGGGTGGGGAAGGGAAGAGAGAGGATAAAATTGCTGTAACTTAATACTGGCATCAAGATTTATTTACTGTTGATCACAGCTGGTGAACTTTTTGTATCTTGCATATGCACAAGGTTGTTTGGGTCAAGGTGCATATGCCAACAAGAGAGAAGCAGGGAAAAAGAGCAGGAGAAAGGAAGGCCCGAGGATGTAGCAGAATGGCAAGGGAAGAGAAGCTCAAGGGTAAATTTATAGTTATGTGATCTGAGCCCAGAGGGAGGCCTAAGCAAGAATGCTCCCTGACCGTAAAAACGCACTCGCTGGTAATGGCTGTTAATGGCGCAGGGTGATTTTACGGAGTTAGATGTTGTGGGGGTGGCGGGGCAGGCGGTTGGGAAGTGAGATGATAGTGGGGTAAATGCAGCAAAAGACTGGAGGTGGTGAAGTCATGCTCACAACTGTGCACGCCCCGCTTCCAACATGCACAGGTAGGGAAATTAAGAGTCAAAAACAAAAAATAGAAGAGAAGCAGAAAGAAACACGTAGGAAATATGATAAGGAGCCCAAGTGGCATTTTGTGCTGCTAACGTGCATGACATTTCAAGAACTGTACTTTGCATTTTTCCTTTTAATTGTTCTGCCCTTTTGCTCTCTGTTCACAGTGTGTGCCATAGCATTCTGCCTGCCTGAGGACAGCAATGAGCAGGCAATGGATGTGCGTATAAGCACTTTGGGTTCACAAGCCTCCCATTTTCAATTAGCAGATGGATAAAGGATGTAGGGCAAAGTTTTATTTTTGATAGTGTATTTTCAATTAAAATCCTTTCTTTCTCTTTTTTTTTTTTTTTTTTTTTTTTTGCCCCTTTCTAAATAAGTCTCGCCTCTACTGAATCCATGCTCAGACCATTAGACAGTCCTTCCAGCTCCAGTGCTTGCACTAATTCCTGCTGAACTTGGTGGAAAAACTGCATTACAGGCATCTGCTGCTCTGATAATCATCAGCAACTGGGGATGCTGGCTCAAGGATGCAAGGTCTCTTGAGCACCAGTCCCCATTACCCTGTGGCAGCTGGTTCCCACAGAGAGCCAGTTACTCCCCATGATAAGATCACAAAACACACAAACTTTCTTTGATTGTGATTTCCAGTCCAATCAGCAAAGAAAGGAAAGTGCTGTCTTTGAGCAGTCTAGAACCTATCTATGCCTTTCTACTCTGAGTTGAAGCAACAGTCCAACCTAGGATCCACTGACCTAAGGGACTACTGGATCAGGCCCAAGTTAAGTAAATAGGTTTATTTTTAATGATTTTAATATGGGTTTTCTTTTTCTCTTGTTTAATAGAAGTTCATTTAGATGGCTAAATCTCATTGTCTTTCAATGAATATCTGATGATGCATTATAATTGAATCCCAGCTAAGCCTACATTTGATCAGGATGGAAAAAACAAACAAACAAACAAAAAACAAATATGCTACAGCTAAACACACAGTTTTGCCAGAGACGTAGCTGCTCTGTAAGTGAATAGAGTAGAGGGCTATTGAAGTAGTTATTGCTTTTGCACAGAAGCAATCCATTTTATAATTACTATTACAGCTAGTAGCCCACTGTTCCTGGAAGTGTAGTTGTTCCGTTCAAACGTACTTCAGGGCCAAAATATCACCCACAGGTTTCTGCATAGATGTGCAAGAGCCAATTAATAAAGAATATCTTCCAAGTTTGAAACCTCTGAGAATCCCTAGCTTTCCAGGTACAAGAAGATATATCACTCTTCTCTCCTGTGCTACATCATTATTTGTTGTACTTAAACAGTTCTGGAAACTGCTAGGCTCATACACATATTTTGTATATGTATACAAAGAAGATGTTCAAAGTCAGTGACAACTTTTGGGGTGTGTATAGGAAAGAGTGCCTATAAAACACTAACAGAAAGACTGGATAAATTGTATCATATTTACTATAGCATTTTTAAGGGAAGAGCATAAGACCTTGTTTTTCATGAGCATTCAGAAGTCTGTAAATCACACCAACCCATATTATGCTGAGTACACATTGCTACTTTGGGCTCTACTGAGACTATCCTGCACTCGTGGTCTTTGGGCTTTTTTTGACAGACAAGCAATGTTTAAATTAAAATCAAACCTGTGACCAGAATTAACAAAGTCAATTTCAAAATAGATCTTTTAAGCTGGGGGTAAGGGCTAACTTGGTGCAAAAACAGAACTTTTGGGTTTGCCTTCATTCTGAACTACCTAGTTCAAGCTGTTTGTAAGGGAAAATCATAATGTGATTTATTAAAGCAGGAGATAATATTTTATCTGAACCTTATGCATGGGCTAACTAGAATAAATGTTGCTGATTTTTAATCCATATAGTTGCACTCTTTTTCTTTTTTTCCTTTTTTTTTTTTTTTCCCCTTAAGGAGCACACTGGTCAAACATATCAAGTGCCTCTTGTTAGAAGTTATCACTTTAGAAATGAATTTGCAAGCTGTAGCATTGAAGCCCTTGGATCAGCTAGTGAGCTCCTCACCTCCACATGCCCGGCCTTTGAGCAGAACTTGAGAGAGGGAGGGGGAAGAAGGAGGGAGAGAAAGAGAGAGAGAGCAAAAGGATGAAGAAGAAAAGCAAAATAAATCAAAAGCAGCTTTCTTGGTAACACCAACATCTCAAAGGCCAAGTGTAAAAGGACCAGGGCTCTAATGATATCAATTAGGCTCAATCCTCTATGTCATTTTAGATATATTGTACCCACTGAGTATACTTAAGTCCATATGTATAAGGTCATTTACTGGGTCCAGAACATAACAAATTATCAGCAAAGATGTTTTTTTTTTTTTTTCCTTTTCTCCTTAACGCTTTCCACTTTCTGAAATAAATTACAGCTCATAATGGATTCATGTAGAGAAACTAATTTTACTTAATTTTTTCTTGCTATACCAGGAAAATGATTATTATATCACTGCATATCTCCAATGAACAAAAAAAATACTTGTTAGATTTTCTTGGATAACTTGTCTAAGACAGGTGACTTCCTTTTCAGATGTCATGGTATAATTGGTATCAAAGATGCCAAAGAGATAGCCTTTACAAGACATTATCTGCCTTGGCTAATCTTTTTCAGTGTCCCTCATTACACTGTGGGCTTCTTCACAGCAGTGTAATTGCATATTCGTTCTGAAGGGAAATCGTAAACTGCTAAGAAAAGCAGAATAAGAGCCTTCGATATTGTCTGTTTGAATATTTTGGCAGCCCTTCAGAAACATGTCATCTAGTTCTATCAGCAACATCTCAGGATGTGGTGACCACCTAAAGGCACACTTGAAGGCTGACAATAAACTTGTGCTACTCCCTACACTTCCTATAACAACAGGCTTCATGCTGGATTTGCCGTCATTTTTCAGTCCCTTGGAGAGGAACTATGCCAATTTGGGCAAACACAGCAGAATCTTGTTACATAAATTGAGTCAGTCAGTTCAGACTGTAGCTCAACTGTGCTTTTCATGATTAGGCAGAAATGTTGTCTTTACTGAAGATATATAATTATTGCTTATCATGTCGAATAACAATGCCATTTCCACTGGAACAGTTAGAGAGAGGTTGTTTGATCATAAATAAGATTAGATATCTGAAGCTATGCCAGACACATACACCTCTTCCAGAGCAGTGGATTCCTACTGGCTACTACGCAGTATGATTTTCATAGGGTTTACTTACGTCTCATGTTCTCACGGGGCATCCTGCAGGCACCCTCTATGCCAAGTAGCTGATCAATGAAATATTGATCAGTTGGAACAGTTAAATCAATAGTGTGGTGGTCAGGGCACTCACCTCGGCTGTGGGAAACCCAGGCTCAAGACCCTGCTCTAATGAACGCTCAATTATTTATGCAAAGTGGAAAGCTCCAACAGAACAGATTGAGGAAGCCTACCCCAGAGTAACTACCCATTTGGGGGCAGAACAGTCATTAGGCATGGAGAAGGCTGTTAAACGTGAGCCTCTGGCCTAACCAGAAAGTCTCTCCTAGAAGAAAGAACATTTTTTTTAGGTTAAGTGGCAAATTTCCAACATGTTTTAGTTGAAGTGATTGGGCATTTCAACTAGCCCTGTTTGCAAGCTTGTCCTACTAATCCCCGCTGCGTCGTGGGCCATTATGCTCCTTGGGGAGAAGCAAGGCTCAACCCATGCTGTGGATGCAGCTTGTGAAGGGTGTGAATTCCTCCCCATGCTGCCATGGCTCCACCAGGGCTCCTGAGCTCTGCTGAAACAGCAAACAAGGGTCAGGGCAGGACCCTGGTGTTTTGATACATAGCCAGAAACAACCAGACAGTTGGCCAGAGGACTCTCGATTACAAGCCTTACCATAAAACTCAACTGCTATGAACTTTTTTATCGCCATTTCTTGTCATTAAATCTTGCTTTCAACTCCCATCTTGGCTTTTTCCACCAGCTTGATAAATGTTATATAACCTAGAATTTACTTTTACTTGCACTCTCCTTCCTTCGTTTCTCTTCCTCATCCAGAATCTGCACATCTGTTTTATATTTATTAATGGGGGAAAAAATACTGTGTTTACCCTCCTCTATATTTCTTACAGTTTAAACGAAGTAAAAGGAATATTCAGGAAAACTAAAAAATAAAACAGCCTTTAGTTTGGCTCTTTAAAATGTGAAGTTTCAAGCATTCCACCTTTTTTCATCCTTTTATATCCCTCTTTAGTAGGGATGGCCCCCTTTGTGCCTTATGTCTATTTGTAAACTGCTCGGGCTGGGGACCAGTCCATGGTGTGTCCCTACTCTGGGGACTGCATGGGGAGCCCCAGTCTCCGGGGCCTTCAAGTGTTTCTGCAATACTAATGTAGAAGAGAGAACAAATGTGCTATGTTAGTTCCTCAACAACCTGGCCAGAACAGAGCACTCATTACATTATGATCAAACCTAAAATTACAGGACAATGCCTGTTTTCAAGGACTTACAGTATTATTTCTATCACTTTTCAGGAGAAGTGTATAAAGGCTTTTGGAAGAGGTGAGGGAAAGAGGGAGTGGACAGGCAGGACCACGTAACATCAGCGTACCAAGATTTCAACCTAGCTAATAACTGCAGAGATGATGGTTGCTCTTCTAAGAGATATAGACAGACAAATTAGACAGGGGTTCACAAGTCAGTGCTGATCATTTACCTGGCCATTATCACTTGTCAATGCCTGCAGCCAGCACACTGGAAGTGTAGCACAGGAGGCAGGACAAGGTAATGGTTTCCCAGATCAAAATAACCCTGTTTGTCCATGAAGACAGATGCAGCCATGATAATTATGGGTTTTCAAGGTGGTGCTATTTCTGCCCTGTTATGTGAGGAGATGAACATCCAGGAACAGTTAGGGACTGCAGATCTGCTTCTACTTGCCTGCTAAATCTACCTCTCGTCTGTTCAAAGTGGATATTTGCATGTCATGCCTAGAGCAGTCCAGATTTATAGCTTGGCATAGCTTCACTCCTGCTACTGTAGGAAATTAAGTAAGGTCCTAACTGGGAAATTTCTTCGTCTTCAAGTCCCCAGACAGGATGGATACTCAACTCACGTAAAATCAAAATTACACTCTGCAAAACCATCTACCTCAATTAATCTGGAGAGCATTAGGCTGCCTCATGGTTCTATAGTTTGGACTTTCAGGGAACTAAGGTTGATTGAAAAAAAAAAAAAAGATGAAGTTTAGGCAAGGTGGGAGGACTCTTATTCCTTGTAAGCAGAGATACCAGTGGAAAACAGGAACTGCATCTTAGTTGTCAACTCAGAAATATAAAACTTCACCAACTTGAGTTAACAAACTGACTGCGCTCACTGTGAAAAAACAGGAATGGAGGCAGAGTTAGCTACTTTTTTTTTTTTTTCCCCAAAATACTTCTTGGGAAGACTGCTTCCTTCACTTACGTACATGGAAGAGTTCCTGAGCTAAACAGAGTGAAACAACCACACAGCTGCCCATGTAACACTTCACAGAAGTGAAATGTTAGGTCTCTATTGACCAAAGACCACTTCCTTTCCTTTTTTCCTGTACCACATCTCCAGCCTGTAAGATTTCCTCCTGTACTGCTATTTCCACTGATCGAATATGAATACTACAAAGTGATATGAAAGCCAAGCAGTGAAGGGTCTCTACATGCCTTTTAATTTTTTAATTTTTTTTAAAACTTTAAACTGAAAAAACAATCTGATAAATTAATGCTCAGGTGTGAGCATAAAATAAGACGTCCTTTAGGAGTTGGGAATTAGCCCAAGAGCATCAGGGATACAGTGGCAAAGGGCATGCTTTAAGAATACCAAAAAAGATTTTGTAACAAATTAAGCTGGGGATGAAGCTTTGCCTGATGTTACAGGCCATTATCATGCACAGTTATGAAACACTGGTATGCATTAATAATAAAGATCAGTGTCGCCTTCTAGGGAAAAATTGAGCATTCTTTTAATTAACTTAAATTTTTCATCAAATTGATTGAAAAGCTCTCATCCTTTTTTACTTTCATGTAGCCCTACATTTTATGCCGTAGGCTGAGAGCAGTTTTATCTCAAATACTCGGTGTTTTTGAAAGAGTCCATCTGTTATGAGGTTCAAAAAATAAAATAAAATCACAGCAACAACCTAGAAGCAAGCTGGGCCATGAAATGAGAAAAAATAAGTAGTGGTTTTCAAGTAAATCACCTTTTAAAATTTTGTGTTTACCTTAGAAGGGAAGAAAGAATATCTTTTCCCTCCCGCTGGGGCAGGGCTTTGTGGCTGTGCTCAGGCCAGGGGCTGGCCAGTGTCTCGGGGGTCAGGCCTGAGACAGGGCTTCCAGCTGGAATCGGGGATTGCTGCTGACCTCTCGATGACTAACAGCTTCCGCCTGCCGCAGGAACACTGCTGAAAGCCTCCGGCTCTGCTTGTGCAGTGTGAGAGCTGGAAGCCTTTGCTGGAGCATCTGGCTGGGATGCTGCTAGATCTTTTGGGGGTACTGGCTGGAGCTTTGGCACAGCACACCTGGAAAGCCACGGCAGTTTCTCTGGTGTCATCTCACCCTGCTGCAGCGTTGCAAGGGGAGAAAGAAATGCAAACAAGTTTGGCTTTCTTTAACTAGAGCCTCCTCAGAGGAATTTTCTGCCTTTTTTTTGTTCATAGACATCCCATCCCCAGAGATGTCAAATAAGAAAAATGTTCTTCACATACACCTGCTCCACTGTTAGGTAACCTTCTGCACAGCAGGGCCTGGAGGTGACGCTGAGCCATCATGCCCAGTTGATGCTGGGCGAGCAAAGGCCCCAAACCAGGGACATCCATACTCCTTCAGGAAGGTTCAGACTCCCATTGCACCATCCTAGCTGAGCTGAGAACACCTGGGACTTGTCTACAGTGACAGGCACGGATACCTATGTGCTGTCTGTCCATGCTCTGGTCTGGGTGGGCAGCTCAGGCGAAGGGTTTGGCTCCAAAACCACGTAGCTGCAACAAGGTAATGCCATGCCATAGTCCAGCTGTAAGGCAGCAAGAGTATCCGAGGTGCGTTCCTGGTGAAGTGTAAGACATGGGCAGACACTTTCGGACCATTATTTTTACCCCAACCTTTACGATGCATGTGTAAGCAAGCAGCTTTGTATTTGCATCACACAGCTCAATATCTAAACCTAATCAATAGACGATTGTCATTAAGATGAGCATTAAACCCTTCTGAAAGGCGAGCTGAGGGAAAAATAGGAGGGAGGGAAGGAGAAAGAAGAGGCGAATGGATAGAAAAAAATGTTTTTCTTATTGACGACACAAATATATTAAGCTTTGCTGCTTATATTTCCTGCGCATCTACACAATCACAGTCCTTTCCTCCTTGTTGCCTATTAGCATTCTACAGTAACCGAGTAGAAATTTTAAAACATGGCCTACATTTTTTTAAAACATGGCCTACAGTCATATTTTATTGTTTGAAAAGTATTTTAAAACATGGCCTACAGTCATAAAACCTTACCACGTGAGATCTGACAGGATCAGCACAGCAGAGGAGCTATCAGCCTGGGCACTTGTATGGGAAATTACTTTTTTACTGGAAACCTCCATGGAACAGCTGTGTGCGTCAGGCTGATTCTGCAGCTGACATTTCTATCTGAGCTGGAATGAACCAATATCCCACGCTGGTGGGAAAGGCCACAGGAGATGCTGGAGCCAATTCTCCTCTCACTTTTACGGGTGTAAAACAGGTGCTTAACAAGATTTCATAGCTATAATGCTGGATTGAGGACCAAGGCGATTCTTCTGGAGGAGATGAAAATAAAAATCAAGATCCCGCAGACCTTTCTGCCTACAGTATTTCATTAAATTTTTCATAAAGGTAGAGATATGAGAGGAATTCCAACTTCATTTGTAATCAACAGCAATATTCTCATTGACTTCAGTCGGGCCAGAAATTGCACCTATTAAAGATACTATTCTCACAAAATTCTAATTGAAGAAATTACATCCTACCATCCTAAATCCCACCTGGATTTTCAGCTGGATATTGTGTTCTTCAATTTCTGGCCCTGTACCCTTGTCTAGTGTTTCCATGCGCCATTAAACAACTGCTGCATTTCATATCTGAAGCAGGTGCAATTACGTCTCAGTTTTTTACACGTGGGAAGTACTTTAGGATATTCTGGGGTGAAAGGTACAATATGACTATGAGATATTGAGACCTTCTCACAGTGAAATTTGCTTTATGGCTCTACACTTTTCTAGAGCAGTGTAACTCAGGATTCAGCGTATGCTCCTTAGTGTAAAAGAAACTTTAGGAAATGATTTTGATTAAAAGAGTTACAGTGCAAAAAGACTTTCAGTACATGACTGTTTTAGGCAAAATTTTCAAGCTGTTTTAAAGCAGAATTTTGTTGCCGTGTTTGCAGTTGCTAATAAATAGCTCCTAATCTATATTTTTATCCAGGCCTATCCTCTCCTTACCTTGCCATTCTTTTAATGTGTACAACACCTTATGCAGCAGTATCCAAGATTAAAGTTCCTCTCATTGACATAGAATGAAGGCAAATTATACCGTTTGCAAGAGAAGAGATAATAAAGGGGGAGTCTATAGAAATACTTTGATGAATTATATAGTGGCAATTTTCTGACATTAGTAATGTAGGGCAGAAGACAGTGTTTCTGATATATAGATGTAAATTCATCATCTAGACTGCATTAAAGAAAACTACATAAGATTCCTTGATTTTTGGATTGCTTACAAGAGCAATCAGTAAAATGTTACAGTCTTCTCCAAGGAAGCTCCCTGAGTGCAAGAGGTGAAGAATTACACAGATGAAATAGCTACCCTTTTGTGCTAGCCATCATAAAAACAGAGCCAAAAGACTTACAGGAGCCTGCACCTACATATAAAGGGAAGGCCTTTGTACTGTCTGGTGAATGACTAACTGCAGCTGGAAAAATCAGATGGCAGTTATTTATATGTGTGTATAGATATAGATAGATATATAGATATTTTTATATATGTATATACATATGGATGGTTTTACTTGTTTGCAAAATAAGAGGGTAGACAATTCTCTGTTTTTAAAATAACATATGAAAGACCAGCTTGCGGAGAAGGGCAGGAGGACATGATACAGATTGCACACAGTAAGTCCTGTGAAAGAGATCACAACAGTAGGTCAGGCAAGTCTTGTTTACCGGCTCTCTTCTTCTGAAGTGTTCAAAGTGCTTCATTAGTACAGAATATATTACAAAAAAGGATAAACAAACTACTCGTGTCATAAAATTAACCATTTTCAATCTAAAATTTAGGAAGTGTATTGCAGCTTCATTACTTTGAGCCAGGAACCAGGTGTCCTTTTCATTTTTCTTATTTAAAGTCAGAGTGGAAATTTTGGAAAAGCAGTGCTTTGGGGGAACTGTTGTAGATGTGGAGAGCTCAGATTTTTATTACCCATTCCTTTCTATAAGATTGAGGCAAGGAGAAAAAGTGGAAAGAAAGAGAAAAGAATTACAAATGAAAGGCAATGTTTGAAAAGTTAATAAATGAATTCTGTCAATAGCATGAACTGAGCAGTCCCCAAAACACTGAGGGTTCAGAGCAGCTGATGTTTGCTCCAGCTGCTACAGAGAAGCTTGAAAATACCATCAGACACCAGAGCCTGACCAAAGCTGCTGGCCAAGTGTTTCCTAATCCCTGGCTGCCTCTGCCAAGTCTGTGCCGCATTAAGCACGCAGAGGCTACAGGGTGACCAGCAGCATGGGATGGTGTTGGTTTATTTTCCTAGGACTTGTTCTCCACAGGTACATGGACCTCATGAGCATGTCCATGGCTCGGTCCCACCAGCACAGCTTCATTCAACTTTTAGGACAATAACAACAGGAAAAAATTTCTCATAGACCAGAGATTTCAGCTCATTCTGACCTTCAGGGCTCATCAGTGTCTGCGTTCTCAGCACACCATGTCCCGGGTGCAAGGGAAATGTGGAGGTCACAGTCACATCCTGACGGCTATGTCCAACGGGGTGCACAGGCACTTTCTGCAGTGCTCAGAATAGCTCCCAAATGCATGGGATTTTATTCTTTTATTTATTTATTTCATTTCTCTCTCCCACCCCCCCCACACCGGTTTTGGCCGTTACAGAAAATAATGGCTTTGTGGGTGGATTCAAGATGTCAGACAGAGAGAACAAGCACTGCTGTTCACTTTGTAGTGAGGCAGGGAACGGTATTAAAGTGGCAGAAATCAAGGAGTGGGGCCGCAGCAGCAGTAGCTCATCCAAAGCAATAACAACGCGCGAAGGCAAGCCATGGCAACTGAAGGAAGGCTGGAATCTAGCATACCTATGGTCTTGTTCTTATTATTACAACACAGCGTGACTAAAAATATCAAACCAAACAAAAGAAATTCCTGCAGGCAAGGGGTAAGAGAGGAGGCCGACCACTGCTGGAAATGGAACTTATTGTTCACCTAAGTAGTGCAGCGGGGAACAGAAATCACAGAAGCAAAGGCCAAGATCAACAGCAGGAGCGGCGCTGAAAGTAACAACAATGTTCCTGAACAAGGAGCCACAGACTCCAGAAGAGGAGAGTTAGAAAGGGGCTTCCCACCCTCTCGATCCCTCCAACAAATCTCTCGGAGCGAATGCAGGAGAGGTGGATAGGATGGCTCGGCTTCCCAGTGGTGGGATGCTGCGTCAGTGATGGACCTGGGAAGGGCTCGGGGCTTATGGGCCCTGCAGGGACCAGCTCTCGGGAGAGCCAAAGAGCAGATTGCTCTGAAAGCTGGGGCGAATCCTTGTGTGTACCACTTGGCGAGGTACCTGACACTGGGGCAGGCTGAGGCCAGCGCTGTGGGCTCCCAGCTGAAGTGGCCTTCAGGGCAAGCCAAAAAGCCACTGGATGCTCCCGCGTCTGCAGGAGCCGTGCAGCCAGGCTGCAGGTGGAGCAGTCAGGGAGCCTGGCAGAGCTGGTGCCTCAAAACTGGGGAGCCCAAGGCTTTGGGACCCCTGGACATACCCCTTTGAGAGCCTGGGACAGGAGCTATAGGGGCACCAGGATTTTGACTCCTTGCCAGGTGAGTGGTTCTAGCAGAGACCTGCTTGGTTTCTGCAGTCAGGCTGTCTCCACAAAACACTGCTTTTTGCTCAGTCGGGCATTTTCTGATGGAAATCTTTCCATGAGCAGCTGTGCACACTGAGAGAAGGCTGGACTCTGGATGTGGAAGGAATTACGCAGGAATTATCTATATAGCTAACTTGTAATAAAACTATTACTAATGGTCATATTGTTGCTTTGCTCTTTTGTGATACCTTCCAGAAAATCCCCAAACCTTTTTGCAAATTAACAAACTAAATAAACTTCCCTGCTGATGCGCAAGGCAAAAAGTTTTACTACCTCTTTTTCTCCCAGCTGCTCCAGGCTTGATCAGTTTTCTTTGGCCAATCTGTTCACTGGCATCACACCTCCATACCTCGTATGAGAGCTGTTCTTTCCCATTTCATGCTCCCCTCCATAACTCTGCGCAGAAATGTGAAGGAAATCTGGCTTACAGCTGACTCACATGATATGAATTGAGTGGCCAGTCTAAGACCTAGAAGAGGAAACTGTGACCTGCTGCGCTCAGAGTGAGAGTTTTATAAGGTAAAGAGCTTTGGAGGATTGCAGAGGCTGAAGGAGAGGCAGCTGTTCGAGGCAGTTGAGAATTGGGAATAGGTGTAAGGGACATGCAGGCCTGTTGAGTCAGAGTCTCAGCTGGTATAAACCAGCACAGCTCTGCTCACTAAAACTCTGGTGCAAAGTTCATTACAAGAAAGAAAACAATGGCTGGATAACACACTGCTGAGAAATGCATCTTCCTTTTATTTAAAAAGGGATGAGCTGTGCGGCGAGATGGTGACAGGCCTAGAATTTGATCTTTCCAGGATAGAACTGCTGTCTGTTTTCTACATCTGCATAATTTTCCCTTTTAGATTCTTGCTTAGTAATGAATAAATATTTGTTTCCCATGCCACAGCTCCTTTCCCACTCCTTCAATTTCTCCTGCATCAGGCTGTTTATAAAGGATGCTCCTGGGATGGAGAAACAGGCCCTGAGATCTCCGAGATGATCCTGTCTTTAAGCTTCTACTGCTGCTCCACCTGCTTCATTCCTTCCATTTTAGTACTGCACGATGCACTGAATACATAATTTTCTCTCCCTCTGTCAAACACACACATTTTTTCTATGCCTCTATAACCCAATCTATAGAAATTCCCACAATTTCTGCGCCCATCAGCCACATAGTAAAACAAAGGCTTTTATGTATTCCAACTGATGATAGATGGATTAGAAAGACAGATAGCTAATGTGACTTGTACTTTCAATGGAGCTTTAACTGACTGAAAACACATAGTTCATGTTAAGTCTTTGTTGAAATTCCTATCAGTAATAAGCATATTGAATCATGAGAATAAACATAAAATGTCACAAGCTTCTTTTTTTCCTCGTGGTGGTTGCAATTTCAATATATTTGTTATAATCAGCAAAAGCAGTATGCCACACTGGAATAGCTGAGCCTCTGATTCATTTCTGAGGATTGGTGATAGTGCATGCTACAGGCTGGAAGAACGTTCCTTGCCACCAGGCTGGTATTAATTTCCTGTTCAAAAGGGGCTATATTGTCAATGTGACACTTTAATCAGCTACCAAAGTGACTCTGGAAACACAGACTTCACAATCAATGTCAATGTATTTCATGTAGTTTCAATACCGCTTAGTCATTTTGCTTCAGAAGTGCGCAAGGAGGGTCAATACATTTCATTAGTTTGTTTCATCTGAAGGACAGTACAACATCAGAACTTTGATTATATTATAAGAATTGCCTTAATGTGACACCAGATTCCCTGATTGTGCAATACCAGACACGGGAGTGCTAGAGGGCAGTCAAATTATCCTTCACCCACACGTACCCAAGAAGCACCACTGAAGCACACTACAAATGGGAAGAAAAAAAAAAAAAAAAAGATAAGAAAAGAAAGGAAAAGAAGAGGATGCTGATAACTTGCATAACACACAGTAGATTAGAAGTCCCCTAAATATATTGTGGAACTTGAAAAAAATATCCTTAATTTTCAAGGATACCAGTAGTCATATATCAACTGGTTTTTACTTAGAATTCCACATTATAAAAATTATTGGTGTATCTAAGCAGAGACATATTTTCATGTAATTATTTACCATTCCTAAAAACACACTAACCACAAATATGCATTTGTATATGAAGAATTCCTTTAAAAACAAAACCCCAAAAAATTAGAAATGTGAAATTTCATGAAAACATGAAAGTGAACATTTTCCAAGGCAAACACATGCAAGTATGCAGATTCTTAGTATTTCTACAACTGTTTTGCTAGGAGCCTGATTAATAGGGTCGGAGACAGGTGCATCTTATTATTTAAGTAACTTAAATAGAAATGTAAGAAATGACAGGAAAACATAAGTAGGTGTTTGGTTGAATGAAATTCCAGGAAAATCACTGGCAAAAAAGAAAAGACTCAGACTGCTAGACCCCCTCTGAACTTTTTATATATAACAAGAAAATGCTATTCAAAATAAGACAACAGTGTCTGAGGCTATGTTTCCAAATCCAGTTTACATAGATCGGTCAGAGTTTTTCATTTCACCAGCTAAAATCAGGTAGAAGAACGCTTTTACTTTAGCCACAAGGTCTCTCTTAAGAAGACAGGAACTTTCTTAATATTTTCTCACAGTATCAGGTGCCATTATGGGGAAAGCCAGATATCTGGTCATGAAAATCAACAACCAAGCAAAGAAAAATGCTCAAGGAAACACCTCGTTTATGCCATCTCTCCGTGTTGTAACCAAAATAGAAATCAAAGAACAAGAATTATACAACTGATACCACTCAGAAACAATAAGCATTACTGTACAAATGGGATACGAACTTTACAAAATCCACTGCTTATCCTAGTTCTTTAAAGAAAGGAAGATGAAATTACTTTCTCTCTCTCTCTCTTTTTTTTTTTTTTTTTCTCTCTCCCATTTGAAATACCTTCAGCTGAGAACAGGCAGAATAGAGGAGCTGGGAAACTTGGCCGTGGTCCCAAAACAAGGACAGGTTAACCTCAAAAGATTCAGATGTCTCAGTTCAGATAAAGTATCAGGGAGGATTTTTCAAAATAACTCAGTGTTGATCTAAACTTACTTCAGCTGAAGTCAACAATCAAACTCCCTGTGGAAGAAGAATCAGTGACTTTGAAAATGATACTCATGAAGTCTTACAGAAAAATACTTCCAGCGTCTTTGATCATGTAATTGAGATAGGAGTTTAACAATATTAAAATTCTTAAGACTTCTTCTTGCACTTAAATATTAACTCCTACATTTTATTACTGCCTACATTTATTAACTGTAAAGTTCACAGACATCTGTTGTTTCATCTCAACAATAGTACAAATCCAACCAACGCTGTGTGGACTTGTTCACATAAGCAGACGGGAAAGCCTTTTAGTTACTCTTGAATATTTAAATACTGTAAATTGTGAATTGAAAATGTTACAGATTAAGATGCAGTCAAGTTTTCATATTCATAAAATAAATGAACTGAAGGATTTTGGAAAATTCACGCTCCCCAGCTTGCATCATTTCAGATCCCAGAGTTTCCACATCTGACATAATGTGGCATGGCTAATGGCCAGTCCTCAGGAGGAACCATAAACTGCTTTGGAAATGTTGCTGGTGAGGAAAGAAATGTAACGTCACTGTGAATAAGCCTAAGAAACGTGTGTCTAAACTTGCATTACAGCTTGATCTCATCAGCTCACTTCAAACCTGAAATTTTATTAAAAGCCTTCCTCAAGGAAACTTTTCTTTAGCCTACAGCTAAAAACCACTGGTAATTCAGACACTGTTTTAAATGATGCTCCTCATAACTTAAGACAACAATTTCCATTCAGTTTTGTTATGAAACTTTCAAGTGCCCATCTCGTATCAAGTATTTGCCATTGTGAGACAAAAAATGGCTTAGCATCCGGCTGTGTGGTCTTGCTATCAGCAATCCTATTCTACCGACAAGCTCTGGACAGACTTTCAGATTATCTTCTCATAAAATAGCTCTACGGAGACAAGAGTCAGATCTCCTTTTTTAAGAAGTGGTGTTGCACAGAAAGGGTGATTTTGACATAAAGAAGTACAGACAGTTTTATTTTATGTTTTATTATAGTACTAAAAAGGATTTCTTTAACATGCAATATCTACGCAACACTTTCCATTACTTTAATAAACCCCAGTGCCATAGATGTTAATTTTAGCTGGATAAGGTTTTGGCCCACATGTAGAAATTTATATGGGATTTTATAGACTTTTTTTTTAGTAGGAAATGTAGGAGATTTTTGTAGAAAAATAATAATAAGATCTTGCATTTATGGAGGATCTTTTCTTCCATTCCATTTTGCTGTTGGGATATCCTTGGATGAGTATCACAGTAATCTGAATGAATAAAAAGACGGGAAGGCACAGAGGTCTACACTAAAACAAGGACTTTCTGATATCAGTAAATTATAGAATCTGAAAGGAGTTAGCACCTTAAAGGATTTGGCTTAATAGAAGCAATGAAGCCTTCATATTTAACTGCATATTCTCTTTGAAGCACAGAAATTATGGCAAAATTCCACTGGAAATAAAAATTAATAAGGAATGTTGAACATACACACACACTTAATATGTGAAAATAGGAACCAAGATATGTACGTCCAAAATTAACATTGTAGGAAACTTTTTTTTTAATTCCTTAAAGGCAGTTGTAAAAGACTAAGACAGTGAATTCAATTTGCGTTGCTGTTTTTGTTGTTTGTTTTTAACAATAATGGGAGAGGTGTATAGCACTGGAAGGGAATAATCCTAACGGAATTCACCAAATCTTTTTAATTACATGAAAAGAAAAACCACATCAAGCCAAAAAATCCTTTTGTAAAATAACTTAGCTTTAGAAATACAAGTGCTTTTAACAGTGCATTTATAAGGAATATCAAAAATTACAGAAAGAAAAGAAGAGAGTTGCTTCCGTGAGCTGACGCTTTGCACGGGCAGGATTCCCTGAGCGGTGGGACACCTCCACCTCACGCAGCCGTCTGCTCAGGGCAAACAGCTGAGGCAAGACCTTTTCCTAAGCCACCCTTTTTCTAGGGCTCAGGTGTTAGCCGGAACCTCCAGCAACCTTTTAAAACTGAGAGAAGTTCTCCCGTTTTGAAGGACCCACAAGTCATAGCCGCAGTGCTCAACCAGCTGTATCTGGCTATTAGGAATGGAAACAACCAAAGGGCTTCAATTGGCTTTCAATGGGAAAGGTCCACTTGAAAACAGGATTGCCTATGAACACATGCCTGAATTTAATCACCAAAAAGGCCTCAAAACTGGTGGGATGAAACAGAGTTAGGACACATGGGAAAGATGTGTTGTCTCCAGGAAAACAAAAGGTACGAGGGGAAAACTACTCCTAGGATCAAAAACTGGGTCTTGTGTTATTAAAAAGGAAGCCTGCCTCGAAGGAAGCGTATGTCTCTATGCTTGCAGGCCCAAATTCATTTTAATGCACTAGATTTTGAAGAGGAAAATTCATTTTAAAAGGACAGAATTTTAAACAGTACTGTGATAAAAAATTTTCAAAATATCAGGCAGATATTGATCACAAAACAAATTTGCTAAATCCAGCTATTCCAAAAAGTATCGTTAGTATACACTATAGACATTCCCTAAAAAATGTTCTGAAAACCTTTGACTGTGTATGCATATTCCAATCTACATAAAATCATAACAAAAATAAGTTGCATGTTTAAAGTATTTTGAAATGACATATTACATATTGCACTGTAATCCTCCCAAAATAATAACAACCTTACATGGATTGGGCACGTACTTCAAAAGCGGGATGTTTTCAACTGATTTCAATAACTTACAAATAGCTGAAGTAGATTTGCTTCATTAAAAGGAAAAAAAAAAGAAAAAAAAGCAAAGTCAAGACCTTTCTTGCCAAGATCAAACCTAGAGAATATTTTGACAGCTAAATTATAAACTATGAGAACCAGGGGAGTTGTTATGGACCATCAACTGCAGTGAAGCCAGGGAGTGTTATTCAATTAATCATTTTACTCATTAGAGGTAAGTAAAAGCCAAAATAAAGTTAATCAAAGTCCTTCATACCCTGTGTTTAGAGCAGCTCCCTGTGTCTTGATGAATTCTTATTGTAATAGGAACATTTCAAAAACTGATCAATGACCAGAAATTCCTGAAATCTTAAAAATTAACACCTTTCTCTAGTTATAAGTCAATGAGGAAATAATACCCAAAAGAAATGAGGAAGTCAACACAAGTTCAGTGGGACATTAACATGTGTGTCCCAAATTGTTAGATTTAAGTCATTATATTTTTCCAAGCAGCTAATTTTCCCTTTTTGAAGTACTCACAGAAGGTCAGGACGAGTTTAAACATCAAAGCTTTACGAATTAAACAGTTTCATAGAAAACAGAGGAAGAAACCTTGCCTGAAGTAAGACTGTAATGTGATGTGACATGGCCCACCTTCTGTCCAGGACAAAATACAGCAGGGAAATCACTCCTACTGCCCTGGCATAGTGGAGTAGAGCTGAAAGAATGGCTTACCTTAGGCACACACATGCATAAGCATACAGTCCCCACCCCAGAGGTATTTTGTCCCTGAAAAAAAACACCTCTCCTGCTTCATAGCTTGACTAATTCCACACTTTCCACTATTGGCAGAAATTTTATGAATTCTTGCTGACATGTTCTATACCCATGTTTCAACCCATGCTAAGAATGACAATGCATGAGATAGGAATGTGAGTTGTTATAAAATAACCCACAACTCAGGGACTCTGTAAATTTGTCAATAAAAGAAGCTGAACGGCAATAGCTTTCCTTTAGAAAAAAAAAAGACTTTAAAAAATCCATTTCTAAGACAATGCAGCTTTGACAACTATCCTTTAGATGTCTCTTCAACAATTGTTACTGTAACTTCGTTTCTGTTGGGCAGCCTTGAACATAGCATATACATTTAGAACAAAATTAGTAAGAAATTAATTCTGAACATAAGGACATTTATGATTAATAACCTGTTATTGTGATGACTAATGGAAGACTCCCGTGAGAACTGCAGTTTTGATTCCTTTGGGAATTTTAACAGAGAGCACTTATCAGAACATAGCTAAGTCTCCTTGGCTTAACAACTGAGCCAGAAGTCTAGCAAAATCAAATTCACTTCTTTAGCCAAATCTAGGAATCCAGTGAAATGATGAAACAACAAAAATCCTCATAAATTTTCGGTATCTGCAAATTCTCAGGCTGCACACGAATGGGCAGAAAAACAGAACCTTGCCAGAAAAAAAAATGTTAAAGATGGTATCTGTAAATGTGCAGCTTACCTGCTCCCCCAGACACTTCTTAAATCTGTTTGCCAGAATGATTGCCTTCTATTTGCTGTTGCATCAAACAACATACAAAGCATTATTCAGCAAATCAAAGGTGCATCTAACCGCTGAAGATACACTCCTATCCACAAGCCAGTTGAAGTCCTTGTCATGCTGAGTTGATATTGAGAAACATTTCCCAGAAGTACTCAGCCAGATTCTCAAAGCTAAGTGCCTCGGCACGGCTCTGTACTGCATGACTTGTGCTGGTGGGACTCCGCTAATTTCACTGGAATTGCATCAGCAGTAACATCAAGGAAAACAGTGATAAATAAGATTTATTTATTTTTAGTTTTTACCTTTGCCATCTCTGCCACTGAGCTTTAGTAGAATAAATGGTGAAAAAGAGCAAATTTAATACCACCAAACACGTGGAAGATATGTTTCATTTTCCACAAACAACATTTGTTTCAAGAATGGTATTCCAGGAGTTACATGCTTCATACAAAGGAACAGAGAAGGACTAAGATTTGAAAAGAAATATTTTCATAAAAATGTCTACCACCAAAATGGGTGGTGGATGCTTCACGTGAGGGAACATTCACTATACTGATCAGATAAATTTGCTGGTTCAAGCAGCTCCATCCATGACACCATTTGCACATCTTTTAAGTAGGACTATTTCTATTCCAAAAATACACTGTACACTAAGAGATACCAGACAGAAAGGAAAGAGATAAAAGCAGCCAGTCGGAAAGAGAAGATATGGCCCTCAATGTGTTAATTCACCAATGCATTTTTAAAACAAGTAACTTATAATGCAGATTGCTACTCCCCGGCATTTGGGCTACACATCTTGCAGAATGTTCTTTTAAAAAAATTGTACTTGAAGTGTAAGTAAAACTATGTTCAAAGTGTATTTTTGTCTCAGGCCTGATGATAACTTTATCGTTTTTTGGGAGTAATGGGTTTCATGAATTTCATGGGTAACTGACATTCACTCCCCTCTTTCTTTAAATTCTGAATAGCAATGGCTAAATTTTTTTTTTTTTTTAAACTGCAAGTGTTGACCTTTCAGAGGTGGGTCCCCATATGGAAGGTGAAGGGCAGGTGTCCTGCTGAGATAATGTCACTCCTCAGCTTGCTGAAAACCATTGTGAAGTGCACTCAGAGTATGACGTTATCTCAGCATGAGCCACGCACCCTGGAGTGCCCTACTGCTTAAATGACAATGCTGAAAGGTGGTAGAAGGATGGCCACAAAAGAAAAGTTTTACATAGGGATGGTGGCTAGATGTACTACAGCTGGTTAAAATAATTAATAAATACAGAACTGACAGAATGACCAAAATTTTAATCCCACCCCAAGAACAACTTCCAGAAAATGCCATGAGTACAGTATTTCATCCAATATCTTGTCTAATATTCAATACTTGAATCAGCTGCTAGAATCATATGCCAGTCAGAGCTGTTCATAAGAGTGAAATCTGCAAAACTTAATAAAAGTCAAGTGGATGTCAATGGGACTATCGTGAGCTATTATGAGAAATATATTCAAGCTATGATACAATGCCAATGGACAATTCATGACTAAATTATTTGCTGTGATTTATTTGCAGCCGTAACTCAGTTTGTGGCAAGCAAAGAGAGCTGAAAGCTGGGAGGTTTTCCAGGTTCAAAACTAGTTCTGGAGCCAACAAGGACTGCCTGTTAGCTCGCATTAGACCTGGAGGGAATATCAAGCTAATTTCTTAATCAAACTAAACCCAAACTTCTTTCTTACTCTCCTTAAGGCTTCCCTCCAAAATAATTCCTGGTGATGTTAAAACAAACAAACAAACAAACACCACCACCAAAGCCCTGTACCAGATCACAAGGATATAACAGAGATTGCCAGGGAGGAGGGGAAAGGCACCCCACAGCTCAGGTTGCAATGAGGCTAAAAGAAAACTATCGCTACTAGGTTTGTAGAAAATACAGATCCTTGTACTGACACAACCAAGTCGCTGGTCAGTGTAAGCTGAACTTGTACTCATACGCTTTCAGGAACAGAATGGGAGAAATGGTCACATACTTCCTGACTGGCCCAGGTTTCTATTTTCTACCTGCCTTTTTATCCTCAGATATGAGCCCCCCTCTTCTAAGAGGCATCTTGCCTGGCATTGAGATCAGACAGCGCAAACTGAGAACCTGAACTTTTTGCAGCGAGCATGAACACAGACAGCAAAATACAACACGCCCTACTCAAAGACAGGCAAAATCCGTATGGCTGAAGGTGCTAGCACTTTTCTAAACTGTTTTAGTCCATCTCTAATGGAAATCTAATGGAAATCATAAATTACTGAAAAAGGTCCACAGGTGCTGAAATTTACTACTGTGTTGACTGCTGGCAAGGTCTGAAAGTGAGGAACAATGCAAGATGTGCTATGAAAATGAAATATTTATGACATTCATATTCTCCCTCAAGCTTAAAAAAAAATAAAAAAAAGCAAACCTTTTGCTTAGTGACCAAATAATAAAGCTAAAAATGAAAAACAAAACAAATGAGAGAGTAAAAAAGAAAACGTCAACAAACCAAATCAAACCAAAATCCAGACCTTGACCTAAGTGGGTGTTATCTGAACTATCTTTGCAAGGGGGATACTTCTGATAACAGGTCATCGGTATTTATTTATTTATTTATTGGTATTGTAACATTATCTTACTGCAAGAATAATATGCTCTCAATGAAGAGAAGAACGGAATGGCTCATCATGTTAAACTCTGAATAATCAATAACATTTCTCAACATGCTATTCAGTAGAGCGCATTACTTGATATTATATTCACAGAGAGGAAGTTGAGATAATTTTTCCTACAAGTAAATGCTTGCCATAGTTATCGTAGTTTGCATGAGACAGGAATGACTTGGAGCAAGGACAATAAAAAGCCAGGGGGGAAATTACACTACAGATTTGATCTGGCTTCCACAATCAGTTTGGCAATTGGTTTCATTGGGAACAGCTTCAAGCCTTGCAAGAATTAATGAAAAATAAAGGTTGGCTTTGAGCAGAATCGGCACAAAAGATAATGTGAATGGCATGGAAGGTTTTGATTTTATGCATTAGACTTGGGCAGGGGGTGAAGAGCAATCACTTTTAGATTTTCCAAATACAAACTTTGATATTAACTTGGTGGCAGTCCTGTTTTAAACAATTCACACCTAGTCGCACCTTGAAAGCTTAGAAATCACACTGATGTCTACCATATGTGCGGAACGACAATTTAAAAAATGGGGTGACACAAAAGCTAGGATCTTTCCCATCAGGTGCAGGTATATTTCTATAGCATACTTTATTTTTTAACACTAATTCTTTAAAAGTAAGTCTACGATGGAGAGCCAAGGACAGGTTGGTTTTTATGAAGCACAAAGATAGGAAGTGTTGCAAGTACAGAGGAACAAGACAATGCTCCTACTATCAAACCCATGGACAAAAAGCCGGCAGAAGACCATGTGTCCTTCAGATGCCCATCACTGCCAACCCCAGAACCCTCTGGATCATGGCTCCTGCCTTTCTCCCCAGAGCATACTGTGCATAACAGATCAAGCCTGATTTCTAAAGGACTCCACAAGAGGTCACCACAAGATGAACAAATTGTTGTCATACATTCTGTAATGTTACTGCTTAAATTTCACAGACATTGATATGTATCTGCTGAGCTGCATGGGAAGGAGTTCAAGTGAAAAAGCAACATATGTCATCCTTGCAGTATCCTGCACTCCAGCAAGGTCAGAAAGGCAATGGTGTCAGAGTCTACTTGTGCAATGCCTTGTGTTGGTGAGTGGTGTTACCCGTGTGACACAGGAGTTGCCTTGTACGTGGAGTTTGGGCTCTGAGAAAGCATCTGCACTGTGCGAGGGTGTGTGCCAGACAGATGCCCAAGCCTCAGAGAAACGCGATGGCAGTTGGGTATGTCCTCAGGCTGTCTCCTCCAGCCCACCGATGAAACCCATCAAGTTAAAGCAAAAAACAGGGGCTTGGTAAGAGTTAATATTTTAGACAGTCTAATGAGAAACTGTTGGAGGTCAGAGTGACACTAATCCCCAACAACACAAGAATAGACTTGGAAGTGGCTGAAAACTTCTTCCAGCCCCCACTCAGCAAAACATTTAAGCTTGTGCTCACCTAGAAGCATTAGCATCAACTGGCTTGATCACATACTTAATACGGAGCATGGGAGAATCACATGCCTTAAAAAAAAAAAAAGAAAGGCGCTGTCTGGGATCTAAAGAGACAGATAAACCAATATTTTCATTTTTGATTTGCCTGTCACATTCTAAAGGTTCAGAAGCTGTGAAATTCTGAGTCTGGAAACAGTTTCCAAGTGCTATTTTGTGTGCTGATTTGATTTGTACAAGGATCAGCCTGAGACAGGTCATGGAGAGCAAATCACTTTAGTAAGCTAAACAGTAGTAATAATTTTAAGTGCTATTTTCCCCTTGAGATTAATTTTATTTTCTAGTATAACTAGAGGCCAGTCAGAGAAAGAGGAAAAGAGAATGACATTTGCTGAGACCCTAAAAGAAAGCTTAATGACGGAAAGGGGGTTCAAAGATAATGGTAAATAGGGAGAGACAACTTTAATAACACAGCAAGACTTTACACTTATGGAGGATGAAATTCCCCATGACGCACGGGGCTAGTACAAGGATCATAAAGTTTAAATGTTTACCCAGCAGAGAGGTGAGCTTCACCCACGGTTACTTGCCTGTCCTCCAAGAGTGCACACACAGAAGCAGGCAAAATAAACAGACCCAAACCCAATGGTAAGTCCCTCAGAGCAGCAGGTTAGCACAGGGGTATTTCTATTTTATGCACAAAGAAACAGTGTCAAAGAGGCACTAGATAACAAAGATTGCTTTAAGAATTTCATTAGGATGGTGTGTGCGTAGAGATGAGGAAAGGTGGTTCTGAATCAACTAAACCAAGGCAAGTGGCAGGAATGTCCTTGCCTGTGCACAACACCGTGAGCTGGATGAACCACGAAGCTCGGCACAGCCCTTCCCTAGCCCCTGAAAAGCAGCCCATGGCAATGAACCCTGACTTCTCTGAGCAAATGGATCATACACAATCCCTGGGTGTCAAGCTCAGCTCTCCCAGCTCTTCCTTCAGTTCGCTGGTCCTGCTGGATGCACTTTCCTCTCTTAGTTCTTCATAATGTCTTTGCCATGCCCATCTACCAATTCCTATATAAACACAGACACTTCCCCAAAACATTCATTAAATCCCAGTGTTTGCCAATACTGTCATAAACTTCCCTACTCCGTTCAAGGGCTGAGTAATAACTTGTTGAAACATCCTATAGCAATTGTAGGTTGTGTGGTTCTGCAGTCACAGTTAGAAGAATGGAGAATTTCATATGAAGAGTTTCTATAATTCCTGTAGTTAGGACTCAGATAGGTTGTATGGGATTTAAATCAGCTTACAATAGAGTTAATGCAAAAACAGTTACTAGTTTTTGTGGGATGTGGGTTGTGTCCTATAGCCTGTTATAAAAAGCAGTGATATTTAGTTAACCAAAGGCCTCTGACAATGATTTTGGTAAAATGTTGAATGAGAGAAGTAAAAACTGGGATTTTTTTAGAAAGAAAATGTATTTCTACATTTCTTTCATTTGTACTTATGTTTTGAAGCTGGAAAAGGTAGAATATAAGATTTTAAATCCTGTGAATTAAATTCAAGACTTTTTTACTTGTAGGAAAAATAAACCGAAACAACATTTATCACTAAAACTGAAACTTCCAGTTTAGAATGAAATGGCTTTGACTTTTATTTTTAAACATTTTTTTTTTAAATCTTATTTATGTCATCTTAAAACTCAAAATATAAAATCAGCCTAACTAATGAACCAAAGGTTCATTTGCACACTCAACCCCTGAAGT
This sequence comes from Cygnus atratus, assembly GCF_013377495.2. NCBI lineage: Eukaryota > Metazoa > Chordata > Aves > Anseriformes > Anatidae > Cygnus > Cygnus atratus. The sequence goes on along the minus strand of NC_066372.1, from coordinate 17,267,395 downwards.
AAGTCATCTGAAGCTCCCTCTGGATTGTCCGTAGGACTGTACAACCAGGGAGGATTAAAATGTTAATCAAACACTACCTACAGTTTTAATCTTCCAGGCACTTATGTGCATTAAAAACTTCCTGTATGCAAGTTGCCCTTTTGAGTTCAAAGCTTTTTCTTACCTATATAAAGTTATTTACATGCACAAGTGTTTGTAGGTTCAATGCCTATAACGTGAAAAGCAACAACATTTTCAATAGTCCTTCTTCAGCTACTTCTTGGAAGCAGTTTGCTCTAGGGAGGCAAGGAGTTTCTGAGTATCTATCGTTTTAACTAGTGTTCTTCATCAGGCGTCTCTCTGATTCTTGACAACTTACGAGATTTAAACTGCAAAATACAATATTTTCTACCACAACAGTGTTACTGGAAATGCAAAGCATATGATAAATTTTGAGTAAACTTTACACCCTTCCCTAGAGAAAATAAATTTAAAAATAAACCTGCTATAGAATCTAAAAAAGGAATCACATTTACAACACAGAACTAAGTCACTGCTGCACATCATGAAAAATTAAGTGAGCTAAAATGAGTACAACTTCCCAAAGCAAACAAGGGGAACAACGGGGAATTGTTGCAAAAAATATCTGAAAACTTAACCAACATTGTTTTCATCTATTAAAATCTCTTACTGTCATCTCTCAGGAGATTTTGTCTTCTGCATTAGAACTCACTTCATGGTTATCCTCTAAACTCTCTGTCCTGCTTTCAGACTGGACAGTCTGCTTCGCCTCGGGTTGATTCAGCAACTGGATCTACAAGGATGCACATCTGCCTTGTTGTGAAGCCCAGTTCATTTCCAATATAAAATGCTCTATAGATAGCAATTTTTTCCACCATTACTAAATATAATGAGTCCTGGAGTGGAACTTGGCAGCTTTTTAGCATTGTACAGCAATTACCAGGAAGAAGTGAAGAACACCATCATTTCCAAATGAAAGAACAGGGAATTAGATAAGCATAATGCAATTCTCCATTGGAGTAAGGATGGGACACCAGAATTCTGTAGCATATTTTTTACATATACAAATGGGCTCTTCTGAATTTCAGAGATGCTCGATGCAGCATAAATAGTCTTTTTTCAACTAAAAATCAGCCAGTCCCCAAGCTGAAGTTAAAGGAATTCATGCTACCTGAAGAAAAGATTCTTTATTTCTTGTCATAAATATCCTGTTGGGGTGTGGAGAGCAGGTTTTAAAGAGAGAATAGAAAAAAAAAAACTGCTCCTACCAAATAAAAAAAAATATACTTCACCAGCTATTTAGATTGTCCCAAAAGAACTCCTTTCTCCTTTTCTCCTGAGCTTGAGCCTACATGAGAAAAGAGTGACCCCTCATTAATACCCTCCTTACAGACTGCTTATTGTTTTTACTTGTTTTATTTCCTTGCACTTGGAAATAGAAGCAATAAATTTCCAGGGAAATGAAACTCACTTATCAGATTTTCCAGGCATCAAGTTTCATATTAGGAAAGAAAAAAAAAAAAGAAAAAAAAAAGAAAGAAAAAAAAATCATTCTAACTGGGCTCAATATAGCTGTAAACCAATATATGGAAGCTCTATCAGAGATTAAACCTTCCTGGTAGGCTCGCTGTCTTAAGCCTTGAGTTTCAGTCACAAATTTTCTTGTAAGGGACAACAAATTTACAGAGCAAGTATTTAATGATTCACAATCAAGGCGCCTCGAATCAAATCAATGCAGCTGACATTTAACAAGATCAAATACTGCCCATGTAAGAAACAAAATGTGGATGGGCACTGATCATCCCTACCCTTTGCAAACCCTTCTTTACCAGCTTAATTACCTAGGTGTTCAGATTTTTTTCCCTTCCAATAAGCAGTTTTTTTTTTTAATGTAACGCTCTGATAGGAAAACACAAATAAGAAATTTCTCAATTTAAAAAGTTTTGTTTATTCCTCCCAAATGCCTGTGTTTTATTTTTTTTTCCTCTTGTTTCCTGGTAGACAGATATTTGCCTTAACGCTGCTCTGCTAATCACTGCCTGCTTCTCTTTCTCCTCTCGACTGACCCCGCAGAGATTTGAGCTCGCACAGGATCAGGCTGACTGAGAGAGTATCTTGGACCAGGTTCCACCAGTTAGAGCACTGCAAATCAAGGTTAACTCCACAAAACTTAGTGCAATGAATCTAGATTTAAATCATTTCAATGGGGATTTGGTTCACACGGTGAAATCCTCCCGCAAGGGTAAATACAGCTATCGGGGTGGGGTGTGCAGGGCAATATCTTCACAAACCGCTGGCAGAAGGGAAAGGAATTTAGCAGAATTTTAGAAACCTCATGAAAGGTAATGTCTGGTATGAAAAGTACCTCCTGCGTGTGTTTACGTGCCATTCCGCGTAGCTGTACCCAGCCACGTGCCTTCCTAACCCCGGGAGCAAGGACGGAGGTTGTTAAAGGTCTCTGAGCTGAGTGCACATCTCAGCCGTGGGGTCACCCTGTGAGCAGCATCGCGCCTGGGACTGTGTTCAGACAGACGGATGGCCACGGCTCCTGCTCCTCACCTGCCAGCTCAGCGTGTCATACAAGCCTGGAATACTGCATCAAAGTTTCTGTTAGATGTCAACAAGGAGACAATTCACTGGGTCCCAATCACGCCTTAATCTCTGTGTTGTTTTTTTCCCCTCTCACTTAAAGGATGCTTTTTCTTTTTTTTTTTTTTTTCCTCCCCTCTCTCCCCAAGAGCTCCAAATTAGCCAAAGAAAACATCGGTGGGCTCTCAGAACAAGCAGGAGCGAAACGAGCCCCTTTTTCTCGTGGTTGCCACGAGGAGGCACTGCAGCCTGCTTTATGGAAGGTGCTTTTTTTTTTTTTTTTTTTTAAATAATTAAAAAAAAAAACAGGAAAGAAAAGAGAAGAGGAGAGGGAGAAAAAAAGAACCAACCACCCTGGTGAAGTGTCTATTCGACACCACCACGGCTTTGGTGTCATTCCCTATTTAATGGCTGTCAGTGAGGGGGAAAGACAACGTGGTGGGTAATTAAAACCAAATTGCAGGCAGGAGATGACTGCAGAAGAATGATATTGTCATTAATACTGATTTAACATGCACCTGGGTAAGGTGAGAGAGTGCAGCTAGGGAAATCGCAAAGGCACGAGGGTTGCCTAATTTAAAGATGTAGGGTTTCTAGCCTAAGCATGTTTAAAACCTAAATAAAACCATCGTATTATGACAGCGGATATAAAACTGAAACAAATGCGCTACACATGCCAGTTAAAAAGAAAAAAAAAAACTCCAACCCTGTGTTCTCTGCAAAGCAAGCGCTGCATCCTCTCTGAAGTTCAAAAGTATTTTTTTTTAAAGAAGGTTTTTTGTTGGGTTCTCTCATATCTCAGTTTCTAATGTGCTCGTTGCTTCCTCTGCTCTTACAAAGCTGGCTGATGAGAAGGGATCTTTGTTAGATGGAGGGGGAATGAACCACTGAAATATCCAGTCTGTCTCATGGAAAAAAATCTGCTCCATTAATATTTCAGTGAGTAAAGATTCCCCACCTGGTATTTAGTGCCGGACTGCACTGTGATGCATTTATAAAGAAAGGAAACTGTGGACTAGCTACTGAGACAGGAGATAAAGCAGGGAAAGTTTGTTAATGATAACATGTTGCAGACTGCACAGTTTTGTACTGTTAAAGCCCTGATTGGATTCTTTTCGAAAGCTCAATCCCACTTTCAGTAGAGCTAGGAAAAGCTCGTTGTCTGTTCAGCATACAGCTAATTGCAACGTAAATCAGCAGCCCTTAATTATAAATCAAAATACTGGATTTTTTTCCTTAATGAAACAATTTATGTTCAATGCTTTAAGAATATTTTTATGATACCTAAGGATGAAAAAGTAAATTTTACAAAGCTTACACTTTCTTTCTTTCTTCTTTTCTTTGTTTCTTTTGTTCATGTTTTTTTTTTGTTTCTTTTTGACAATTTGTTCGCTGGACATCACATCAAATTCAAATAATAGGAAGAGCAACATCTGAGGCAACATATTGCTATAGAAGAATATGTTTAACCTGCAGCTGAAACCAGCTGCATAAACTAACTGACAAATCTTTTGATTCAACAGTAAATGAATGCCTGTGTTACGGAAATGACCATCCTTCTGCCCTACTCCTAAAACACGAGTAATTAAAGAAGTTGTGAAGATGCACAAATCCACAGAGAAAACATATTCGACGTCTTGACCTCAAAAGAAAAAAATAAAATTAAATTAATTTAAAAGTGAAAAGAGCTTGGGTAGAGAAAATGAAAGTGTTGGGTCCTGACTCAAAGCCTGTTGAAATCCACAGTGAAGTTCCTATGAAATTCAGTGGACTTGATCAAACTCATCGCCCCATTAACACGACAGGATTGCAGATTCTCTCTTTGTTTTCCCTTTTTGTATCATCTGCAAGAATCTAAAAGGTTCGCTTATACTTTTAACTGGATCCCAAAAATGTTTGCCATCTTGCTCTGATCATTTGTACAATTCCTCCTAAGCGAAGTGACTGTGAGCAGAACACCCCTCTCCCCGTCCTGCCACGCAGGCTGGCAAGCTGCCCCTGCTCCTCGCGGGCTTCTGCTGGGGGGCACAGAAGCAAGCTTGCCCCGCTGCCTGGAGGGAGGGAGGGAAGGAGGTCGGAAAATGCTCGTGTTCAGAGGGAGCTCAGCGCTGGGTCGGAACATACTCAGACATTTTAAAAGATAGGTGTCCAGTATGTTGAATTCACAGAACCCCATAAAGCCGGGTGAAAGACGACAGATGCAAAGCTAAAGGAACGCGGCTGACCCAGGTGTGGGTTCTGGCTGTTCCACTGGCCCCCGGTTCCCTTTCACAAAGCTGATGGCAATTCTCTGCCTTACTTGGGGGCAGTAAAGATAAAGCCATCGCTGCCTGGGAAGCCCTCGGATTTTGTGATGAGAGGCCCCAGAAGAAGCAAGGCAGGCAGGTGCTGCTGGGCGCGGTGCAGGCGAGCTGCGGCTGCTGCGCCTTGCTGGGAGAGGCCGGCAGGAAAAATCCGAGGTCTGTTAAGTTCGAGCGAGTTTCACCGGCTTTACTGAACAGGCTTGGAAAACAGTTTCAGCCTTTACAGACTCTAAATTAAAGCCTGCTAGGTGATCATCAGATCATGTGTGTGCTCGCCCGTTTCGCTCCAATAACTCTTTTCCAATATTGTAAAAACCAGGACTCCAGTGCCATTCACAAACAACATACGTTGGTCAGATGAACATAACATCAGTTTTTTGTTTTTTTTTTTTTGTAGATGAATATTTTATGGCTCAGTATTTTCCAGATCCTAGATCAGAATTCAGCTATCTATTTTCTGGACCCTGACACTCCATTTTCTTAATTGATAGTAATTTAAAAATCAAGTGACTTATTTGCAGTCTACTTTCTTGTTTAAGAAAAAAAGGGAAGCAGACATCTTTATAATAGCTGCCTAGAGAAATGTCATGACAAATTGCAGCACAGATCAGAAATACTACTTAGTAAAGAGCTTAATACAAGCAGCTTAATACATAAATATGAAAAAATAGGAGCAGGGAAAAAAAAAATAGAATCCTAATCTCTTTTGCTCAACTTTGAAGTCTCTAAGGCCGACATCCTAAAAAACCTCAGTGTTTTATTTTACCATCACAAGCAGTCCCACCTAACTCAAGGTAGTAACATGAATACAGTACGTATGCCAATATTCACGATGATAAGACCTAAAGTACATTGTGTAGTTGGGAATATTAGCTGTGTTTTTCCCTTCCTGTTCCTTCTTTTCTATCACTTGTAAACCACATATTATGGTGTTATTGCATCTGCCTAAACAGAGAGATTCTGATAAACCACTTCCACTGCTGCATCAAAGCACATTCTAAATGTTTGGATATAAATCAGTTAAAATCTCTTTTTCGCTTTCAAAAACGTGTAAGATGAATAACTTTCTTTACTCCTTAGTTTTCTGAGACTTAGACAGGATTTTTTTACCATATGCAGGTTCATACAAAAAAGCTGTTTGGGGATGATAAAATTAGAAATGTGTTTTTATATCCATTATATAATTAATATATATATATATATATGTATATAATGGATCCATTATATAATGGATCATTTTGTGAATTGATGATTTTATCATAATTTTGTAAAGGAACCCCCGAATACTTTCTTATATGACGTATGAGGAGAGGAGAAGCACAGGTCTCTAACATTTTTTATGTTTTGTCCACCCTGAATTCAGAGAAAAAATCCAAACGCAAAATAAAGCCAGCTTCCAAATCATTATCTTATATTCAATAAGCCCTGTGCTAATAAGGCGTCAAATACCATCAGAAAGTTGTGCGTTTCTCACATAAACACAGGAAAGGAAGTGATCAGTCTTCAAGGCGATTGATAATTCATTGGCAGAAAACAACAATGCTCAACCGAAGGAAAGCATCTCTTCTGCAGTGAGGTGGAAATGTGACCCCATTCCCAACAGCTGACTGCAATAACGCCTTGAAAATCATAAAGCAATTACCTGGCACTTAATACTGGGTTATTATTAGAAAACTATTTTCTCCTGAAAAAAAATCATTTTCTTGAACTGCTACAAGCAAAAGGCAAATAACATCCCTTCCACCTTTTAAAAATATTAATGCCTCTATATTGAGTTTATTTGCTGTTGAAGTAAGAAATACATGGGACAAATCCTCCCTAGGTGCAAAGTGATATTGCTCTGTGGGCTTCCATGTAGCTATTTTCATTTATTCTAGCTCTGGACCTGGCAGAGCAATTTTTATTTTTTTTCCCCCCAAGAAAGGTAACAGCTGCCAGCAGCAAACCCAGAAACATCCAGTTTCTGTTATATTTTGCTTTCACATGAAATGGAATGTCTTCGGGGAGCACACAGGCATGCTAATGAGACAGGTTCAATGGAGATAGACATACTGGGCCAGCACCTTAGCCCCTGGTCCGGTTACCCTGTGCTGCTAAGGCACTGCAAAGCGGCTGGGTAGCTGCCCTAAAGGGGGCATGGGAGGATTTCCATTGCGTAGGGATTCTTGCTTATGAACTTTCATTAACACAGGGTTAATTTCTAAGGACACTGAAGAGTCAAAATGTCTTGCAGTCATTCCAGGACTGCTAAAAGGAGCCATTTAAAAAAATAATAATAAAAAAATTGTTTGGATTCATGTAAATGTGTTTTGTTTGCAAAGGAGAATATTGAATGTTGGACTTGTTTTAACTCAGCAAATACTGTAATATTAATGTATTCACTGAGTGGATTATGAAATTTATCTTGTAATTTGTTGCTGCTACTAGTTGTCATTTTTGATTCCTGGAAAAATGAAATAAGATTTAACTTCAAAAAGTTCTTCTTTATTATCTAATTAAATAAAGGTGGCAGATTAATTGACTAATTGGTGCTCATGTATAGATGGAGACATATGGAAAGGATTTAAGATTAGACATATGGAAAGGATTTCTAAGATCTGTAAGACTGTGAGCAGCATTTTATCAGATGTTTTGTATACAACACGTGACCTGCACAAAATGCTGCATTCAGCATATAAGCCAGATTCATAAACGGGTACATCTGAAATTCAGCCTCATGGACATATTCACAATCAGCAAAGATGCAGACTATAATTCCGTTTTGGACACAAACTCGGCAATGAGGAGGAATCCTAAATACATATTAACATATCACATTAAAGAGCGATTTTGTTGGGGGCAGAATCTACCATTCACACTCAGTGTGAGTTATAGCCAAATACTTGAAGAATATGAGCGAGAAGGGGCCAGAAGGATGTAAGCCCCTCTTTTTCAGCATTAATTCACAGGGAGACGGTCTAGACAGCGGAGCTCAATGCCACAATGTACACACAGGCTATATACACATACCTAACATACAACCATGCTTGCAGCAAACAAAAAGAGAAAGACCAAGTCAGACAAGCCCTGCAAGAGAAAAACAGTTACGTTTGGTTAGGTTAATGGGTTGCAATATCCCTGCCACATCTGCAATGGTTTTAGAGGATTTATACCTATAGTGAAGCAAAAGATGACCGCATTGCATTATCTTCTTTCAAATAAATATAATATATTCTTGAAATACTGCTTTGGTCAAGTGCCTGGGATTCTTGTTCAACTCTCTGGAAAAGACTTTGGCTGCAACTCAGTATTGTAATGCTTATTTGGAAATTTTAATGGAGCAACTTGCTATGAGAAAAAAATATGAATTCTTTTACACACACAAAAAAAAGTCATTGCTACACTGAAAATGACACTTGAACTTGGGATTTTTCTAAATGCAGTGATGAAATCTTGAAACTCTGCAAGCATTTATCTCCTAGAGAACTATTCACACAGGGCTAAATAAGCAAAGATGGCACTCTATGTAAAGAAACCACATAGAAAAAGGAGCATTTTTTTCTAAAAGACAGGTAGAAAGACAATAGTCACCCTATAGAAAATGGAGCTACTGCATACAAGTGTCAGAAGAGCTATTCAACTGTAATAAGAAATAATCCTATTTATGTTTCAAAATTCCTGACATGAAATCGGAATCACCTCCATCAATGATCTTGGCCCAGTCCCTGCTGAATTCTTTCAATTAGCTGCATCTCTTACAGCCTCATCCCAACACCCCCATAAAGTTCTGCATGCCAGGATATTAAAAAGAACTAATTCTTTCAGCTTTTAATGCTAATAATGCCTGCAAGTAAGGCATGATACATTTCAAGATACTGACTGGGTTTATCCGCTGGTGTGTGGGTACCCACTTATTCCGGCTCTACCTTCCCTTAGTTACTTAACCCTAACTGTAACAGGAGCTCTCAGTCAAAATATGCACAAGTACCCGTGGTGCCCACAAATAATGAATAATGAATTTGAAGACAGTGATACTGTTCCTCCATTTACTTTTCTGGAAATAGCAAAATACCACAGTTCATCAAAGTTAAAAGCCCTAACTCCTCCTAATCCTAACCATAACCTTCACCCGGACCCGGACCCTGACTCCAAAGACGCCTGGGAACTCGGCACTGCCTGCAAATTTAAAAGAATGATTACTTCAAAGCTAGTGAGATTTTGCTCTTGCTTTATCTCCAGGAACTTGCAAAGTACCACACTGATCTTGGCTGCTCTCCCCCTGCTTTTTCTAACTCTCAGCCTCACTCCAGCTAAAGAGACAAGCGCTTAAGGTTTCCCACCAGAACTTTCAGCACACCACGGGCTGTCACACTTAACATTTTTCCTGACCCTAACCCTAACTCTAACCTAAGCAAGCATGGGAACTGAATAAAGATGAACAGCTTATTCATGGGTTTTGTTCACCTGTCTGAAAGTTGCAGGAGACCGCAGCTGCCCCTGCACTGCAGACCCCGCTTTTCCAGACCTGAGCCTTGTTCCCAACCTTCCACAGGCACAAGAAACCTCTGGCAGCCTGAAACACGGGGCGGGGGGAGAGCTGGCAGCAGAAAAAATGCTGGGTTTCAGGCCAGCATGCCCAAAGCAGTGCTGATTATGGTAAACATTTTATTAAAAGCCTCTCTAAAGGTATATTAAATAATTTAGTAGCCCTCACTTTATAGGAAGTCTAAGAAAGCAGGTATAAGCTAATCTCACAAATAAACTAATTTTGCATAGTGAACAGTGTACGGCAATTTCCTGGCTGTTAGTAGGAGAATAAACAAGACCATAATATGCCATGAAGAACTGCAACAGTCAAAAAAACATACAAAAATACACCAATAATACTATTAATAATTTCTGAATACTACTTTATGAAAAGTAAAGAGGATAGGGAAAATATATGTTGGCAAATGTTATTTTTGGAAGGTTATAACCCAGCCTTCAAGTTCACTTGTATGACGACTTCAAATTTCCTTATCAATGCAACACTTAAAACAAAAGAGATATAAAAGATGGAATCGAGACTCTGACTTCATTGCTAAAATAAGCAGTAATAATGTCCCAGAGGATCTTAAAACCTGTTGACAGACCCATGTTTCCCCCTATCCTGCTAGGCTGCTCTCAGCTATGTGGGTGCGTGCTGTTCCCAAATCCGAGCTTTAGCTGTGTCAGGTACTACCTCATATTTTTCCTGCTTTCTGACATGCGCATCAGTGCCCCACAGCTGGTCTCTTTCTCTAACATGGGAATCACAAATTGCTGCAGAGGTGAGTCCATAGAGATATGTCCCAATGACGAGTTAAGTGGGGAGAAAAAAAAAAGTAAGATTTGAAAAGCAAAACTCTTTTAATCGTGGTTTCTGGTTTTGCTGAGCCAGTCTCTTTCCCTGCAATCCCACCCAGGTTGCCCATTCCCAATTTACAGGGCCCGCACGCCTTTCCATACACCAGCTGCGGCAACTGAAAGTAATTATCACTCCAGACACAATAAGGTGTTAAAGGTAGAGGCGAGCATTTTGTGCAAAAAGAAAAAAATTAGGAAGAAGGGAACCTGATGAAAGGAGATTAGTGTCTGTTAGTCTTTTGGAGAGGAACAGGGGAAAGCAAAGAGGGGGAGCAAAATAATAAATAACCCAGTTCCTTAGAGAATACTTGCATATGTAGCAGACAATGAAATAAAAGTTTTCTTTGAAGAGTGAGTTCCTTTTTGTATGAAGTAAGCGGTACCAAATGAAATCACAGAGTTATGTTACAGTTGATGTATAACTGATCAAAAGAGTGACAGGACGGAGTTATGAGAACAGAGACTGAAAAAAAACAGAATTAAAATAAACATACTCCTTCGGAAAATAATCTACAGCACCCAGGGAACAGGAATAGCCCACTGCTAGAGAGCTGACGGAGGCTATATTTTAGGGTAAGCCCATCAGACCATTTGATACCTGCACTGAACTTCTTTTGTGGGGTGGGATTAAAAGAGGAGAGAGCAAGCGCGCGGAGGGAAGATCTTACTGGAAAAGTTGTCAGAGGCAAGGCACAGAGGGCACAGAAGAACACGCGTTTGCTCCCAGAAGCGGCAGGGAGGTTGGATCCGTTCTGACTCTCAGTCTCTTTCCAGGGGATCTCATTTGCAGCGAAGCCCCCGGGACTCCTGCCACCGGCACTAGTAGGGATGAGATCACAGCCTGAATATTTGTTCTACAGTTTCTGAGAAAGTAGATTTTAGTACAGCAAAGGACTCACATAAGGATCTCTGTGAACAACTAAGGTACGCGTATGCTGAGAAATATTACCGCACAGGAGCTATAGAGGGAATGGATTTTTTGAGCTCTTTTGTATTTCTGCAAGGGGTACAGGTTTATTTCTATAGATTATAGCTGCTCAGTCTGATCTGACTTACAGCAGCTTTTTTCTGAATTAATTCCTCTAATGATTTACTGCCCACTGAAATGCCAGTGTGGATATTCCCTAGGCTTTTCCAGAAGCGGTCGGCTCTGCTATGGAGCAGTGTCCAGCAGCTATACATGAAATTGGTGATAACCCCTTCGGCTAGCACATGGAATACGTGCTGTAATCAAGACTGTTTAGTCTTTACATTGTGTAAATTCACACTTTAGTTCTTTGCCATGAATTCCTCTGAGAAGTCCTAGATGCTGCTCAGTGTCCTCCTCCTTTACTCAAGTGAAATAAAAGTAGAGTCAGGCATGAAACAATGTGAAATATTTCACGAGAAACTACACCCAGCTTGCCTGCTTTATTGGAAGCTTCCAATTCAACTGAGCTCAAATTAAAAAATAAAAATAAAGAAAATAAAAAATAAATAATTAAAAAAAGCAGTTTATGGAGCATTCAAAGCAAGGACTGTTTTTGTACAATGGTAAACTAATGTACATTTTTTCACATGGATTTTCTGGTTTTGAAGAGCTCTGACTTCAAGCTACACAAACCTTTCCACTTGCCTTTTGTACTGGAGATTTTTGAATGCTACAAAATCCCCAACTTTGGAAATGTGAGCAAATACAAATTTAAGCAAGTAGTTGCGATTTGGTTTAGTTTTTGCCCACAAATCTCTGCAAGCCAAAGACACCCTCACTGGTAGAGCAAAAGAACCCTTCCAGTGCCCCTTACAAAACATCTCCCAGCCTCGTGGACCCAGGAATTAGTGCAGATGTTCTGGAGTAAAAAGAAACACCCGAGGCCAACTGGAAAGCATCATCACTTATGCCACAGCAGGCCTGCAGCATTGGCTCTTGATGTACTTTCCTTGACACATCTTCTGCCTAGCTGGGAGAAGAAAGGTGGTGTCGACAGGTGACTAAGGGAAGCAGAGGTAACCAGTCTAGTGCTTCTTAAACCAACATTTTTGTGTTGCCTTTTTTTTTCCCTAGTTTCTTGATCAAAAGTAAGATGATAGATCATCTTAGAAGGCAGTCAGCTGGAAATGATGCCAGAGTGGATGACGTTCCCTGGACTTTTGGGGGGAATACAGGGATCCAGTGATTGCATGTTTCTTTAGAAGACTGTTTCTTCAGTAAAAGTCCTCCCTCATTTTCTCCTCTCACTTTGTAACCTCTGTACCAAGTGCCAGAAATGAACCTTTATGTTTTCATGCAACAGACACTTCCTCAGTGCATACACACATGAGCTGATCAGCACTTCCTGCAGCTCAGTTCCTTTCCATGACATACACTGGTGCTAGAAGTTCAGGTGATGCATCAGTCAGATATTCTATATTCAAAAACTATCAGTTTCTGAAGTTACAAAACTGTCTAAGCAGAATTTTTAAATAATAGATATTGAGAAGAAATAAGCCAATCTGCAGAAGGAAATGTAAGTAAAAATGAAGCTGTTTATTACTTTTTTTTTTTTTAATTGTGAGAAAGAGCTATTTTATCCAGGTTAAAATAAATAAAAATACTGGATGGAGGAAAATGTCTGGGGATTACATTTCTAGGGGAAGTAGAGAATTTGGTTAAGGGCCTATTCCTTCAAATGTTTATACATGTAAGTAACTTGCAGTCAGGTGGTCAAAGGGACCTTTATATGCACACATTTATCTGAGTGGCCTCGAAGTCGCCGTAGGTGAGCACATGAACTAGTGACACAGTGGTGGGTACTAAGTAAAGTAGCTGTTGTTGGACTCAGAGCTGTGTGGCACGTGGAGGCTATAAAAGTGTAACGCAGCATAAGCATTGAATGATGATGCATTGTTAACACAAGCCATTACACTGATGTCCTGTAATGTTTCCTTTGCCGCTGTCTCTAGTATTATGAGAATGTTTTTCTAGGCCTTCATCATTCCCTGAAGCAGAAACTGCCTTCTGGAAAGAACAAGAGCAAAAGCATTATGTGGCATTATCTGTTCATCTGCAGAGCACATGCATGAAAGGCAGCAACGCCATTCAGCTCCTCCTGACTCGAGATGGGGCAATTAAGAGCAGAGACTACTCAGTAAATCTCCAGAGCCATTCCTTCCTCAGCCCTTTTGCTAAATATTCAAATTGGGGAAAAAAGATTTGCAGAATTAGGCAGGGAGGAGTCTGAAATTCAGTTGATCAACAGCCAGCAATTCAGATATTAAATTGTTTGTGATCCATCGCTTCATCTCGTTCTGAAATTGCCTCATGGGGAAACACTACAAAATAAAACTTCAATACTACCATAAGCTCCAAATAAAGCTTTTCTCTTTGATTGCCTCTATCTCATCTGTCTGCTTAGATTTGTGTGTCTAGTTAAGTGAATACAGAAGACCATACACTTGAAATGAAAACTACACAGAGTACTCTTGACTTGTTACCATAATTTACCTTCTAAGTAGAACCTCTTATGAGCCTACTCAATTATATTAAAAATGACTGCACCTTTATTTAAACACAGTGTACACACTGAAACATGTGGTCTAAAATCCTGAGCTGATGTAAAATTGCAGGGTCTCATCAAAATTCATAGGGCATTCCTGATTTACACCAGCACACACAGGGGCCCCCAGAACCTTTCATACTGCAACACTTTTCCCATGTGGAGCAATATCAGTGCTAAGCAATAAAATGAAGTTGCTTTATGTCTAATGTTGATTTCCTTTCTAAACTGATAATTTACTTTATGCTTTTTCATGCAACAATACCTTGAATGCATGGCAGGTTTACACTGAAAAACACAGTTTAAAAATACTTGCTAAATGCTGAAGGCTTGACAGTTCCTTTAAATAATACTGAAAAAATGCACAAGAACATTTTGGTAGTGGAATGAAAAATGCTGCAGTTTACAGCTCTGTATGTCACCGAGAAATTAGTATAGATTTTTTTTCTGGGGACACTGTCAGGGCTGGCAGGCCTAAAATTAGACATACCAGGTATGCACTTCGCACTGTCCCTCAGGTCTGCCTGTCAGCTCCCTGGGAACAAGATTCCTGTATATTTCAATACCCTTCCTGCTCCGCGCATCCCGGAGAACAAAGCCGACGGGCAGAGCGCAGCACTTCATGACACGCAGATCTGCAATCAGGAAGCAACCCATCACCTTGGGGTTTGCTCCTGGCAGGTCACCTATTTAAAAAGCAGCGAGACGTTGCTCAGAAATAAAGAAACATTTTTATGTAATCTGGCATGGCGGAAACCGAACCATGGGCAGCTGAGCTATTTTAAAATATTCAGTGCTATTTTGAAGTGATAATCAGATATGAACTGAAAAATAAATCAATGAGTTCTCTAGTGATAAACTATCAATATTAACTAAAGGTCAGGAACAGTCAGCTTTTGTTTGTCTTAGGTTTTGCTTTGCACAGTTGACATTAATTCATTTTAAACATATACCATTTGCCACTATTATTTTTTTAAACAAAAACTGACAGTAGGATCTCATTTACTACATCATTTACCTTTTTCCAATTACACAAATGACTGAAGTTGACAGTGGTGTGGTTTTGAGTATAAATATGGTAATTTGCTACTGGGAAGGAGATAGCATGATCCTCTCTATTCTGCCATAATCTGTTTGTAATGCTGCAGCATCTTAATTGAAATATTTCAAAACAGTGTCCAAAACAATGTTTTGTGCTGTATTTTTTAAAAAAATAACAGCTCTTGGAGCATTTTCTTTTCTTCTGCTGTGTGTCCTTTTGCTCCTGCTTTTCATCCATTCTGGTATAACCGACTCTGTCTGGATCATGAGTTATCATTGGCTGCCAGTGGAATGCTACAATGCAATTTGTCTTATTGAAACATGGGCTAGCCCCACATGGCTGCAAAGAATCATTCACTTTCTAATAAATCAAACATTTGCTAAAATTCCTTCTTCTCTGACATGAAATGGTGGGATAGACAATGCTCCTTGCAAACTGAGAGGAGATGGTGATAAAAATGCCTTTTTTGTTCAGCACTACTGAATTGTTTTCTGATTAGCGTATTGCAACTACCGAATCCAAGCTCACATCCTTGTAAAGTTGGCTGGTATTTTTTGCTTTTCAAATTCAATAGCTGTACTGTTTGTATACTGTAAATAGAATGTTTCTACACTTTACCTAATTATCAACATTGTTTTTCCATTTAACGGAAGCAAAATTCTAGCCCCTTTGAAATCACTGGAAATTTTGTCATGAAAACATGCAAATTCTGAAGCTATTATCCTGTCTCCGACAATTTTTCAAAAACATTTATCTGACAGAGGCCACAAAAATTATGGAATATGAAA
This sequence comes from Cygnus atratus, assembly GCF_013377495.2. Classification (NCBI taxonomy): domain Eukaryota; kingdom Metazoa; phylum Chordata; class Aves; order Anseriformes; family Anatidae; genus Cygnus; species Cygnus atratus. Next base: position 17,251,794 of record NC_066372.1, on the reverse strand, counting down.
GGCTCAAAGAACAAACAATTATTAGTTTTGTTTGTAATATCACTGAAAGTTTGAAAGTTGCCACAAGTGTCGCTTCTCAGCAGCTGTAGCTTTTCCGCCAAATCTTTGGAAGTCCAGCTCTTTGGAGAGGACATCTGGGATTCCAACAGTGCATTACGATGTATTTTGAACTGCGGAAGTGACACTAATGACTATCATCTATTCAGGAAGAAGCATATGCTGGGATAAATCCTGAGAGTCTATCAAAACACAGTCTGCACTGGCTTCAACTGAACGGTTTACAGTTGTGTTGAGCTCTTGCATTAAATTCCTAACATGAGATCTTTTAGAAGGCTTTATTACTGATCACATTTTTAAATGTCTACAGTTGTAAGGGTCTCTCACACTCTGAAGGCTACTAATTCCATCTGCTAGGATGTCAAATTTCCCTCATCGGGAACGTCTTTTTTATAAGACATTCATATCTGCCCACCAAGCCAAAGCTGCCTTTTATCTTATGATTTAGGAAGGGGAGGGAATTGTGGCTCCCTTATATTGGTTTATGATCCCAAGATTTAGAATCTGTATGGAATCTGTACCATATGTTTGACCATGATCTCTGCAAACTTCGCTAGGAACACACTCCTGTAAGGCAGCCCAAACAACCACGCAATGCTGGCAGGTAGCAGGAGGTGGAATCTCCATCAAAGGCTGGCCATTGCTGTAAAACACTGGTGACAATGGCCAGGAAGCACTGAGGCCTTTCCAGAGCAATGCAAAACCAAACCTGTCCTTGGAGTCACAGGCCAGCTTAAGACATCACCTAGGCAAATTGAGTGCTCGTTTCCTTTGGCCTATTTAAGGGGTGTAATATATTGTTGCCACAGATCTACTGAAGAGTTCAAAAAAAATGGGACATACTGCATAAACTTTGTAGTTTGCCTATCTCACAGCCCTCCTGGGAAGGAATTTCTCTTGAGAAAGGATTTTTATGGAAGACTTATAAAAGTGCTGACTTGCACACTGAGACGAGGCAAGTGGGAATTCTGCAGCAAACCTTCTTCCAAATCTGCTTTGCCACCGTAAGATCACAAAACTTCTCCCTGGCCTCAGAAGGCCAGAATCAGACCCAAAACGCAAGAACATAGCTTATCATAAAAAAGATCCAGACTGCAAATGTGTGATCAAATATTTATCACAACACAGTCTAACACCTGGGAATTCACACAGTAAAATCAAAAAAAGAAAACAAGACAGTAAGGGGTTTAGCAGTACGAACTGCTTTTGCATGACATTAAGTATAGTCAAGGTCAATTTAGGCTGAGTCTCTACAGTGCAGAGCTTTTACTCTTTTTTTCCTCCAATTGCAATAACAATGATTAAGAACACGTTAGGAACAAGATCTAATCTGAATGAGTTTACTTTGATTTAGCCTGTTTACGTTTAAAGTCATGCATCAGTCTGGTTCTAATTCAAGCTATTTACTGGCACCTATGTAGGAAAACTCCATTTTTTTATAGTCATTCTTTTGATGTAAACAAAATCTTTGTCCTGCAGCTATATCTTAACTACATTAGGAGGCACAATAGCTATGTAATGATATCATATACACTTCTGTTGGTGCATACATTATTTTTGCCAAGTTGTAAGTAAATTAGCACCCATATCAATCTACCTATAGTGGCTTAATCATAGGACTGGGCAAATACTTGAGTTCCCATACCCATAGTGTCACTTGTGCTCAGCATGATCCCAAGGCACTAACGAACCTCGCTGATCCCCTTGCCTCATCTGTAAAGTAGGGATAACAATATGGGGTAGGGGAAGGATGCATCCATAATATTTGTAAAGCGCTTTGAAGATGCTGAGAGTGCCAAGTGTTATCACGGTTTCTAAGCTCTGAAATGTTTGATATGATTATGTGCACACATAATTTTTAATGGTAATTCAGAGTGCAAATTAGAGATGATATTTACATTTCTTCCAGGCAAGCTTAATTTCCAGTTATCAAGGAAAATATCTATTGCACAAATAGGGTATCAGTTATTCAAAAGTTCCCTTAGGGCCTACCAGTTCTATAGCACACAATTTTTTTAAGCTGTCCAGGAGATGACAGACTGTAGCAGTTCCGTTGGAGTTATTATGGATTACTGATGAAACAATAACCAGAAGTAATATTTTCCCATCAAAACTGGAGCCTAGGGTTTTTGTTGTAGCTGTTATTTTTCTCCTAATAACACATGTTTTGCTAAAGACCTTGCCTTCATTCATACATAATTTGAAAACCTGTGTGCACAACCCCTGAAAAGATAATTCAATTCATAATGGACTTTTTAAAGCTAAAGCCTGTATTTCTCTTGCGCTGAAATCACAGAACTAACTGTCGCTCATTGTGGTTGGAAAATACATCATTTCTGTTTGCTAAAGCAAACCAGCTGAGGATGAATGTGCTTATTAATCAACTTCTACCACAGCTTCTAAAGTGCAGCGCTCTGACTCTTCAAGAGACAATGATGCAGATGTCTTTAAATATCTGGCCTGTGACCGATGGCCAGGAGAGAGGTAGTGACACAACCTGGAGGCAGTATTTAGTGAGAAAAGATCGAGCGGTTGGGATTCTGTTTAGTTTGCTTATCAGTGACCTGAAAAAAGACAGTGCAGCCCACAGAGCTCTACTCAAAATGCTCCACGTAACCTTAAGCAAGTCATTAGTACATGAGCCCAAAAGACACAGCAGTGCTTCGCTCCATTAGAAGGCAAGAACTGCTCACCTAACTGCTGCTGTGGCTCTGAGGGGCAGTCTCAGCATTTTGGTTTCCCACCAGCAAAATGGATACAACCATACTCCTTGTAAGTCAAAGGGGAGTTATAAAGAAAAATCCATCAAATGCCAGGCTTCCAGAGACAGTGACAAGGACCGTAGAAGAACTTTAGACAGACAGCACCAACTTCTGAATTTCCTTTCATGTGCTCATTTACCCAATCACCTGCAAAACCGTGACATAAGGGAATCAGAGTGCCAGAATTGCTGAAGGGGGAAGGCGCCACTGGTGCACCAAGTGCAACGCTCCCTCCTCACAGCTGGGTTGAGCACAGCACGTGGCTCAGGGTTGTGTCCCGTTGGGTCTCCATGAATAGAGACTCTTTGAGCAACCTGTTGCCCACCCTCACGAGAAGCAGTATTTTTCTTATGTTTAAACACATTTTCCTCTAGCAGCAGTTTGATATGCCAGCAGTAATCCAAAAGGCCAAGCACCACCTCAATAAAAAGTTCACCACACCGTATGAAAAGCAATACAATAACCTGAAACAATGCATTTTGATCTTCATGTATCTTAAACTGAAGGTCCTCAACTCTGTAAGCCACCTGGCACAAGCGACCCAGAATGTTCTCAACATTAATGGGACCATATTCTAATCCTAGCATTAATCAGCTTGCATCCTACCTTCAACTGCAGTCCTTCAGTGCAGATAATAGCCTTAATAACCTTCATGCTCCTTGGGCAGAGTTTGCAAGGCTGAGCCTGAGATACTGGTTATTAAGGATACCCTGCAAGAGGTATCCAAATGGTCTTATTTAACATTCTCTCGGGTATGCCAACCCAAGGCCCAGCCACAGCAAGGAGTAGAGTGTAGTCACATCATTGGGGTCTAATTCCCATTCATACATTGCCAGACTGGAGCCAATAATGGGGAAAACATATTTTCATCAGAATACTTTCCAAAGGATGGGGAGATTTTGGAAAAACCTCATGCTAATTTGAATGCATTACAATTATTATTCTGTGTCTCAGTTAAAATCCTGACAGCTGGTTTAATTCACTGCTAGGTTCTCTGAAACTTTCTCAGATTTTCTCCACATACAGCTTACCTCAAATGCCTGGGCTTCCTTCGAAAGAGTTGTAAAATATACACATTTCAAGATGGGAGAGCAGAGATACAACACAGTGAGTCTGCCAAACCTACCCAGGAATCCCAACTAAAACATGTTCAAAATAAATAATGTGTCAGGATGTGTACACTACATCTGTATCAGTGAGATTTATTGAAGATTCGTTTAACACTTTTCTTCCAGAAAGAATGAGGTTGGCTGAAGGTCCCAATCTGCCCTGTGCACCCAGCTTCACGTGTGCATGGGCACACATTCCCTTTGGACCACACCAGATAATTACACGGCATTATTAAATGCTGTGCAGGATTTCAGGCATTTTGTTTAATGGCTCGTTCTGTTTGGGTTTAGCGTCCCTGTCCACCACAGCCAGGAAAGCTTTTGTTTTTCATTTCTCTTATTTTTGTTTGCTTGTTTTGTGCAGAGAACTGGAGATCTTCGTCTCCCCTTTACGCTGTAACCTTTGCCTCCTGTCTCATTCTGACAGTAAAAAGGCGGCACATTGAGCAGACTCTCCCTGCATCACCACAGGGAGGGGGGGAAGGGGAAGAAAGGTTGTCTTCAACTCTCAGACCACTAATGCTTAGTTTCTTTAATGGGTAACATTTAGAAAGCTACCTGAAATAAAGGCCTTTCTATTCAAACAATGCATGCATCAAACAACGGATCCCAATTTGGGACTTTGGGAGTTCCTGGCCAATTGTTGGGAGTTTGCACTCCCCTCACTCAAGGGAGGTCTGAAATGTCAAAATCTTCTGTCATCCCACTTGTCATATCACATCTCACAAAGGAACATGGAAGCCATCATCCGCTCTGCTGTTTATTGTCATGAAACCCCATAAATACTCACTCTCCATAAACAGTAACAGCCCAATTAAAGCACTCTTTACCAAGCGTGATCATTTTCAGACAGAAAGTATTGATTTATCCACCTATGGACACTGCATAGAAACATCTCTTAATGAGAATGATAGTGACCTCCGAACTCTGCTCTTTCACCCCGTAATATACTCTCTCAATTTTCTGTTAAGTGGTCTAGTGGCACATCAGCAGAGATGGAAAGACACTCTGATTCTTTAATGTCGACACTGGAAGGCTCAAAAGGAATGCTCAAATCTTCATTGTAATGGGAGGTGAACAGAAAGGTCAGTTATATGCAGGGCTTTCAGCTTGTTTGACAAGGCTTCTTTAATAAGTGAAACATTGTTGGGGTACACTTGTCTGTCAACTGCCTTTGGCACTCAGCATCGCCGGCCAAACACAAACATTCACTATCTCCTGGCCGTGTTCCGCAGATGTTGCACCCACCTGCAAACCCTTTGCGAAATGTCCAGGTTGGTTGGTCTTTGTTGGTTGTTTTTTTTTTGTTGTTCTGCTCAGTGATAGGAAGCAAAAGAGCCCCTTGATTTTATTCTGTTCAGCAACTTAAATTTGCAAGCTTACTGCATGCGTAACTGACAACAGACATGGTGCACTAAAGCGGCGCATCCGCTTCTTTGATTAATCCTCCTTTGGAGTGTGATATTGTTTGATATACAGTGCAGGACTGACACAGGTTACTGTAATGCTACTTTACCAAACAGATTACAAAATTGTGCAGGGAGTATACAGCATTCATGCAGATAAATGCACACAAGAGGAAATTCTAACAGCTTTTAATTTCCATGCTTTTCAGTTTTATTGTTGTAAATGCAACTGTTTATAGGACTAATGACACAGGCTGGCTCAACTGAGTCAATTACACCAGTAGGCACTTGGATCAGATATTTTGCCTGCTTTCCATTTGCACTGTCTATGCTTCTGATATTTGACTAAATGACATTGCACTGTGCTGCATTGGCACTTGCCATATGTTATTTCTCAAAGCATTTTAAAGGACAATAACAAAAAATAATAACATACAAGATGTAGTTCAGAGTCAGGACGCAGGCAAAAGTGTCAATCATTATGAGCTACATTCAGGAAATAGCCCAGAGTGTTGCATTACTGTGTCCTCTAATCTGTGGTGGTGTTAAATGAGTAGGAAAGTTGGTAAGGATGCCAGGGACACTGACTGCTCTAAACTGTGTGGGACTGCTTGTGCACGTCTGTGAGTGCGCATGGTTGTTTGTTTTGGGGCAAGAGGGATATTTGGTGAATTTTAGTACTCATGAAAGTTAGACTCTAATAGCACCATCTGGCCTACCACACAGAGCTCTGCAAACTTCCTCCACACAGATCTGCCAATGCACTTCAGTTCTGACCTCCAACACCCCTTCAATTCCAGTAATGAGTCTACAGCATCTCTTGAGAAGAAACTGTCAATTGTTCTGATTTCAGCTAAATTGTGTTATGCTTAGCAATGTGGGCAACTGCCCACTAGTGACTAGCCTGAGGCCACTAAACTCCAGTCTGAACCTTGCCTGCTGGAGGTGAAGAGCTTGTTTAATAAACCCAGGCACCATTTTACAAGCCCCATCTCCTTTATGCTTCATTCCCTCATTGAAAGGATGCAGAACAAATCTGCATTTAAAGTCCAATTCAAAACACAGGATGACGAGGCTTTATGACTTGTCCTCTCAGACCTTTCTGTGACCCAGAGAATTTCTGGTTCTAAGCACTGGAACAGACCGTACAAGGAAGAATTTTTCCATGCACGTCAGTTGGCCTCACATGCATCGCTACTCAGGATTAAATTCCAGAATGGGGCTGCAAGACCTGCCATGTTTGTTCTGAGCAAACTAGGTAATACTGACAGAATGTAGATTTACACGTTGTTGGGTCTTTAACTTGAATCAAAATCCACTCCCAACACTTTGACTGTTGCAGTTACTTGATTTGTTGTCCATACAAATACATGACAGTACTTACAATAATCAGTAAGGAATAAATAAAGCCGTTCTTAAATGTATTAATGTTCTGCCTATGCCTTCCTTTCTTATGTTTCATGTACAATTTAAATCTGAGTCACTGTTGTTGTTAAATGGCAGCTTTCTAACATGGATGTTTGAATTGTGCAATAGTACTGCCGAAAGTTTCCACATTTGACTGTAACAGAGGGAAGTTATGCTAAATTTATTAACTAGGAATTTGTCAGACTTGATCAGGTCTATAGTTGATAGAGACTAGCCTAGGATCTCTTAAAATGGCCAGTTTGAGATGTTTCAAAAAGATACAAGAAATTATGATGGTTTGGGGTAATCTTACCACCTCAAAGATTTGATTTTATTTTTTATGGACTGACTGAAACATGAGGCTTTTTTTTCAAAATGGGTTAACATGAAACATTATAATTATGGATATTTTTACTATCTGCGAGGATGTTAAAATTCTCCCTGAATCTTGGTCTCAGATTGGTTACTGAGATCTGCAGCTCAGTGTGAACATTTGGCTACAGCAGTTTTGACCAAATTAAATGAATGAACGATATTAACAAGTAATCTAATGAAGTGCATATTACTGTGTTTGTGTATATTCTACAGTCCATGCCACCTACCATAAAAGTATTAGAGCTCATCAGTGCAAAGAATATTGCCTTCAACTCCAGTAAAAGGAATAATTTCCCTGCAGGGCAGTAACACTCTTCAACGTGGCGAATAGCCACAGGCTGCGGGGTTGTGACTTTATGGTAAATAGCTACCTCTTTCATCAACCGAGCAATGAATTGGAAGAGCCCCTGGTGAAATGTATGAGGGTAATTTGATTTCTTCAGGTATAAACATGCAACCCACTCGTTTTCAGGCGCTGCTAATTAGGCTGGGTTATCCAGATGCCTTGGGGTAATTATTTTGGCTGTACTTACTGATAGCTGGGAGGGTTGCGAATGTCAGCCGTGTTCTTTCCCACCTTTGGCCACAGTCCCAGTGATTCATACTGCAGTGATCCTAAGCAAGCATCCTTTCTAAGGGGCATAATTCTACTCCCTCTATAAACATGTCTAATCCTCGGTTTCCATTAGAGTTACTTAGAATTTTCTGACTGATGGTCAAACACACAGGCAAAGCAACATCTCAATTTCTCTGTGTGCCTTTGAGTGAAAAACTAAGAGATATGCCTTGTTTCCCTTTCTTTTGCATGCTGTTAAATAAAACTATTTTTCAGGCTAGGACAGTTCAGCAATTCAGTCCAGTGAAAAAATTACCGTAAATTACACCTCTACTATGGATCAGGATCACAGGGTATTTAAATATCCATTTTCTTTAGTAAAAGCTTAATTAGGAGAAAAAAAAAAAAAAAGAGGAGGAGGAGGAGGAGGATTTGGCAATAAAAGCAGGTATACAGAAAGGAAATCACTATCCCTACTGATAAAAGTGCAGCTACCCCTGGAGCAAAATACAGCAGATTTGTATGCAACACAGCCACTGAATACAGTAATACCAAGCAGTAAGGCAAAGCCTAGCACTTTCAGACACCCAGACTGTGTGATCAAATACTGTATGAAATGCAGACTGTGGCATGCATAGCAGCTAGCCATGCCTGCAATAGGACCACGGACTTGCTCTTAATAAATATTCCTCCTATTTCCAGAAAGACCATAATAGAGTCCTCATGGTGTCCCATCCGCTACATCATACCATCCACCATTCTGATGTGCCTCCAATATTTTCTTCTTTCCATCTTTTCTGGACAGTCCCCTTGCTCCCAGCCATTTCTGTGTATTTTGGAGATCTTCTTGTATCAAAGGCAAAAGCTGGAGACTAATGTGCAATTCTGACAAGAGGAGGGGGAAAATGGGACCTACTCTGCACTGTCGTGAGAGTGCAAAGTTGTTTAATTCCAGCATATAATGTGGGATTTTCTAGGCACAATGGACAAGTTGAAATGTCATGTTATATTACCGGGGTGCAAGCCTAATGATGCGCCTAACTAGCCCTTCTACGAGCAGCCAGCTCTTTGAAGTTGTATCCATCATTTCACACTAACAATGTCAATTGAGTAGACCTCTGGTATGGATAATTGATTTTCAGGGATCTGTCCAAATTATATAAATAATATTACATACTAAAACAAGAGCAAGATTAACAATTGTTTAAGGTTGACCTCAAACAAAACAATTCTATCAAACTTAGCCAAAAAAAATATTTAAAAGAATATACACATACAGATCTGTATATATCCCTCTACTTAAACACACCTTGAACCTGGAAATAAATGTTCTATTTAATCTTTTGAAATTATATATTTATATATACATAGCCAGAGATACCTGCCTGATATATATGTAAATATACACTTAGTCTTTTTTTTTTAAAACTGGAAATGATTTTCGAACTTGGTATAGATTCATAAATAGTTTTATTCCAAGTGGAGCGGCATTTTCAGTTAAAAAAAATAGTAGTCTGAAAAAAATTCTCCTCTTTTAGTTAGAAAGAGCTGTAATTTTGAGGATGTAGGGATGTATGGCTGAGATCCGCATATTTCAGCAAGGAGACAAGGGAAAACCCTGCTCTCCCAAGGCAGACATTCCCACCCAAAGGCAGGTAACAGAAAATAGATGGTTCGGTAAAAAGAAAAAGAGGTTCAGTAGCTCCGGGTAGTTTCTGCAGCTCACAGCTTGGCTCACTGAGCACAGACAGACCAACAAGGGGCTCGGAGGGCCACAAGGCTCCTGCTCCTGCTCCAGTGGTGAGGGCACAACTCCGGGGCGCCAGTAACCGTGCGTCTCACATCCCACAGCAGGGCAGATCTGAGTTCATTCAGGAATGGGAACACAACTGCCCTTTGCCCGAGCGCTGCTGAACTGAAACAATTTGGGGGGCCACACCGTGCTGTTGGGGCTGTCTCCTGCTCTTCTGTTTGTGCATTCTAGTCTTATCCCATGGTGGGAATACTTTGAGGGTTCGGGCAATTCCTCTGTCCCGCTGCACACATGGGGATTTTTCTCTCTCTTCACAGAAGCACACTAAAGAGCAGAACACTGACCTGGACCTTGGAGCCTGCTCGCACACGAGCAGCTCTCCTTCTCACAAGTTATGCTATTGACACTGGTCATATATAGTCATTTTCTCCAATTGAACCATTTATATGACAAAGGACTCCTCATGTTTGGAAAGGGTACTCATGTGAGCAACAGTTCGCCAGTTGCTAGTGCTGATTTCTCTGCTAATAACACAAGGGGGAGAAAACGTTGTTAATATTCAAACCTCTGAGATTTATTAGCTTTTTGTGCAATGCACATTTGTAAATGTAAATGATGCAGAAAATTCATGTACATGATAATCAATTAAGAACAGTATTTTACGCAAAAACTAAGACTCCACACGCTGCATAAATGACATACTTTACTCTAAATTGACCTAATACATTTCCAGGAATGTGTCAATTAAAATTTTAGCCTTTTGGAAGAGGAGGGAAATACTATGAAATCGAGGCTATTAAATACTGGGAATAAAATCAGAATATTGGTTTCCAGCTGGCACACTAAGAGAGGTTAAAATTTTAAAGAAATGAAGAAGCCAACCAAAAAGGAAAAAAATAAAACACACACACAATCAATCTCCTAGTCCCACAGAATTAGGCACAAACTTGCCTAACTTATTTGTGATATTTTCATTTTTTTAGATGGTCCAGCTCTCATTTCTTTTAACAAAGGGAGATTATGGGAGGCAAAATAACATCGGGATCCATGTAAGATATCTATAAACTCTGATTAGGGTATCTATAATCTCTGATGTAGGGCCACCCTTCCACCATATAGTACTTAAAGAAGGAAAGAAAGTCTTTCGAAAATGGCACAAACACCTTTTATATACAACAGCTCATTTTTCTGTAATACAGAAAAGCTCTTTCCATAGCTACAGCTCAAATTATTGCAACGATAACAAAATTAAATCTAATCAGTGCTTCACTCTTGTGTACCCTTTGCTGTGCTTTACGGGGCTCAGAGCAAGTCACTTACTCCAGACAGTTTCCCTGTCAAGGTCTTTGTGCTTGATAATAAAACCGCCTTGGCACCCAAAATTAAAAAATCTAGAAGCCACAAGACCCTTAGCATTCGACAGGAACTGCTAAAACCTGCAAGGGAGCACCAGGCAGAACCTCTCCCTCCCGATGCGTGCCTGCACCACAGGGTCGCCTGTGCTGGGTGGGGAACGTGGGAGCAGTCCCTGAGCGATCGCAGAACCAAGCAGTGTGGTTTAAGAGCCAGGCCCAAGGACTTGGGGAGAGTTTTACCATTAACTTCAGTGAACCCATAAGTTTCTCATGTCAAGCTTTTATTCACATGGACAGAAAGATCAGAGATACCCGTTTCCCTGAACTAGGAAGAAAATATTACTACTAAATACGTCTGTCTCCTTTGACTGCATTCCCAGCAGATCCAACGGGGAGACTCTTGAAATGAATTAAGCCAGAGGAGAAGCTTTTCCTCAAAATTTTGAAGATTTGATTTTTTTTCTCCAGCAGTTTCACTGCTGGATGTTCGCTCCTGCCCACCTCTTGCATATTAAGCCTCAGAACTCCCGCTAACATTTAATAAATGGCTCTTTCACAATTTGTACACTCTATTTTTTTGTAGGCTACTCCATTTGTGATTAAAATGTCAAAGGCAGGACTGGAGCTGACATTCTGGGCTGGCCTCTGCGAGCCCTAAATTTCAGCCGGAGCCAAAGTGCAACAAACACAGCCGACAAGCCAAAGAGGTGCGGCAGTGTTTCTGCTCCACGGTTTTTGAAAAGAACGTGAACCCCTATCCAGCAAGGAGGGAAAATCCATTCAGTCCTTTTCATCAGTAATTGTCTTCCCCAAAATAGCCGCCATTATCAACATTTTTGGGGTGGGGGAGGGACTTACATGTACCATATGCACAAACACTGCTGCAAAAGAAAACCAAAGGGAACAAAGCCTGCGATCACATTGCCAATTTTCATTAAAGCCATAGGGACGGTTAATAGTGGTTTCTCAAAAGTGTCAATCATAAATTCCAAACTAGAGCGAAATTCCGCCATCCACATCTATAGCTCCGCATTCCTGCATCTCTAAAGGCTGTGATAGATTTATGTGGCAGTGGAAATTAATGTATGTGTGGGTTTGTGTGCGTGGATTTTTGGGGGGAGTGAAAGCGGGGGTGGGAGGTGGTATTCGCCACGTCTTTTTGTCTGGTGGCAGCTGTTTCTTCTGACCTCTCCCATCTAAAACTGCTGGGGTGTGCAGTTCCAGCATACCTCAGGGGGCTTCTGCAGAAACTGCTATTTACCATCTGATAGAAGTCCCGCTTTTTGTCGATAGATCACCCATAATAATGATAATGATCACGCTCCAAGCTCATGTGCACTGATCTTCATGATACGGGCTCAAGAAGCACCCGAGGAAACATCTGTCTAAAAAATAATTGTGGAATAATATAATTTCTATTCATGCCTCAGCTACCTATGTGGAGGTGTGCTTCCCAGGACGCTCGCTGCTGCCTTCATTACTGTGGCCTCTCTAGCAGAAAGCAAGTTGTCTTTTCGTACTCAAGTCCATTTATATTTATTATTACTGCTGAAGGGAGTAGCTGCCCTCTCCTTCTTAGGAAAGGAGTTCATAAAAGTCTCGATGAGGATTCCTTCCCAGCACAGCAAGTTGCACTTGTGCATGTCATGCGGGCGCCGCAGGCTTGCTCTGCCCCAGCCCAGCCAGCAGAGATGCCCATCACCTCCCCACGTTGAAGATCCGGCCCAGCTCCACATCCAGACAGTTTATGTTTGGTCTTTCTCAGCAGCAAGATAAAGCAGTAAACCTGTGTCTTCTACAGAAACTTTTATTTTCCTTCACTGTTGCCTTCTAACCGTTTTGACAGCTGCGCCCAAGAATGACCTACTGGGGAGCACACAGGCTCTTTGCTTTTTTTAATTTATTTTTACTGTGTGAGACTCACTTCAGTGTATTTCTTAGGTGGAAAAACAATACTAGGACCTAATCCTGTAGGGAGCTGAACATTTCCAGTTAAATGCTGTCCATCTCCCGTTCCCAATAAATTAGGAAGAACGAGAGGGCTTTTGCCCTTTCCAGCACTGGTGCAAGGAGGAATACTTCACAAACATTGTTCACTCCTTATCCTTAGATCCATGCTATCAGCTAGATTCTCTGTTGCTGTAAATCAGCGGTGGTTCAGTGCAGAAGCAACTCCAAAAGGCTGCTGCAGGGTCTAACCAAGGACTGCACAGCATCGTCCACACAACGCTACGCCACGCCAACATAAACTCACAAATAATGTTGAAACTAGAATGCTTTAACAGCCATACTGGGTACATATTTCCCCCCCCCAGTTTAAAATGACTTCCCAAGTAATGGTTTTACTTCTCTCTCTCTTTTTTTTTTTTTTTATATTACCCTTTTATATTCAAAACTTTAAACACTCAATTTTTTGTTTTATGATTCCTTTTATAGTTTTGGCATTGAAATCACAGCTAGTTCAGTGTCACGTACAGAATTTTAAGAATTCTCATTCACTAAATGCAGTTTTAAACTCTTCTCAGATGAACCAAATTAACAATATTAATTACTTCGCTAAGCAGTGTTGCTTTTTTCTGTTTTTCTTAAGTTGTTTGTGCATAGTAAATGGATTTGTGTTTTAGAGACTTGTAGACAAAAATCTTTTACAATTCAGTAGTAAACATATATCACAATCTAGTAACAAAAATAGTAATATGTATTTTTTTTTTTTTCTCCAGAATCCATGTTCAACCCTTTTGCTTTTTTGTTGCTGTTGTTGTTAGCCGGGAGATTTGTTCATTTACCAAAAGAATGTATCAGAGCAATCTAATTCCAAATCGCAGAAGTGCTATACAGGAGAATAAGATATATTGTGTGGTTTATTTGGCCAGAGAAATATATTTAGTTTTAGTGGAACTCATAAGCTAATAAAACTACCTACGGAAAAAAAGAAAAAAAAAGTATATATATATATATCCAGCCATAAATCTTTGCTTCCTAGTTTTTAATTGCAAAACTCTATTACTGTTGCTCAAAGGGTTAATGATTCTCTTGGCTGGAGGACAATTCATTCTACGGCTAAACGCAATGACAAATAACCATTATTCTTTCCAACTGCACTGATAATCGGGACAGCTTAAACATTTTCGCCAGTATAAGTGAAACCATTAATCCTCTTGGATTTCACGATAAGTGGTGACTGCGAAATAATGACTGTGTCATTGCAGGCAAGAAAAAATGTTAACAATTAAAACAAGTTAGCCATTATCTTACAGAGTACTGAATCGCTTTCACATTTCATTAGCAATATTGTAAGTGATATGTACCTTATTAAAAAGCTCTTATTATCCAAGAAACCTAATTAGTCAAAATCTCTCAGTCATTGGTTTAATTTTCTAATAATATAAATGCTGTGTTGGATAATGCAATGTGAGGAAAGTCGTCTGTTTGTCCAAAAAGAAGTTTCAACAAGAAATTCAAAAATATCCTTTAGGATGAAACGTATGCTGTAAGGCAATGTAGTTTTCTTATTACTGTATCAGGTGAATTAGGGTTTTTTGGGAGCTGCTGCCTGGACATATAAGTATAGAGAAATCATTTTCTGCCCTCTGTGTTTAAGCAAATTGCTCAGTGCTATGCTGAATGAAAGGTCCGAGAAAAAGGCAGAGGAACTTTTTGTCAAGCAGCAAGAGACATTTTCATTCTCCTCACACTCAACCCTGAAGCTTCCTATAAATGAAACTGATGAACTAACACCTGAGACACATCTACACCTGGAAACACAGGAGAGAGAGGCCTCTGCATTTCTTGAAAGCAATGTCAGAGATCACAGTTTCAAATCCTACAGGCTTTAGCCTCTAAACCCCTAAAAAAAGACCAAAAGTAATACCATCATTGTTCCTGCTGCTTTTTAAAAAACATACAGTAAGTACTAAAAATCTCTCTTGTTGTTTTTCCAGACAGTACTTTTGCTTTTTTTTTTTGGTCAGCAGAGCGAGCTGTATCTTAACGTGATGCTGAACCAAAGGGCTCCTGCAAGTGCTCCCATGTACAGAGCAGCATTTCTAGGAGCATCCGTGTGCATGCCTCGGTCCACGCGTACCGTTCTTACATGTATGAAATACTGGTTACTGCTGTAACTGATATGATAAAGCTGGAAGACAGAGCTACTCCCTCCAAAAAGTCACTGGAATAAGCAGATGAAGCTGAAGAGAATATTATTATTTTTTTATGCCACAGAAAGCATGTTTGGATTCAGCAAAAACACTCACAAAATCCCACTGAATTAGTCAGATGCTTTCATTCTAAAAGAAAGGTAGAGAACAGGGGACTGTCCCGAGCGTTTAATTTTACAGTGAGATTTCATTTACATTTCACCTGCCTTTTTTTCCTTTTTTTATTTATTTTTTTTATTATTATTTTTTTAGATACAAAGAAGCCCTGAAAATTAAAGGAAATGATTAATTTCAGGCCACAGAATCAATACTTTATATAAAAGTGTGATTATTGTTGTAATAGTTAAAACTTCTTCATTAGTCAAAGCAAAAGATGCTTTGACAGTGACCTAATTCCTCTCTCCATCTCCCACTTCTCCTTGTTTCTTTTCTCCTGCAGATAAAGCTTCAGTTTGCCCAAAGAACTGAAAAAGCAATTATTTAGGATAAAAATCTTGCACAATTTAACACTCCATCCTCAAACAGATACTTTCATACCCCTCAATCTTTCCTGTATTTTGTTTTGAAATGCCCTGCACAGTCCCAGATGCAAATACGGAGGCTGGACAATGCTGTTTGACATATTCTCACTGTACAAGAGCACTAGGTTGATGATGTATTTTCAGTTTTGTATTTACAAACTAGCATCTCAGATTCTGATGCCCCAGAACTTAAATACTTTGCTCCTTTCCTATCATTAGAGCTATCCAAACTCCTTTAGAGTTGCAGCTGCAATTGAACTGTAAAATTAGGGTTTGGTTTTCAGTGAACAAATGTTTGGACTTGGGATTCTGGCTCCTATTTAGCAATTAAGACTGTGCATTTGAGTTGATGAGATAATACGACTTCCATCTCTCTCACAGCAGGAGTTTTGATCCCATGTTAGTGTTCAACATATGTTTTTTTATATATACTATATTAATGTCACTGTATTCTAATGTAATGTACAGTCAAAACATATTTCTAAACCTGTCTTCTTTCTTTCTGAAAGTTCTGAAATGAATAAAAATTAATAATTTTCTTATTCTGATAAAGTGCTAGTACTAAAACTTGTGAGTAATGCTTGCAGAAGAGGGAAGAGATTTGTTTATTTTCATTTGCCATTCCATGAAATACACTGGCCTTGTAGCAAACTAAAGGGACTAAACTTTAACTTCATTTAGTATAAATACAATTCTCTTCATGAGGAAAAAAAAATCTAAGAGGAAACTCTAAATGTTGTGTCTCGGCTCCTTTCCTTAATGCACTGAGGTGCTCAGACACTACAGCAATGAGGAGGTGACAGCTGGGTAGAGGAGAAGACCGTGTAACATTTTTTAGAACAAACAAGCTGCAGAAAATGCTGACTTCTATTATTATTTCAGCTTTCATAAATACACCCCTCTCATACAGCTCCTCAAAGGTTACCAAATTTTTCCCTGGGGCTGCTGCTTTTGGCTTTTATACCAATCTGCTGAAATTAATTTTTTTTACATGTTGTTTTCCTAATCCGTTTAGTAATCATTATATCGGGCTAGGAGCTAAGAGCACCAATAGTGGATGCTGCAATTTATGCATACATCGGATCGGTGTGTACTTGCCAAAGCCACAAACCTGCTATGTGAGGAGTTCTGTATCCTGGTCAGTGAGCAGTATTTGCTGCAGCAGCCCAGCTACCGGGATACCTAGTAGGAGATATTTCCAAGTGAAAATAGGAGCTGAACTCCTCACTGAACTCGGCTGTGAAAATTTCCCCACAGGTTTTTAAAATTGAGGAATAATTGCTTTTCTTTCTGTTTTTTATTACTATTTTTACCATTATTGTCATTTTTTAAGACCAAGCCTGTTGAACCTTAGGCAACAAATATGGAGAGGACATTTGCTTTCACCCTGCTACGACCATATTAGTTTTTTTGAGATAAATACAAAATTAAATACTAACACGCAGCTGACACACCGTCTCTTAGCATTTCTAAAAAGTACTTAAATAAAAATTTAAGTGTAGGGGAAAAACATTGGAATTAATAAACTAATACTCAGAGGGCACAAGGCAACAAACTCTAACCTACACCATGAGCCAGTCACAACTGTGTATTTTGATCCTAACTTCAACCCTTGTTGAAGTTATGTCCTTCGCCACAGGGAAGATTCTAGGATTATTTTCCCCTAAGCCTGAACCTTATTAAATTCAATTTAGTCTGGCCTTTCCTAGCCACTGGGGGAGAATTATATATTTTTTTTCTCTTCAGGCTGGACTGCACTTAAACACAACCAGGGATTCATGCAAAACCATTCAAGACTAAGGCAAGTGCTCGAGGGTGGGAGAAAAAAAAAGCAAACAAAAACTATAGCTGTTTCTGCAGTAAATTGTCAACTGATGTGTTGCTTTAGGATGGGTCAAATCAGCTGAAAGTCAGATCCTGGCTTTGCCAATGAGTCGCAACTTTATCAGGTCCTGCCTCTGGTTATTACTGCCAATGTGACCATCTCGTAACTAAGGAAATGCTAGTGCAAAGCTCGGCCTGTCGTGTTCTATATAATCTCCGGGCCTCAGCCTGTGTCTGCAGGTGTTTCTCTGTATTGAATCTCCCTGGGGAATCTTCGGCTTCACAGCAAAAGCCGGCTGAAGTGAAAGTGATTTGATTTGGATCCTATTACAGGCACTTTACCTCTTCTATTTCCGTGATAATAGCAGATTGGAGTCGATTATTGTACCGGGAGGGAAGTTAATGTGTTGTCGAGAAACATTGGTAAAAGTGGCACAGGAAAAGGCACATAAATAAAAGTTTAGAGTGAAGCAAAAATCTGGGAAGCAAACCTGCATAAGTGTCTTTCTCAGCTCCTACTAGTCTCTGAATGGCTGTGAATCCTTTTCTGTCTTTATTCCAATTTAAAACAAAATGAAAAAAAGATATGGATTTCTTCTTGCTTTAATTTTGTCGCTCCTGTACATTTTTAGTGTAAGTGCTCTCCTCCCCCAGCCCAGACCCTGTCGGGAAACTCTGCCACCCAAACAGAGCTGCCGCAAGGACTGAGTTTGCACTGATTATCTCGCTTTGTATTCCCCAGAGTCTAAAAGTTTGCCAGCCTCAACTAATGCACCTCAGAGAATCACAGAAGCAGGAATGAAACCCTAGCTGGGTTTGAAAGAGGCACTTTATGTCCGTTCACAAAAGAAAAGAAAAACATTGAAAAATTTCCAAGAACTCCTGCTAGGTGACAAAGTAGCATTTGTAAGATGCCCTTCAGTGCTCCTTCAACTTCAATACTGAAACCTTTGTGTTCTCTGTGGTGCGGCTTCAGATGGAAGTGATACCGGGTTAGAAAAACACGCTACATCAAACAAGACGTGGCTAATAAGATGGAACAATCAGGTTTTGCTCTGATTTCGAATGTCACTGAAAAATTTTGTGTAGCTCACCCATATGCTCGATCGTATTTTAAGTGGTGAGCTGAAAAAAACAGTAATTGAAATTGTGACTTTCATCCAAAGACTTTTCCAGGCCAGAGATGTAAAGCATTAGTGAAACATAACCGCTGTTAAACACAATCGGCTGGCACACAGCAGCACAGCCTGACGGGGTGCAAGCTTTGGGAAGGAGGGCGTGGGACGTGGATTGGGCAAATTTGGGGAATACACAAGAACAAAAGTATTTTTGCAGAGAATTTTCACCTGAACCCTCTCATTTTTTCTTCATCCTTCTCACTATAATGAAATAGTCAGCTGTCTTACCTCTCTCATCTCCATCTCTTATTTCCATCTTTTTGCTTTGCTTATGTTTGAAATTAACTCCCAATGCCACCACAACATTTTGCTGCTTGGTAAAAACTAGTATTTTTTATCCCAAGTGTAGTCTTGGGTCAAACCTAAGTTGTCTGGCCAACAAATAACAAAGAAAATAAATACCAACTACAGTTTTATTGAAAAGCTATTTTTTTTAGCTCTTATTTAATTTCTCAGCTTTTAAGATGTACTTTATATTTTTAAACTTTATCATTTTTAGGCCACTATTTTCACATGACTGAACCACATGCCGCAATGAATTTGATTCAGCAGACAGCTGCTTGGGCATGGCTGAACGGATCAATCAAAAGAGCACAATTTGCTTACATGACAGGACAGTAGAGAAATACGGTAGCAGCCCTGTTTGCATTGCTTCAGAGTCCTGACATTTCATACTCTTCCTGTTTTAGAATACCCAGAAAATTGATGACTTCTATATTTGGATATCTTTATCTTTGGGAGGGAAATACAGTACCCAGGCACATCGGCATAGTGTAAAGTTTGGCACATGTACTCACACCTGTGCAAAGTAGATAAGGGAGCACAGAGCCCTGCCAGTCCCAGCTGGAACATCTACGTCCACCTGTACCCACAAAGTGCAAGTTCGAAAAGAGCATGGTATGGGTAAGCCCAAAAATGTACATGATTTTGTGGTTCCTCTTATGGGGGTAGCTGGATTTTTTTTATTTCTTTTAACATACAGAAGTGAGAGAAACTTTGACTGAAATATAATTCATGTTGACATCCAACAACCCTACCACCAACACCCAACATAACCAATTCAGCAAGCAGAAACCTATCTACAAAATGTTTTGGCATCACCAGGTCCACATGTTGTGATGCTGATGTTCGTCTTAGAGGTGCTGCTCCACTGCTCTCCATGTCAGATCAGAAATGCACTAAATCAATGGAAACTTCTTCACTGATTATCACTAATCTCAAGGAGCTTTGCAACAGTGCCTGCGTCTTCCTCCCCTCGGCTATGTCTCTTTTTTATTCCTTGTCCTCTCCCCTAACACTTTTTAAGTCATCTAAAGACTTTGTTCCCTATGCCCTCCATTTCCCCTTCTCTCTTCCTCCCGTCCTTCTCACATTCATTACTGTCTATCACAATGTATCAGAAACATTAAAAGACTACCAGCTTCCTATGCATAAGCTAATCTACTCCTCTACAGGTTCACATCTGTGTGTCTGATTTGTTACAGTAAACGAAAACTCTTCGTTGGAAACTGTGGCTTTTGTAAAGTCATTCCCATTCTACAGAAAGGATCATAATGGGCTGTAGGAGAAATATAACAGCAAAGTAAAAGTCTGCTCAGAAGACACAGTGAAGCCCATGGTGACCGTGTTTTCTCTCACTCGTCTTATGCACCCCCACCGAACCTTGGTGCTGAACTCCCCCCATTCTGGTGAGCCAGAGGATTGGCAGGTCTACGAGGCTGGCATTACCCCGAGTCAACTTCATAACGTGCCACTGAAGTCAGTAGAAACAAACACCTTTCAGGGCCTAGTATAAAGAACACTCTTATATTACAAGTAGATTTTGTGTGAAATACATCTGATGGATCTCACAGTAGTGAATCACACAAAGACTTGGCGGCAGTGCCTTCAACCAGGGCCTTGGCTGGCTTATACAACCAGGGCTGAAATACTTCTCTGTGTGGTTATCACGAAGAGTAAGTTATTATGAAGAGCTTCTCATCAGCTCCATACTCCAGGCATGCTTCCTGAGGCAGCCCAGATGTGAAATTTCTGTATTCCTCAGGATACTAACCTGTCCAAACTATGCTCATTTTAAGTAATATAAAGGTTTGTGACAGTTATTTAAAGACGAGCAATTCCTATTAATTTGCACAGAATTTGTATCAAACAGTGCTGATCAATTGGTTAAGTCCTATTAGAATCTTCAATGTGAGAAAGGTGAATCAGGATGTGTTTAATGAATCTCAGAAAATCTACATCCCACTTGAGAATTATTTTTTCTTTAAATCTGAGTTAAGAATAACATGTAGAATTTGCAAAGAAAGCATAGAGGCCCTATAACAACACAGCAGGAGAAAAGGTAATGAGAAGCTTTTATTCTGAAGTCACTAATGAAGAGTGTCTTTAGTAGTGAATAATTTTGGCTGTGACACAATATTAAACAGAAAGAGAGAAGGAGGACTACATTATCTCTTTATAATCCTTTCTTGGAAAATGGGATTTTTCTTTTCCCATTTGTCTCCTGGGCTAAACAATCACCTTAAACTTATATGTGAGCTTTGAGGGTTGTTTTAGCTTCCTGGAGGATAGTGCGAGAAATAATACTTGGCTGGAAGGAATGAAATCATGGTCCCTATACACAGTACAGCACATTTGAAGTGGAACTACCTCTGTGCATTGAAGTGCAGAGATGCTCCACAGTTTTGATGCATTACTGAGCACTGCTCCTAACCAAACAAAGCTTTACATCTGACTAGTTTTTACAGGCAACTGATTTACATAATTACTTCAGATTTTTTTCCCTCAAAAACCCACAACATATGAATCACTGTACTCTGTCTTAAAGTCATTATTAGCCAATTAGTACTCCAGGATTTGCATAATCACACTTCAGTTATTTCTTGGTAATCATACAGTGATGTGCGATTACCAAACTCAGACTGGTGACTGTACAGTGGATTATAAACTCAGAAATATTGAGGGGCTTTTCAGAAATAAAGCAAATATCTCAGCTGCTTAATTCCCTTTCAAACTGGCGTGAAGGAAACAAAAAGCAAAAGATGAGTAAAAGGCTCCTAGAGTGATGGGGGGAAAAAGAATAGTTTAATTTTCACACGCTCATGAGACTGAAGTAGCGGTTTTCTGGATTTCAGGTGTGATACCAATTCAGGTATAAAAATCCTGTGCATTACAGTCTTATCTCTTACAAATTTCTGGATAAGAATACTGTAACTCAGCAAATAGCGAAATGAAAAAAAAAATCAGGTGAAATCAAGAATTAACATAAAACTCCTGTTAAATCTGCACCATGTCTCTTGTACAAAGCACAGCCCTGGATCTGAGCATGCCAAAAGTCACCATGACCACAGAGAGAGAAGGGCTGCATAATGGCTCCTGTCTCTCAGGGGTAATAATGGAGAAGAGCAGGGACACTAAGAGTTATATATGTAGACAAACTTACTGAACAGGGCCTTTTTCTTGGGATATCTCCTTGTATTATGCTCCAGATACTGTCACGCCAATCTGATCAGGAGCAAAAACCTACCCATGTGGATGATGAATTGTGTGACTAAGTAATAGCCTAAGTCAAGTGTGGATGTGACCGTTCACTGGAAGATGGCAATGTAATGAATCCGCTCCAGGGTTTAGGGGGTTAAGTGGCTTGCCGGAAGACAAGTTAATGATGTACCGCTGCATTCAATGAAGATTGATTGAGAATGGTATAAATGGGCAGTGGGCAAGGACAAAGAGGCTTGTTTTGGGAATGAGGCAGACTGGTAGGGAAGAGACAGATTACAGCTGAAGGTGGCTGGTGTGTTGAGCTGAAAGAATAGTCTCACAAACCATACGAAGAGACATTTCAGGGAAGATGATTTCACTCAAGTCTCATACTGTGAGGCAGACAGCGAGCAGAATGGTCATGACAAGTATCTACTGATAACATTTGCATTACCTACGGCCACTAGACTGCCGCATCATTAAACACAGGGGTGACTAAATAGGATTTTGCATCCTCCTTCTTTGAGATCTTCCCCACATTTTGAGGTAGCACACTGTTTAGTTTGTATTAAAAATGCAATTTAAGCCCAGAAGGCTGAAGTATGCAAGAATGCAACCACGGGGGAGAGCAGAGAAGTACAAAAATGCAATTATAGAAGAGTGCTGTCCTCTAGCCTTGCAGCAAACAAAGAGCATTAATATTTCAGAAAACAGGGACTCGATGACCATGGTGGAGTTTCAACACTAGGCCATCATCAGAGGGAGAGACTGCACTTAGAACAAAGAAGCTGAGCAGAGTTCACAAAACCAAGTTCAACAGGTAACTGACACAAAGATGGGAAACTACCACAGTCTAGGGCTAAGGTGGGAGAGTTTCACGGATTATAAATTAATAGTCTCAAATCACTTTAATGCAAGCTAATACTGCACAGTATTGCTATACCCATGACAAACACAAAAGCTATGCCCCATAAATACCGAAGACTCCAGTTACAAAATATAAATGGAAATGATTTTGGCCTGATAACAAGACAACTAAAACTGTAAATCACACACTGAAGAGTGCAGTGGAAGGAAGTTCTGTGGCCTGGATACCGTACAGACGTACAGAACAGACAGCTGTAATCTCTAGTCTTGTTAGCTTCTTCTATTAAGTAAGCCTGGTGGTACAATAGAGCTACAACTTCCCCAATGAATCTCATTATAGCACTCATTTGTTGTAATGGAAAGGGCACTTATTCACAATAACTCACAGTGGCTCACTTTAATCCACCCTTCCTTTCTGTATCCCTCCTTCAGCGCTTCTATAAACAAAGGAATCCAAAACAGCCTGCTTAAGCTAGCATCCCCAGGTGCACAGAGGATGTCCAATAGATTACCGCCACCATCTTCTTGGTTGATGGATACCTTCACTGGTACCACAGTTTCAAGAATTGCGCTAATTCACAGATGAATCTTTTGGGTCTATCTGCTTTGATTTAGCTAGTCTCTAAAGCTCCATAACAGGATGACAACAGAGGCTGAATTAAGTTATGTTACTATAGGCCTATGCTGAGGACCTCAGTGCCCTGAATCTTTGGAAGGCAAGTAAATTAAAATTTTCAATTAAACAAAATAAAGATTTTCTTCCATAATGGCTGAAAGCAGAATGATAATTCAAGCCTTGTACAATTTCCTGGTGTCATCTGCCTGACTACGCAGAAAGTCTGAAACAATATTTCCCAAAGCTAACAGTGTTGCTCTTCCCAAGACAGAGCTTTCTCCTAAATGTAGAGCCCTAGCTTCTCTACCCAAGCTGGGTTAGTCCTGCAAAGCAGGAGAAGAAAGGGTTGGGTTAGACACAATCCATAAAAACAAAACCAGCAACTACCTGAATCCCGTAATAGGCAGGCTTCCATCCCAGCACTGTTTGTCTACACGAGAAATACTCGTGCATGGTGGGGACCATAAAGCATCAACAGGGCTTCTGCATGGGAATGAGGCAAAGACCGCACCTATGACAGGCAAATGTTTGGGGGGCTTTAGAATGCAGGGTTCCTCTAACACGGCCTCCAGCATGCCGAACAAGTTAGCGACTTTTCTCCAAATCAAAACAAAAACCTCACATCGCTCAGTGAGCTGAACTACCTGGTCGCACTGTCTCCCACACAGCACTAATGGAGAGAGGAGGGGACTGATAGTGTCCAGGGTGCTGCTCCAGAGAGCAGAGCAAGGCTCTGCGAACCCACACATCTATGACACATTGATAATACTTACAAATCAAAATATTTTCAGCTAAAATATTTTCCTGTTAAACCATGCATAGTTGTGCAGAATTTTCACCAATAAAGAAAAAAAAAAGTCATAGGAAAAGAGAGACACAGAACCATTTAGTCAAAAATCCAATTTTCCATTGAAAACCACTTTTGGCCATCCCTAATTAGACTTTACATCTACCTCAGCACAGTACCTTTTTTCCTAGGCCTGCGCTTCCTCTCCCAGTGGCTTTTTTCCCTTTCACCAAGCACAGCGGTTCCCTGCCAGAAGTGCTCCAGCAGGACCTGTCGCTGCACCTACCTGCACAGACACCCAGGTATCCTTTATAAGTGAACCACAGCTCTGCATTACAACCCTTCACCTCTGGGTACACCTAATGTTATACTAGGAGAACAAACCAACAACCCAAAATTTGGTAGCTCTCATTTAAAAAAAAATCAGCTGCACTAAAAGCTAATTCAGTTTGCTCAGTTCAAACCATTCTAGCAGCAAATGCTGCCTGCATGTATAGAGCACTCTGATGCATGTCCCTTATTAGCTAATTCTCTCACATCAAGCTCATTTAAATCTATTTGTCCCAGACCACCCTCTTTAAAGAGAGGAAGGAGGAGGATGGGATCTCTTGCTACTCAGGCTGTCATCCTATTTAGGGGTGAATGCTTAAGGATGCTTTACAAAACTTTCTCAGTCGCCTCTTGTAATTCAAATCAATTGTAGCCATAAAACAAAAATTCTGGAATTTATATTCCTCCCTCCCCCCCTTGGAAAAAAAAAAAAAGGTTTAATTTGATAATTGAAGAAATAAAAGGTTCTTTTCAAACCTGACATTAAAAATCTCTAATAAAAATGGGGAAAATGAAGGTCTAGGATGACAGTCTTTATCAAAGTGTATATAGAGACATTATATGTTCCAGTAATTGTTTAGGCCGGTGAATTAATGAATCCCTGGCTGTAAGTCTCCATTTGAAATGATTTCAGTGGTGTCTGCTGCTCTGCTGCTTTGGAAAAGCCTGTTGTCTGAAGCTCTGGAGAAGGGCCTTGAACCCTGCCATTCAATCCCTTTCAGCCCATCAGCTGAGTCTAATTGCCAGAAAGCACACGAGACCCCTAAGCCTGATTGTTCCCCGACCTCCTTTGAGGTTCTGAGGCATGAAAAGCAAAAGGGAAAAAAAAGCTCTCTTTTGATCTTCTGTTTCTTTCTCTCCCTCTCTCTCTTTTTTTCCTGCCTACTCCTACTCTAAGAATGACACATTTCTTTATATGGCTTCTCCTTCTTATAAAGACAATAATTAATAAGGCCTTTATAAAATGAGGCTTGAATTGGTGTCACCTTCAAGGGTGGTCTGGGGCTCTGAAGTGAAACCCCTGGTGGGCTTAGGCATTGCATGGCCTTTGCACAGGTCAGGTTTAAATACCCTGACCTCAATTTTCACTCTCCTCCACTAATGAGCCGATTCACACATGGATACAAAATTATACGAGGGAAAAGACAAAAGGAGCAAGGTGTAGTTGACACCACATTGGCCAAATTTTATTATCATCTTTGTGTCTATGACATCACAGCTGTGGACATTGTCAAAGCGGTGAAACCGCTCGCTTTCTCCCCCATCCCACTTCTTTTTGTCCCCTGCCATCAGCTTTATATAATTACTTTCACAAACTCACACTCTCTGCCTATTATTTGCTCAGATGTCATGAAGCTGCGACGTTAGGTGGGACTGGGGACTGGTCTGGGTTCTTGTGTGGTTACACATGCAGAACCAGGTCGCTTTTCTTGAGGTTCTGCTTCACTGCCTCCCTGTCAATTGTGAGGATAAAGTGGCATTATGTGTATCTATTCTATTTCACAGGCTTATCAATTTGACATCAAAAGTTATAAAAAAAAAAAAATCACACCAGGGATGTTATGTGTCCATTACACAAAAATTGTTGATGGCTGACATTGAATGAGTTGTCAAAGACAGCAAGACATGCATTGCATAAGTTTCTCTATTAATGCAAAACGTTTAACAAGTTTATTAGGGAAGAAGCTAAAAGGGGGGGAGGGAGGAAATGATGCTATGACAGCCACACCCGTGGGCTGTAAACCTGTCAAATCCCATCAGAGGGGCAAGGTCGGTATTTGGATTGAAGACAGAATCAGTAGGAGGCACTCTTCCTCTGAGTCAGTGGATCCTACACCCAGGCGCTTTCCTAGAAGTATATAGGACACTGCCTCGGGGCTAATTCACAAGCTAACGTTTCTGCATGACACAGCTACAACATGTCGTTGATAAGCTAAGAAACAAGCACTAAGTATTTCTAGTAATTAAAAAAAAAAAATCCCATGCCACTTTTTCTTACCATAGGAAAGCTGTCTCTAATCATACAATTAGGTTCTACCACCCTTAATCTTTAATAGGGTTTCCAGTGGTGGTTGTTCCTTCACTTCCCGTCCTGAGATGTTGCACAGCTTTGTGGTTAAGCACTCACTGAGCTCTGAAGAGGTGGGCTGTACATCACTCAAGCCTCGATTGATGCCTGTGCCTTAATCTAGCTTTTCAGGGGTGGTGTAAGGCTGCTGAAAAATATATACAATGTGCTGGAAATTCTTTGCACTCAGAGATAGCATGCCATCACCCATGTGTCAGTTTTGGAGGTCTCACCTCTCAGGCAAAACTCAACACTACATAACACTATTCTTATTAAGAATAAATCAGACTCCTAAAAATTTGTTCGTTAAACCTCATAACACCAGTTAGTAATCCCTTTGCATCCTTCTGCAAAATACAGCCAACTCTGGTCTGTAAAACAACAGGTCTTTAACAAAGCACAAAAACTCTCCAAAACTAACTCCCCTTAGCATGGAATTGCTAAAAGATGAATATTATTATTTACTATTATTATTTTCTTCTTGTTGCAGATTTCAGTGAAAAATCCTTGCAAAATGTCATGATTTGCACTTTTTAAAAAAATGTGCAGTCTTTGTCTCCTTTTTGCCCTTTTCTGATACTAGTTTTGCAAGTGTAACACTGGAGGGAAAATGTCCTGTAGGATATGCACCATGCATGTATATACACAATATTCCAAAAGAGAAATGTTTCAAAACACAAAACACCAACCAAGTACACTATGCTTAAAACTCTACCCCCCCCCCAAAAGAAAAAAAAAGACAAAAACTAATATATTAATACAAATTTCCTGTCCATGTATATGATATCTCTGAATGCTGGTGGCAACAGAGAAGAAAGTAGCATGCAATCACCACAGTCAGTTTTATAAAATATATAAAAACCTTTGTGGCACTCAAAGACATTTTGCACTTAAGCAGGATAAGGCAAATGCATGGTTTTGGTAGTCGCTTTTCCCCTTCAGATCACGTATATTAAGGACATTTGCTGGCAGACACTTCCCATATTGCATTGGGACTGCCAATGAACAATCAAAATGAGCTAATAACTCTCTTTGGGCACATGCTGATGGAAGAAAGCAGACTGGAATAACCTGATTTGGCCTCACCAATAGCTTTTTGTATGATGGCTAATCATGGCTATAAGCAAAGAATGGATAAATTATTTTTTCTCTTTTTCTTTTTTAATCACTTTCCATTTAACTTCCAAAGTGCTAGTGTGTGTATGAATACTTCCTTGAAAATTAATATCAAATCTTTGACACAAAAATTCATCTCAAAATCAGAAAAAAATAGCATGGGTTTCATAGTAGGGTTGTTTTTTTTTTATGTGAAGAAAACAATGGAAAGTGATATACTTATTACTGACAGGATTAGAAATTCTGAGGGGCTTATCTTAAATTATGTAGCTGTGTAAAGGTCCATTGAATTATGTCAGTTTTCACCTGCTGAGGATCTGGCCTTCTAAATCGATCAATGCAGTCCATTGCGTTAGGACGGGACAATCATGCATCTGTTTTGGAGTGTCTGGTGGGGCTGCAGGAATACCAGTTTATCTGACTTTTCTCCAGGCACTACTTTGCAGTGCTACACAGTGTTGAGCAAAACTAGATTAACGGTGAAGTTAAATGAAAAATTGCAAAAAAAAAAAAAAAAAAAAAAAAGTAGATGCTTTTGATTTGAAAAAGAAAAAAAAAAGAAAAATACAAAAGTTAAGGTTTGCAGCATAACCACAACTCCTCTACTCAGAACACAGAACGAATCAGATTCTTCCTTTTTTATTTCTGCACATTACTCCAGTTCTTATCTTCTCAGATACATTCAATTCCTAGGCTATCCCTTGTAGTACACACGATAGCAAAAATTAGGTCTTTATACAGCAGAGGGAAGAAGCGAAGGACAGTGAAAAGTCCTGTTTTAGCACACTTGATTTGAATTGGGCATTGCACTATTCTGGAGGAGAGGATATTTCCTAGCACCAATTATTCAAATATAGAATATATATCATGACTATGCTACATAGAATAAATTATTATAATTCTAAGTCTGCTTCTTTTCGCACAGAATATAGCTACATATACAGACAGGACAAAAAGGTAAGCGTGCATCATATTTCTAAATGCCTATAAAATACTTCACAAAGGTAGTCAGACAAAAAATAGTCTTTATAGCACTGGAAATTAATTGGGCTTTTTGGTGAGTAAAGTAACAGTAGTAAAGCGTGGTTGTGTAAAAACATAAATAGCAGTCTAGATATATTCAAATATATCACATATTAGTATTTATCTGAAAATACTTACATAAAAACGAGTTAAGTTGTGATAGAATTCATTCAAATTTCACTGGGCTAACCTTGTAAATCCTGTCCTGTTTGAGGACAGGATTGAAAAATATCTACAAAAAAGCTGGAATGAATGCCTGTTTGTGAGGAATATTTCATTTTTATAGTATTTTATTTATTTTTCTTTCCACAAAAAAAAAGTGTGTGTGTGGGGGGTGATGCCTTCCTTTTGAGACCACCCACAACCAGCAGAGTGAAGAGCACATGGGTGTCTTCATGGATTCTCTATGAAACTGCTAATGCCCACCAGCCAGCGCACCCTCCGGGGAAGCCGCTTAGACATGAAACTAATAAAGACATCTGCACGTCTCCCAGCAGACATGGCTCCAAAAGGGATGCCTCCTCACCAATATTCCCTTTGACAACATTCTAATAGGTACCTTATGAATGCTGTGCTGCTAAAATTATAGAAGTGCTAGCCGTGGAAATACTGCTTTAAGTGCCATCTCCCCCCACCTCCCCATGCTCAATGCGCAGCTACCGTTATATTCTTAAACCTATCACAATATCACTACTGCAAGAGTCCAAGAGCACTGGAAATCTTAGCTTCCTCATCATTCCACTCAGCCAGTGTCTGTTGCAATTTCAGTCCCTTGGTGGTATCACTGTGCTGAAAAAGATTCCCCATCTCAGATGCAGCAGTACCATTGGCTTCATTTCCCACTCGAGATTCCTTATCCCAAGCTGCAGTCAGTCTTTGCACCAAGGCTTGCTGAAGGCAGAAATTTGCTGTAAAATCGCTTCCTCCCTAAAAAATATCCTAGGCACCTGAATGTAAGCCTTTTAAACTCCAGCAGGAAATAAATCAGGTCTTTCTGTGTTGGTGGCTCCAGCAACATGTACAGACTGGTGGATTCTTGAGGTTTTGCCCCAACTTTGGCACCAAATAAATTACTCCATCACTTGCACTATCTGTAGGCACTGGTAGCACAAAGCCTTTGGCCAAAAGTTTGTTCTTCCCATTAGGGTATAGAAAGCTGACCTCTTGGTCTCCAGCATCCAGTGCAAGGCTCATTTCTTCCCCATTCTTCCTAACGCGGGCACAGTCCAAACAGACTCAAATTTCTAAACCTGGTCAGCTTCTATACCTGTGGTTAAATATTGTTCAATGCCTCTCTTGATAATTTACTGAAGCAAATGTTCAGACATTTTTGGTATTAAAAGTTTATCACTAAGGAGACTTTGCTGGAAGTTGTTACGGATAGAAAAAAAATCCTTTTTTAATAAATTCAATCAAGGAGGAGCAAACGGGAATGCCAAATGGCAAATACTTTCTTTTTCAAACAATTTACAGCATTATTTTAGTGAAATCTATTCTGTAACAATGAGAGAAAATTAGTGTGTGTTCTGTTCAAAAGATACTGCAGGATGGATTAACATTTGTGATCCAGAGGTTCAGTGACTTGAATGTTTTCATTTTCTTTTTTTCTTTTTTTTTTTTTTTTTTATATTAATTGGATTTTCCAGTATACACTGAAGTGGTAAAATGCATTTAATCAATATGCTTTGGGACTAAATTAGCAAAGTACTAATTTTGTTGTGCAAGGTTATATTATGTATTGTACATTTTTAATCACAGTATTCTCCGTTTATTTCTCATTTGCGAATCTTATGATCCCATTGTGTATAATGCAAAGAGAATAGACAACGAGAGAAAGGCTCATGAGTTTAAATATATAGATAGGGAATGCTTTTAGAGGGGTGGGTTTATTATCCTAACCTGAACAGAACAACATGAAATTGTTAGGCAGTCACGTTTTCTGACAGTTAGCAAGAGCTGCAGTACCTCAGCCAGCATCATCTCTTATATTTTAATAAACATTTTTTAAGAGAAAGGTGCCACTGAAGAGATGTGGAAGGCAGTAGTTTTAGGGAAGCTGACTCTAAATACTTCCCCTCTCCCAGGTGTAGTCCACATTCTTCAAGGGTCACATGGCGGAGGAGCAGGGGACCAGAAAGCAGCCCTGATGGGCATTATCAGGACAGGCTGGTGCTCATTCAGCTGAGAGAGGAACAGGACAAAGAAAGCTGTACGCACACAAAGGGAGAAAACTTCCATTAAATAGCAGAACAGTGAGAAAAGGGCCGAAGAGGAAGCCTAGATCAGACACCTGATACTCCTGTCCCCAGGAAGGAGAGTCAGTGTGCAACACGCTACAGGGTAGGCAGTGAGAGTGCTTTAGCCCCGTGGTTGGGGACAGGCAGGGATGGCACCCCCATGTCCATTGCTGTGCCACCTCTTGGGAGGAGTGTGAAGCAGGAGTCTGGGAGAACAGCAAAAGGGGGAGAACCACATGGCCACAGCTGAGGTTCCTAAACATTTGTGTCACATTTGCACACTCATAGATCGGTACAAATTTGATCCAGATCAAATGTGGCCAAAAGATCCCATTTCTGCTGAACTAGACAGCATGTAGTACAGAATTTATTACGACTTGATGCTTTTATGATAAGACATAAAGCTTGTCATTACAAAGTTACCACGTATAACTTTTAACCAGCTTAGGGAGTTTGTATGGGATCACTGTTTGGTGTTGCAGAGCTGTGGTCCTTTTTCCAAAAGCCAGGAGCCCCAAATTGATCTGATTCTTTCCATGGGCTGGGAAGCATGGCTGTGGTTTACATGAACGTGAATAGGACAGATAGACCTCATCCATCTAGCTGGGGGTTCTGTTGGTTCAATGCCTGACAATCACAGGGCAGGATTCAGCAGGCCAGGGAAAACCAAGGCGCTCATGGGGTTT
Source organism: Cygnus atratus (assembly GCF_013377495.2). Classification (NCBI taxonomy): domain Eukaryota; kingdom Metazoa; phylum Chordata; class Aves; order Anseriformes; family Anatidae; genus Cygnus; species Cygnus atratus. Next base: position 17,220,124 of record NC_066372.1, on the reverse strand, counting down.
CAAATCTAGCTTACAACAATAGAGCAAATTTAGTATCAAAGTGGCATCTTTCTCTAGAACATATCTCATTTCCTCCCTTTTGCCCCTGGAGCATGATGTTTGTTCCCCTCGACCATGCTTTTCTGTGGCCTTCTTTCAAAATAAAGGAAGTGACATTTACAGTGCAGCTCCACTAAAGGAAAGGTTATTCTCAAGATTCATTTTTAATCTGAGTCTTTTCAAAGGGAAGCACAGGTTAAAAAAATAAAATAAAATAATAAAAAAGAGGTTGCTTTGGCAACTGCCTGGGGCTGGCACTGCAGTCCTGTTCCCATGCACGCTTGGAGGCACCGAGGTACAGCGCCTGCATCACTTCTCAGGGGGTGGCTCTCCTCTGCATCACCCGCTAGCCACAGGCTGTACCTGAAAGGCACATGGAGGTCTTAACTTTAATGGGTCAGGATGGAAAGTAATGATTTGCTCAGTAGTGGAGAACCAGTGTTAACTGTCTAAAATGGTGTGAATGGCTCAGATGTTCAAGGGCAGTCTATCAGGCACCAGACAGTATTATCAGGATCACCTGTCTGTCAGCTGCATTACCTGGTCTCCCCTGATCCACTCGTTTTAAAGGAGACATTGGGTTTACTTCAAACAAACCCAGCAACCAAAACAAAGCAGAAACAGCTCCTTGCTAAGACCCATGAAGAGAAAAGGGGAAGAGTAACATATTTAAACATAAAGTTGAACAGAAAGGTTTAAAATTTGCAACTGATGCTGTGCAGCAAGGAGATAAGAACCTTCCAGACAAGTTAAAATGCACAGATATGCCAATCAACTCCAGATAGATTCAAGGGGTGGCGAACACAGATTACTCACATTACACCAGGCTATCTCAAGTTACTCAAATGACATAAAGGGATACAATAATCACACACTTGTCTCATTGTGTCAAGTTTTTAACAGGGGAAAAGCCATTGTCCACTTCAAGAGGAAACAGCAAAGCAAACCAGATCAGATTATTCTCAAGTGAATTGTCAGGTTGAGGGGGGTTTCTACTTATCTGATACGAGCGCAGACACTGATAGCAAACAGCTCACCTGACTGCACACAAGGACTCATTCTCAAAGCCAAAAAGCAATCTGTCTCAATTATTAAAAAACAAATTGGACAATCAAACTGGAAATTCACCTTCCTTCTTAACAGAGGTGCTGTTTCAGGGGGGTTGCAGTGACGCAGCCAGAACATCTTTGCTAGGGTTTGGCCACCCAGCAAAAGAGACAGTGGAAAAATATAAGACCAGTGTTGCCTGGGATACAACCCCAGTGCCCTCATGCAGACAAAATACCCACTTAGAATTGGGTGAACACTAGGAAAAACTATTATGGGACACCTGGGAAAAAGATTTTTTTACTTGCTCACAGCTCTTATGCATTTATTCCTCATAGCATTTATGGCACGGACACTGAAACTGGCTGCTGAGCAGTATAAAGCTATGTGGGGTGATGAAAACAAAGACTCGAGGTCATTACTAAAAATGAAAAACTATTAGCTGTAAGTGGGCGAGGACGTTGTTCTCTCTGAACCCTCTGAGTTACCATACACAAAGCCTGCTCAGTTGGGCTTTGCATTTAAGGGGATTGCACTCTAAGACAACTAAATCGTTTCTTCCATGTGGATTTTAGCACAGTATATATGCTTCAGTACAGAATGACGTGGTGCAGTGTCAGCTCATATCAACTGGCAACTTTGAATTAGCTTCAGAGGGCACTGGATCTGCTCCTTTCTGTCTGTAAAAGACACACGATACTATTTTCTTTAACCAGCTCTCCAAGGATGCTGACACAGTCTAGAGAAAGGCTGACCTTCTAAGCTAGTAAGTGGGCCACTGATGAACTAACCTTTCTTTTTAAAGGTCTCTCCTGGCTTTGTTACAGTCCATGCCTTCCTGCACAGTGGGTATCTATCTGACCAGCTGGACACAGCAAGGGAACGGTGGGTTTAAGAGGTACTCAAGGAGTTTCACAGCACATCCTCCACTGGGCCATCCTCACAGTGCCTGTGCAGTGAAGACAATGAATCTGTTGTGTTTTTTTTTTTTTTTTTGGTCAAAGACAAGAAAAAAGCTTTGGGGGGGATTAAAAAATGATAAAGCTAAGAGGCTTTTCTTAGTAAGAAGTGACAGTCAGCTACAGATCAAAGGACTAGAGTCTTGCAGTCCCCGCCAACCGGTCTTTTAAAGGACCGCACCTGACCAAATCGCAGTATAAAATTCTCTCCACAAAGCAGCATTAATTTTTTTCCTTCTGAAAGAGAAATTTTCATGAGGAACTAAGCGAACCTTTACAAGCATCAATTAATTCCAAGAGAGAAATTAATGTTTTTAGAGATACTTCTAAATCTGATGTAAACCTCAAACCTGAATAAGCTGTTATAAAATTTTGGGAGCCTTTTGCTCTGAATTTGAGAGCCACTGAAGCAGCAACACTACACTTCACCAGATGCGATGGATATTATGCCGTGCTCTGTTCAGTTTTCTCCCATAACCTCACCCTGTAAGGAAGGTGCAGCCACCTTTTAGTCTTTCTGCTTACCAGGGCTACAGCTCGGTGTAGGCGTGGTGGCTTTGCGTGCCCTGCATGTCTCCAGGCTGGATCTGTTCTGAGTCCCATGGAGGTTGTGCTAGAGAACCTCACAGAATTGGGGCCAAGAGACCTTCCCTCTATTGCTGCTCCAGCTCCAGGTATTTAAGTGCGTATTTTGCTGAGTGTCTCGACCACAATAACTGCAGGGTTGTTTTTTTTCAAAGTTTGTGGTGATTCACAACCACACATCTTAGATCAGAGCAGAGCCCTAAATGTCAAGTCCAGTGATGTGAATATGAAGGTAATTAGTAATCGGAACTTCTGCTTTCTCTCAACCCTTGTATTCCTGGAAAAGAGCATTAAAGCAGAGGATAATAATAAGGCTTTTTTCTTGCCACTACCAAACTGTCTACATCCTCATCTGAACAGGTTTTGCAGTTTTAATTTTCTCCCTGCACCCCTATAAAACAGGTAACATTTTCTGTGGTTTCAGCACGCACAGTGTACAGAAGTTTTGTGATTCTGCCCCTCAGGCTCCCATGTGTTATCACTTCAAAGGTGCTGATCTCTTTTTAAATGTCCCTTTTGACAACTCAAATCTCTGATCTGGACGTCGAAATTGGCTAAACTGAGATCTGATAATCAGCAGTTTTACTTCCAGCCGCATCCTGTGCTTGCAGTAATAAAAGCAGTGATTATCTTTGATATGGCTGATGATGTTACCAGGATAGTAGACATTCCAGCTGCTTAATTTAATTTCAAATCCCAGTGATAGCATCTAATGGCTGGTGTTTAGCTAGTGCTACAGATTTCATTTTGTAGTGACCATTGATACTGTCGAGGTAGCTTTACGTTCCCATCTGACTGCAGAGTCCCAGCAGATCACTCACCAAGTAACCATACTGTTTTAAAGCAGCAGACTGGATCATTCAAATTAAAGTCTTGGGACTGATTAAATGACAATAAAATCTGACCAAAAAAAAAAATCTCTCTCGATGCTACTAATAAATTAGGATTATAGATGAGAAAATTCAAAATGCAGAAGGCAGAAACCTTAGTGCACTGTGAAATACAGAACTATCCTGTTGAGGCTAAGACTGTGCATAGGCACAAAACTTAAGGCTCTACTACTTTGTACTTCTGTTTCTTTTCTGAGAAAACGAGGAAAGACATGTTAGGAGACATTAGAAATACACTGTAGATCACTGTCCTGCATTTCCCAGTGGATTTTAGGAGAAACGAGCACAGTCAGGCTACAGTCTACTAAATTTCTCTCTTCTATTTTGTTTATTACAGCGTTTTTCACATACTAAAATTTCTCCTCACCACTAGAATGAGTTCTGCTTTTCCTTACCTATATACTCCAAGTTAACTTACTCCATCAGAACAATCCTAAGTTCTCTCTGGCATCTCAGTGATGCCAGAATATAATACCAGCCAAAGAGAAAAGAGTTAAAAATAGCGGGCAGAAAAATTGTCTATGCGTATTAGTGGTGGAACTGTGCATGATGAGATGACAGAGCAGAGGGAGGCAATGTTTGAATGCTTTTTTTTTTTTTTTTTTTTTTTTTTAGCTTCGACGTCTCTGATTCTAACTACAACACTGTATTACCCGGACTAATTTGTCAGCCTCTAAAGTAGCCTGGCCTCTGTTCTGGTGTCTGGAAAGTCAGAGGACAGAAGTGCTGGGTTTTGTTGCAAGATTTTTCATTTTGGGATCTAGTTTTTACTCCATTTCCCTGCGTGCAGCAGATATGAGCATTCCCTCCTTCTCCTAAATTTCCATATCTATTTCTCGTAACTCACTTCCCATACATGGTGTTCCTTTCCTTTAAAGAGCTGAAACAGCTGTGAGAAATGAGACGTTAATTAAGCCATACTGACTTTCAAACCCTTTTGAGAAGGCAGTGGGTTTGTTCAGATTTCTCTTCTTGGGCAGGCCTTGTTCAGTATCGTGGTGGTCAGGCACATTTCTGAGCCACTCTGGAAAACTGGATTAAAATCAAAGCCCAAGATCACAAACTACAATGACGACAAAAGATTTGCCTCATCATTTGTGGACACCTCTAGTACAAAATAATCCAGTTGCCAGATCAACACAGAAACTGCTGTGGTTCCACAGCAGATTCGTATGGGGGAACTCACTTGATGTTCGTGCTCTGGATCAGTAGGCCCTAGGATTCACACACACTGGGGTATTTCTAAGAACCCATTTTCTTCCTCTTTGTTGCACACCTGCTTTGTCTCCTCTCACTAATGTTCTCAGGGTTAGTTGCTGTCCTGTAGTTCATAGATAAAAGTGAGAGGACAAGTAATAAGTTAGGGACGAAGTCCAAACTCAGAATAATCCAGAAAGAGACAAGCTGTCCAGCTATAAACAACCTGCCAGTCCTGGTTGTATCATGAGGTAGAGTGTAATTAAGAGTTGAAATGGATGCATATAACTAAGAGATTAAATAGAAGTAATGTGTTTTTTGTGTCACTGCACTGGGCATATTGTCCTTGCACTGCATCCCACAGCGCTGGATGTAGCCACCTAGGAATCAGTTTCTATTACATGATAAAGATAAAGGAAGATTTGGACAAAATAGAAGGGAGCAGAAAAATTAGGTGAATCTTGGACAGCAAAACAAACATCCTTCTGGGGCAGCACAAGATCTCTTTCTGCTGTCCTGTGACACTGTTAAGTGAGCAGTGGAGTGCAGCATATTTAATGTGATAGAAAGAAAAAGCAGAGGAGAGATGATCATCTCTGCAAGCTGCCAGTCACCCAGACAAAAAAAGAGGGGCTTCCATTCCCTGTGGAGGATTCTGGTTCAGCAAGCTCTGTTTGAGAAAACCTACTTCTAGTCCAAACACAAAGTCAGAATTGCAGGGCTTCAAGACAGACCAGAGGAGAATGGACTGTTTTAGGTTTTTGAAGCTCTTTTGGAATAGGAGGGGAAGACAGAGTATAGAAACTATGTTGTAGTAAATGGTTTATTTTTTTTCCCTTTTCCTTTTAACTACACTTAATGCTACTTGTTCGATTAACCTCTTCTGAACTGCAGCCTGCTGATTTGTTGAAATAAAGATGCTGCTGTATCCTGCTGCTATTCCGATGCATGATGAAAGCTGGTAGTTCTCATAGAAAATGCTGCTGAAATCATTAGCAGTCTCCCTGAGTAAGGGCTATGTCAGGTAGTGACAAATGCTTTTTTAAAGGGAGCTTGAAATTAAAATACCTTTTTAAAAATGTTCCCATATGTCTGTGCAGTAGAAGTAGAAAGATTCTCTGCTGGAAACCTTTTTGACTGGATGAGGTATAGACTAAGATAGGAAGTAAGTAAATAATAAGGAGAAAGGGGAGGAATCTTATTTACAGGAAGAATAAAGTTGGTAAGGAAAATACTTCAGTCCCCTAATTCCCCATCTGTCTCACTGGTGTGCATATCCAGACCTTTGCAAGCGTGGCTCTTTGCTAACTCCTCAGTCCTTTTGTGAGTGCAGAGCTGCGCGCAGCGCTCTCCCTGCTCCAGCATGGGAGCTGGCTGCTCCAGTGACCTTGGCAGCTGAAGGACCCAGATGCCCAGCTCCAGGATGAATCTCTGCAGCAGTGTCACAGGGTGTCAGCTCATCTCCCCTAGTCTCCTCCTTGGCTTTGCTGACAGACCTGCCTGTGGGGTCTGGTGTGGGGTCAGCTGCCGCTGTGCTGCTATGTCCTCCTTGAAGTCACTTTCCTTTGATTTCTGAGGATGAGGTGCATTCTCTTGACAAGATGCATCTGCAGTGTTTGATTAGGGTAAAAGTGGGGGGGGGGAGGGGGGGCAGGGAGAAGAAGGGGGAATATTCCCGATATTTTTGTACATACAGTACGTTAACTGCCAGTAGTCTAACTGGTTTCCAAATCACAGATGAAACTTCGAGCCTTTTAGGAAGCACAGAGACAAAATACTACTGAATAACTGTATAGAAACCTATCGTTCTACCACGGGTACAATAGCCAGCTTTCCACATTTCATGATTTAATCTATTTACTGCAAATAACATAATGTAGATGTTAAATAAAGTCTAATAGGCTAATAAAAGCCAAGCATGACAGAGTTACAACATGTATGTTTGTTATAAAAAGCACTATTACTAAAAATAGCTAATTTTTACACTTGTACACTTTTATTTGAAACAGTGAATTTAATAATAGTAAAAAAATGATACAATTATTTCATGAAACCTTCTTTGTATCTGAAGGGTCTATGAATATAAAAGTGTATCGGGCCAAATGCAGAAGGTCTTAGGCAAAACTGATTTTAGTGGAAATAAAGCCTGATGGACTAAAGGATTTGGTCAGTAATTTATGGCACCCTTATCTCTGATCCACCTTCTAGGAATGCTAGCTCGTGGTACAGAGCAATGTAATATGCTTAAATATCCATGATTAATTTGGGTAATCTGGTTTATAGAGCCTGCTTATGTAAATGAAAAGGATTTACCTTTATGTCTGAGATGAAAAAAATATACATCAGATACAGTGAACCACATATTACAGAAAATGGCCTGGCTGAATTGTATTAATGTCTCAAAAATGTTGAGAAATGCTGTATCTTCTCCTTAAGCCAGTAACCATAGTACCTACAAATTGCATATCTTATCCTACTTTACACATAGGCAGAAGTGGGCAGCAGCTGGTTTGAAGGCAGTGTATCTCTAATTTGTACTCTTTACAACACTCTTTTCAAAGCATAACAGAGAACTGCAGCTAACGACTTAAAATGAGAAGAGGGCTGTGAGGGATTAATGCTTTACCTGGTAAATGGAGCGGAAGTCAACTATCAAAGAAAAACAGAAACATTCCCGTGGTCCAGTCTTAAAGACTGAAGGTTTTCATGTGATGAAGTGGTAATTCAGTACAAAGTATCAGGGACACTTTGGACTGAGGACTCCCTTTGTATATCTGTCCAAAGAGAGCTACAAATTTAGAGATAATAAAGAGTGGAGGGACCAGAGTGATCATCTTGTCTGACCCTCTCTCTAACACAGTGCAAGGAAGCTCCTGGAGCTAGTTCTTGCTGGAGAAACACTGTCCTCTACTTTAAAAACCTTCTTCCATCTCCATTGGCATCCAGGAAAAATTTTCAGCAGCTTCAGCTCTGAAGCCACAAATCCCTGACAAAGGATTCCAACAAATTTTGGTCCAAAAACCACGAGGGGTTCTCTGGACCTTTTTATTTCAACACATGGCACAGCCTTGTTCCTCACTGGCACCGCATCACAAAGCACATGCAATTTAGAGCATCCTTCGGACTGCTCCATCTTGTGCTTGGAACAGCCCTCCATTTTCCTTGCTTCAGCAACAAGTCCTTTAATGCTCTACCCTGGGTACATACATGTTAGATTACAGACTCTGAATGGTACAGACAGGCTGTAAATGTTCTATGTGCATATGAAAAGTCACTGAACACCATCCTGTTCCAAAACCGGTTCTGTGACTACAGACATTTCCCAGATCTCGAAGAAAAGCTTGATAATTTGGCTAATACTGCTCTTCAAATCGTCTAACACTACATATCATGCAATAATTTCTCAAACAGAAAAACAAATGGGGGTGTTGAAGGAAAACTACAAGTTCTGCAGCTTCAGATGACAGCAGACATCAGGAAAAAGAGACAGGGGACAGGAGTTCTAGATCCGGTTTGGACAAAATAAAATCTGATTTATTCCACATACATCTACTTGAAAGGTAACTGCACCCTGCAGTATTTCTGAGACAAACAAGACGATGTGCCTGAATGGGGTTAGACTATAATACACTTCAGCAACACCAAGTTTAAGCTAATATTCTTTACCCAGTATAGATTATTATATCTATCTCACCCTGCAGTACAATCGCTGTATGTAATCCCCACAGGCAAAATCAGTTTGTCAAGTTTAGTAAAAACAATGTAAATAAGAAAAGGCGTACATAAAAGCTCTGATTTCATATTAAAGTGAAATCAACACCCTCAACCAATAGAGATGTTCATGAAGAGATAAAACACCTCAAAGCAAAGCATCTGTGTTTGTGCTGCTATTTCATGTCAAGGCAATTACAGTGATGTTATTAGGAAAGATCAGGGAGGGAGCAGTGTTGTCATATAGGAATAAGAGAAAACAAACCTTTAAGCAATCATGTAGAGCATGCAGAACATCTTAAAGCTGGTGAAGGAACAAAGCTTAGCACTGTCAGGGTATTGATCTGTTCCAGAAGGTGCAGAGTTCTGCACCACTGTGATTGCCTTCCCTGCTGGGTTTAGAGAGGTCTGAAAGAATACAGTATTGATCTGGCCCAGTTCCTGAGAAGTAACTTAGTGATAAACACTGACTCCCGTCCACCAGCTCTGAAAGCAAACTGTTGCAAAACAGCCCAGCTCTGTTGTGCACACAGCACCTGTTATGCAGATAACAATGCATACGCAATACCAGTGCTCGCTCCATTTGTAGCAGAAAAATAGTGTTGTCCACTGGCAAGAATTAGCTTCTGTTCCCATTTTTTTCATTGAAATATCATAAGCTTTCTGGGGAATGTGGGGTATTTTACTATTCATTCTGCATTCAGGAGATATTGAGTATATGGGGCGGAGGGGGGGGGGGGTCATCTTAGTTGAAGCCTAGCAGAAAATAAATCTGAAGTTCTGAATTTAACAAAACAGTTTTCTTTGTTTCATACCATTCATTGTAATGCTGTAGGAAGACCGAAGACTTTCTAATTTTCTGCTAAAGACAGAAAAACACTCTCCTCATTTATTTCCTTGCCTATCAGTTAAGTGATTCAGATTGTAGCATCTGGGCATTCAACAGAAACATTTCTACCCTTAAATCCCAAAAACGATGCAGAAGTAAAATTCATGTCAGTACCCAAAGGTGGAGGAAAAGGCCAGCACACACCTGCACTTCAAGTCTTTGGCTGCATCAGCTTCCCCATGCTGGTGGCATCATGGCTTAACAGGGGTTGCACTAGAACACCGCAGGCACAAGTTGGGAGAGAAGAAATAGATTTTAAGTCAGGTTGGCAAATGAGAGTACAAGCTTTAGGTAGCCAGACTACTAGGATATGATGGGTTGTTGAATGCAGCTCTGAGAAGTGAGAGTAAGAGCCTAAGAGTGGTACAGAAAGCAATCTGTCACATGCAGTCCTTAGCAGTTGACTCCTGTCCTCTCCTAGGCCAACCTCAAAACACAAATCGGCAAAGATGCACTGAACCACCCGCTGTGAGATTGCGTCGTATGGCTGTGGGTTTTGCTTTGTTGTTGCTGTTGTTGTTGTGGTCTTCCTGAAGACATCTGGGGATTCCTTGAACTTTTCTTGCCTTAAGCCTGAATCTCTTCTTGGCTGATTCCGATCATCAGCTTGACCCTGGGTACACCACCAGCTGCAGGATTTCCCAGCGTGTCAACACTGGACCTTGCTCCTGGGAGCCCAGGCTTCCATATTCATGTTTTTACGCGCAGCTGAGAACCACAGTTACTGGGTCAATTTCTCACGAAGGCACTGCAGTTCCAAGAGGATTACTGCTGGGCTGCATGAGCCCACTCACAGAAGGCCCTCGAGAGAACGATTGCCTGCTTTCTCTCTCCATTGCACAGGTGCATAACCTCACCTGTGTGCCCTATCTCTTCACACTGGAAGAATTTCCCCTTCAGGCTCTGTCAGGTCTGCTGAAAGATGCTCCATCTTTCTCCTAAGCAGACACAGATCTTTTATCACATCACTTCTGCAAACAGTGCACATACATTTTTTATTTTAGGGCTTGTTTTTTTTTTTTTCCTTTTTCTTTTTCTTTTGCAACTCTCATCACTGAGAACAAAAGAAAACTGTTTACCAGACATGGGCACCTGGCTTGGGTTTTGTTTTCCTCTTTTACTCTCTGAATTCAACTCTGTTTTTAAATAAAGAGACGCAGAAGAAGCAGCAGACCTCCTGGGTCAGCCGGGTCAGCTTTCTCTATCGAGCAGGATTTTCCCATACACTCTGACCCCCTCAAGGATTTTATCTAGCCTGTTTTTTGAACACCTCTAATGATGGTGACTCAGCTACCTCACTAGGCAGCTTATTCAACTGTCTAGCCTAATTGCTCTTAGGTTCAGTTTGTTTTCTTTGTACGCAACATGAAATTTTCTCTTTTTTTTTCTCTTTTTCTTTTTTCTTCCTATTTTTTTTAGACCATTTCTCTACTGGGGGAGGGGGAGCAACAAATAACTCTCTCCTCCAAAAATCACCATCCCTGTCTATTGCTAATATCTGTAAAGCATGGCTATGCTACTGGCATGTCTTCCTAATTTATTAGCCCATGCATAAGCTGTATATAGTTTGTTCAGTGAAGGGATGGATGAAAATAGCAGCTGGAGGTGTCCTGGCACCCCTGTTCTCCTGCAGAGTAGGGGTGGTATCCTCAAGATAACTCCACAAAGACAGAGAAATGGAGGGTCTGATTGCCAGACCTCCACATGTTGAAGAACAGGACTGGGAAAGACAACCAAGCACTGGGGAAAGGTAAATATATATTACTTTGGCGATGATGGACCAGCTCTCCAGTCCTTTCCAAAGCAAACACTCATTTTCTTTAGTTTCTTTAGTTCCTTGAGTCCAGGCAGCAGCACCCGGAGAACAATTGGTAAAACAACAAGATGTTGGGACAGCTATGCAGGAGAGGAGGACTGGGTCCCTTGTCCCATCACTGGAGATGTCATTCACCATCAGAAAGCAACAGCCTCAAAACTGCCAACAATCACAGGGCACAGCAAGAGTTTCTTATCAAAATTAGAGACTGTCAGGCAGAATTGCAAACTAATACCTCAAAATGGTATCACAGACAGCTATTAGCTGCGACTCTTTCTGCAGAGTCAGTAGTCTGCAGGCTGGTAGTGGCATAAAATGGCATAAGGCAGAGAGAGCTCTGGTTGGCACTCGCGGAACATTGTGAGAAACATTTGCAAGAGGTCCCCCAGCTTTGAATTCAGGAAGAGCTGGGCAATGCTGCCTCACACAGGGACACAGCCCACATCCAGTGACCTTAACCCCTAGTTTAGAAAGTATATATGTATAGTTTGGCCTATGATCTTTACAACAGTGCATAGCCTTGCCTTACAATACTGGTTAGCATCAATGTAGAAAGCTACAGAAGAAGCCAACTAGCAAGAGGCATTAATGAGTATTAACATTTTATCATTACTTTTCAGATCATTTTGGTTTAACCCTAATTTTAATGCCAAATGGTTAAAACTAGGATTAAATAAGCTAATTCTTCCTCATTTGAAAAATAAGAATAAAAAATTACCAGGGCTTGAAAAATTGAACTTCTGTGTAAATATTACTGGGTTCTGTTCCACTCCAGAGAACCCATAAAGGATAAAAAGAGGAAGAAAGAATTGATCAAAAGAGAGGGGGGAGAGAAGAGAAAAGGTGAAAAATGAAGCCAAGTGGCAAAGGAAAATAAATAGATGGTGGCTGTGAACAGAGAAAAATGCTTGGGTAAAGAAAAAAAGTATCCTACTGCGCAGAAGTGGTTAGCACAGCCACTTACACATCAGGTGTTTCTTGTAACTCAAATGTGAGTACCAGGTGAGCAAGTTATTTAAGCACATGCCTAGTTTTAAGATATCAGCCCTATAAAAGTCAATTAGTTAGGCTCACACTTAAGTGCTTTACAGAACCAGAGTTGCAGAGCCAAGCCTTTCCTCCACCTAAGAGATCATTTTGAAAATCCCCTTGATAAAAACATGCATATAAATTGCTAGGTGTTAGAGCAGGAGGTGTAAGTGCTATTGAAGTGGAAGGCTCGCAGGGAGAAGCATGCTCTGCCTTCCCCCGTGCTCCCCCCAAAAAACAAACAAACCCTGAGAGGTTTCTGAAAGCTATAGGACAAGGACTAGAACACCTTTTTGTCCTTAATTTATTTCATGTTAAAGGGGTGGTGGATCAAGAGACTGCTTTACATAAAAGAAGAGGACGCTCTGTTGTCTCTGCTATCCATACAGGAATATATGCACGTTTTATTACAATAAGAGAACGCTAGCAACTGTTTGATTATTTTTTCCTCTTGTTTTTTATAAAATGAAGTCTATTTTCCTAGCCTTGCCCTTCTAAGAAAAAAATCAAGGGCTGTATTTAAAGCCCTTACAGGGAAAAAAGCAATGGAGAGAATAGGCTTTTCCATGGCCACTAAATGAGAGGAGGGCATAGCTGCAGCAGAGTTACTGAAGTGAACAACCTTGATCTGACCAAAAGGAGTCATTTAATTTTAGGTACTCCCCAAAGGTTTTATTCCTCTTGGCTGCCAGGCCAGGAATGTCAGGCGTGTGGAGATGGGGCACCCTGGAAAGTGCTGAGCCTGAAAGCCAGCAAACAGGTTCCGCATGACTGCTGTTAGGTCTGGGAGCCTCCACGGAGAGCTGAACTCTTTGACCAGATAGGTGTGAACCAAAGAAGGGACTGGGTCATTTCTTTTCAAAGTTTTCTTTGCTTCACAAAGGCTTAAATATTTTTTTTTCCTTCAAGAAGCTCCAAACCTTCAGTTTGAAAAGGGGAAATTAAAACAAAAAATAGAAGCACTTTCTCTCTACAAATAAACCACATGACAATGAGAAACCCAGCAGGGGAATTAAAGCCCTTATTTGGACTGATCCAGCAACATTTTTCTAGGCACTAGCTAGACTTAAAACAGTAATGAAGTTTGTCACTGTGTATGTCGCAGAGCAGAGATATCTAAACCTCAAGGTTTACAAACTGTAATGTCTGCAAGGAAAGAACTGCCTTCTGCTATGGATATACATAGCACCAAGTACAACAAGGTCTAGCTCTTGACAAAGGTCTCCAGCTGACGTTGGAATACAAATAACTAATGGGAACAAGATGGAAATTGTGCTCTAATCCTCCCAGTAGCTATTGTATAACAAAATGAAAGGGGACCTTGGAGAAAAGGGACAGAACCATACCCTCTGAACACATGGCTGTAGATTCAGCATCTGGGTACTGCCAGGGTAGGTCCAGCCGACGCCCGTTAAAAAAACGTACAGACTTGAACTACTTTCACTGGCCTGAGCAAATCCATGACCAATTCTTTCTGGAAGTGCATGGATTATGAATCTGCAAGAACACTGACCCACTTACTGCGTCTGTCCCTGCACAGGACTCCTCAAAGTCAGCTGTGATCCTCCATGCATCTGTTCACCACTGGTGTCTCCCTGGGCCAAGAGTTTTCTAATGAAGCAAGGACTTTCCCTGATACCAAACCTATGGGTGAATTTCACCAAAAGCGAGCACGCTGACAAGATAAATTGTTAACATTACCTATTTTGCAAACTATTTTCCTAAAATTAAATAGAAAATAGAGATTAATAAAGCCTATAAAATATTGTTCCACTACAGCTGAAGTTGACCAGTGTTACAGTCAATCCATAGTTATCTGAACCCCAAAATAATGTTTGCAGACTCACTTTTAACTTAAACTTCACCCAAATCTGCATAGGTTTCTTGGAAATGCATGCACCTTTTATTGTAGCTTTGCTTTACAAACATCTGCTTATTTTTACACACGTCTCGACCTAAAACCTACAATGAGAAGAAATCTTCCTGACTTGTGAGCAAGTTTCCCATGGCCAAGAAACACATGTCATGACTCTCAGAGTCGAGGGCAGCTCTGGGAATGTTTCAGAGGAGGGAGAGGACAGCAGTTGCCAAGGCTGCCACCATCGCAGATAGGCTCAAAATCGCAGCTGTGTACGGAGGTGACTTGACACTGTCAGGGAATTTCCAGTCTAAAAGCCAGTCATCTTCATTAGGTAGCAGCGTCTGCACTAGCACTGCTTTGCTACCAAATGCATCAGAGCCCCGGTGCTGGAAAGGCATTTGGACTGTGCACAGATGTCCTTGCAAGGAGATCAATGTAAAATCTTCCATTTCCTTTATGGGCATTCAATCCACCAATTCTAAAGAATCTCGCCACATTTGCTGCACATTTTCAGGGCCTTGGCTTATTTCTTTTAGAATAGAATTGCCACCACATTTCTGAATACCAACATGAAATAAGAAAAAGCTAGCACAGCAGACATTTAAAGCAAAGTGTACTGAGAGTCAAAGTTCAGCCTTTTGTGCAGTTAATAAATTCTTCCACAGAAATTCTTGCCCAGCCGTAAGTATTTTCATGAATCACTCCTATTTTAAAATGCTAAATTTTTCCCTCCGAACCTTGTTTTTAAATTACTTGATTGTGCAAGATGCTGAGTTACAAACTGCTGCTGCTTTGTATGAAAATTGGAAGCATTTATCCATTGTGAAAACACCAGGTTTTAGTAGACAAGACCACTTGAGTGAGTCAAGTAACTTTCAAGAGTTCTTGTTAGTCCCTTCTGATAGCAACACTGTAAAAAGTCAGGTTTGAAGGGAAACAGCAATTCATCACAGGACCAAAAATGCAGTGATCAAATGACAATTGCCAATTTTGCCAGAAACGTTGTATATAACCCTTGACAATCATTTAACTTCCCCATACTTTGACTCTCCACGTATGAACTAAAGCTGATATCTACCTTTTTCCCTTACCTTTTGCTTATAGTCTGTAAGCACTTTAAAGCAGACCTGGCCTGGGACTCCCATGTACAAACGACACCACAATCAGATAGCAACCATAGCTCTGAGCACTTAATGAATGCAGTATTTTAATAGACCTGTAGGGGATGCCTACAGCTCAGTTCCTCATGTGTGTTTAATTCCTGGGAAAAACATGCGAGTTAAAAAACAGAGGGCGGGGGGGGTGGAAGCAAGAAGATTCCAATTATCAGGTAGTTGAAGCAGAGTCAATCAGCAGAGGCCATTCTCTCTCCCTTCCCCAAAACAATGTAGGTGGTAGTGCATCGCGTCTTCAGATTGCATCATGTGATGCTAAGCCACAGTTCAGCTTTCTACGTTACTAATAAAAGGTTAAGGTTTCAAGCTATTTTTTAATTTAGATCTGTTGTTTGGTAATTGGAATAAACATTTAAATTTGAGCATCAAATTTCTCATTAGTTTCACATCAATACCTGTGCTGAAACTATGGATCAGTGAACTGAGTTTCTCACTGCCCAAGTGAATTCATTAATCATTCTCTCCTAAGATGGGCACATAAGCAGACAGCTGCTCTAAGCAGCTGTCTTCTGATGAAACTCCTAACATGCATACTGCTTAAAACACACACACACACGCACGCACAAATCTACCTTTTCAACAGTCTGCTGTTGTCTTAACTCGAAGATCTACCTGCACTGACAGGTCTGGCAGGAGAAAGGAACTGGATCCCCACTCAACAATGCATTCCAATTTGTAAAAGGTCACTTTATGGTTACAGACAGAAAGTTTTAAAACCATTAAGACTTAGTTACCACTTCTTATCTGGGGTATCATGAGGAAGAAGAAATACAAAACCAGACACTGAAGAATGTATTCAATGAACAGCTATAATCTTAAACCAGATGCAGCTAGACAATTATTTTTTTCCTGTTCATAGTTACATAGACTTGATTTCTATCCTTGTCCCTGTTTTTCTAATAATAGACATTTAGATTTATTTTCAAATACCTTGATGGTCTGGGATGAGATAGGCATTCTTGTCTACATTAGTCTCCTATTTTCCATTACAGCCAAAACAAGTGCTTAGGTAACTGGAGCTTATCCTATTTAAATACATGCAATCAGGAAATTTGAGATTGCCTTGATGGACCATATATTATTTCCTTTAGAAGCTCCCTGATATGCCATCGTCTACAAGTTCATCCATACAGCAAATGGTCTCGCTGGGTAACCTTTCCCTAGTTGCGTCACACACTTAAAAGTAAGATGAGACCACTGAAAAATATATAAACAAGGACTTTTGAACTGACCTTGGCAAACCAAGCAAGAGACAGGAAAAGAATGTATAGACATGACTTGTAATACTTTGAAACATTACAGAATCTTTGCCCTATGTTAAAATGTGCATTTTATATACTTGGTATAAGGTGGAGTTTAATGAAGATTACTTTTATTTTATGAATTGCCAAAGTTCTACTTGAAAAAAACTGTAGATTTGTTTAAGATTGCATTAACAGAGGCATTCAAACATCTGAAGGAAAGCCTTTTGTGGAAAAATGAGCTTCCCACCTGCATAAAATACCATCAGCGGTTACAAAAAATGAAGTAAAATGAAAATACATCTAAAGAGACAATGCAAGCACATAAGTCCATTCTAACTTCAGTGGAAATTCAAATTAACTGAATCAAAATTTGGTTCATGTGAAAAGCTCTTACTGGCCACCACACAGAAGATTCTGTGTGCTTCTTTGTGTCTTACCAGGAAGCTCCAGAAAAGTGCTAACAGTGGGAAGGCCCACAACTGCGGAGTTAAGCTGATACACTAACCCAGCACCATTCCCAGAACAGTTATTAGCAATTGCGTCTTGTTACTGAGATTTGGAAGAAAGTATCATCTTTAACAAGGTGGTAGGTGTAGACCAATAAAGAAACTTTGGCAAACAGGAATGAATTCAACCACGCGCCCCTTCTCAATATTTTACATTAGCTTATATTATTCCTAAAGTTTTTTTCCTCTTTGTACATGCATGTTACTAGAATTTCTGTGACTAGAAGATTTCACCTTTCGTTATGACTGGGCCAATTCCCAACTCAACTCTGAATGCAAGCTTTGCCTGAGTACTCACAGAAATAGACTGAAAACACAATATTATATTTCATATCCCCTGAAATAATCAACTCTCATTCTCTTACACAAAGAGGAAATTTGGATCTTATGATCTCCCTAATCACATTTTCCCTCCCCCAACTCATAATGGCTGTAGAAGGGTCACCACAATTAAAAACACATAAATAAAGCAGAGCTCTTGAAGAAATTGGTAATTTTCTTTTTCAGTATTAATGAATACTTTTTTTTTTTTCAAGTTACTGCAGGAACCCTGAATTAAAAAAATAATTCTAAAAGTACACATTAGTTTATAAAAGCCCAACCATAGTTTCTGTGACAGAATGCAAGACAGTAGAAAAATATGAAAAATATAAGAAATATATGAAAAATTCTGTTCTGTCTGTCCCAATCCAAACAATAACATGCTGTCTGGTTAAAACCTACAAAGCTCAACTGTTGTTTTCCTAAGATGATCAAAGAACAATTTCTCATCTCCAATGAAGTCAATAGCAAAGCTCACATTAACTTCAAAAGGCCAAATTCTGATGGCTTTACTCACACTGAATCATTCTTTATTTCATGTGTAGTTCCAATGACATCAGTAGAAGTATGGATGAAGTAACAGCTACTGAGCCAGAATAAAGATATCAAAATTTGACACAAAGCAATTAAGTTGGGATATATGTGTCATTTTATGACTTAATTCCTACGTACATCTGGGGGGAGATAAAGATAATTTTGTCCCATTTTCTAAGTTACAACATTATTTTAATTTAAGCATTTAACATTTTTCCTTCCTACAAGGAAATGCAGACCTCTCTAAATGCTGGTACTCAGACAGTTATCTCTTGACAAATCACCTGGACATTTTTTTTTATTATTTTTTTTATTTTTTTAAGAAACACTAACTCACTCGTCATCTAATTCCCATTAAAGTAATAACTTGTAAAAATGAAAATGACTTTGATAGCTTGACCAAAGCTTGTATCTATGGTTAAATATGTACAGCAGCTTCCTGAATGAAGTAATTGATCAAAATAGTTTTCAAGAGCTTTAGATTTAAAGAAAAATGTCAATATCAAAGGGTTTGGTGAAGTCATACACAGCAGCTACAAACAACTCTGCCTCCTGTTGAGAATGTGAGACTGTTGTACTTGGACTATTTAGCCCCTTTTCTTACCTTCATAAGGAGCAATTAGTAGATTCTCAGTGAGGAGTGTAAGTAAATCACATGTATGCATGAACCTTCCCCTGACATATCCTCCTGTCTTCCTGAGAGTCTTCTCATACTGAAAGTCACACCTTGTGCACCCTGTTCAATCAACTGCAGTGATGTTGCTGCATTGTCACCATAAGTATATATATCCATAAGTATATATATGCTTTTACATTTGAACCTATTTATAATTTTGGCCCACACATACCTCCTTGCAATTAATTTTACAATATAATGGTGCTTTGTTTCCAAAAGTACTTCCCTGTGCTTGCTTTAAACCTACTGTTGGATTGTATCTATGGGTATCCCTGAGTTGGGTACTGCTTTCAGCACCCAAGGACAAGGTACAAGAAGAAACTCAGTTAGCTTGACCTCTTCCTTGCCTGTGAAGCCTCCCAGAATCAATTATCTTATGTGAGTGGCCACCTCCCTCTGTCATTTCCTCTCCCTTTTTACAAAACGTGTTACGCTTCAAGGTTATTGTTTTATTAACAAATTTGTTATATTAACAAAACCAGTAAAGACAGAGAAGCAGCAATGGAAAGGAAGATTCACTGTCCCAGTTTAGAGATGGGCATCAGAGCTCGGACAGACTGACCTGCCCAAGGACACAGAAGACACCAGGGACAGCAGCAGAAATTGAGCTAACCCTTCCCCATATAAGGTCCCTTTTATTGAGAATCTGCCTCCAGTGGGGACTTTTCATAGGGCCCCACCAGGTGACACTGCTCTAAACTGAATGCAAAAGCCAGCTTCCTGGGCAGGGTGCGCACAAGAGTCAAGCAGTGCATGCTCAGCCTCTCATAAAGGACCCTGGGAACCCTGAGCATGAGAAATGGGCAGAAAAGAATGAGTTTCCTTGCCTTTCCTTTTTCATCGCTCATACTAATGGAGTTTACAACTTCGAAAATAAAAATAAGCACAGTACATAAAACCATATTTTGAAAAGGATACAAAGTGTATCATAGTGATATACTAATCCTATAATTCCTTAGAGAAGCAAATAACCTTTTCTCTTGATATAGGCATCAGGCATTGATCTGTCACACTGTTTGTTCTAGCAGAGCTCCCAGAGGTGCATTCAGTTTGAAACGTTAAGGCTAGTTCATTAGCCGTCCCTAGCTCGTTTCTCTGAGAGAATCAAGATAATACTGTGGTTAGTTAATGGCTTTCTCTTGTTTCCCCTAGAGCCTGCCTGTCTGAAGCCTGCAGGCCCAAGAAGCTTTCTTTCCCCCTTCCCTTCACTATTAGTCACAGCTGGTAAGGCTTGCAGGAGCCTGGATTGTTTGAAAACAGGCAGATCGCACAAATGTTTGCATCGCCCTGCTGCAAACAAGCACCTCAGCCCCTGTTGTCAGAGGGGAGAGCTCCTGCTTGCACGGCAGTGGGGACAGGAAGGGATGGAGGGAAGGGAAACTCCTGATGATCACACTGCAAATAATTCTCATTCAGGAAAATGCCAAAATTCAGAGGGGTTAAAAATAAACAAGAAGAAAAAGGAATTCCCCCTGCAGGGAGCTGCTAAGACAGCGTATTTCCCGGAAGGCAGGAGGAAAAACCAACTGCCTGACTTTCGCACAGAGCTGCTATCTCCAGGATCAGGCATGCGATGTCACCTGCTTTGCTCTTAGGTTCTCTTGTTTATCACCACAGGTTACAGGTTGGACAGCCACAGACAAGGATCTCTCCTGAGAGCCATCCCAAGAGCAGCTCCTAATGGACAGGCGCTATTCCCCCCACTCTTGCTGTCTGCTTAACTCGCTTTGTCCCTCGTCATTCTCACATAATTCTGAAGCCAACAACACAACTGCGGAGCTTCCAGCTGAGCACCGCTGCTGGCATCACAAAGCTAAATGCAACAGCTTAAAGCACACTTCCCTCTTTTGGTTTTAGCTTGCATTTAGGCTTTTTAAAATTAATATCTGATTCCCATGAAAGCAACACAATGACAATGTTGACGAGTGTCAGGTATCTCCAGGCAGATGCGGTCCAAGTTCCCTTTACAGGCAGTAATTCTATCAATGCCCATCACTGCTGATCTGCAGCATACCCGGCTATGCTGGTGCCTCAGTCCTTTATCTGGACATTTAGCACTCACCGCCGTGTTACCAGACACTGCCAGCCAGGAAAGACCGCATGATGATTTTATCTGCCTCCTAGCATATTACCCATCACCCACTGGGGAGCAAACTTAGACTTGTAAATGTTTTCTCTTACCATAACTTTAATTCAGAAATTCAGATGCTTTTACTCAAAAAGCAAATAGTGTCAAGCTACTTACAGAAATCCTGGGGAAGTCTGCAATATACAGGGTGGTAACCATCAGATGAAACTTAGTCTGAAGGACCACTGTTTGATATTCACATGGGATTTTTATTTTTTGGTAGCAGTAAGTATATCCCCTCCTGACAAAACAAAACTACACAAAGAAGCTGCTCTTTGGGATGCAGGTTTCTGATACCAAAATGAATGGTGCATCCCCATCACCCCCTCCTCTGTGCTGAGGCTGGTGGTTATTAGCATTTTCCTATAGATGGAGACCAGCAGAAAACAATTCCCTTCATTTAGCAGAACATTTTTTTTTTTTTTTTTTTTGGCCAATGCAATTCCCTGGCCAGCACTGCAGGGCCCACTGAGACCTGTGCTGGCCCTAGGGAAGCAGCATCTAGCTGTCAGAGTGAGAGCCAGCTGTGAAAGCACGTCCCTCATGCAGGTATGTAATGCCTCTCCCTGGATTGTGTGTACCAGTTCCAGTGTGCACATTTTTCCATAGCCATGAAAATAGACGAAGAGCAACATCTTACCCAATCCAGAATCAAGGCTTCGCTTTAGGCATTAAGACACCAAAACTGATATCAAAGATGAATACTAACATAGAGAAAGGGAAGAAAAGGCTTCCTGAAGGACTCGTGGAGGGCTACAAAATCAGAGGAAGGTTTCTGTGTCTGAGTTACAGTTTGTGGAGATTAAGTCTGACAAATAAAAACTTTCCAAAAGCAGTGGTACTTGATCAGAACAGAATTAGAAAAATAACGTTTAAAACAATGAACACAGTGGATTCTTTTTTCCTTTAAACTGATTCGAATTTTGCCTGCTGAGTCCACAGTACTGTGCTGGAATACTTTTGCCATCCCCGGAAATTACACTGCACAGTGAAAGTAGACAGGACAAGAACTCTTCAGCCTCCCAAACCAAAAGTAAAAGCAGTAGTGAAAGTCAACGAGAACAATAAAAAAAGGAAAGCATTCTTCCATCTGTGGATAACATCCAGGTTCTTCAGAAACACATACCAGACTGAGGTTTGTAAAGAGTGACACCACAATATTGTTCTATTGCAAAACACTGTTTAGCTTCATTTATTTCTCCTTGTTGGAGATCTACCATAAAACATCCAAACTACAGATTGGTAGGGCACGTTTACAACTCAGTAGTTTGTCCCTTAATTCTACATTCTAGATTTCATGATCACTCCAAATGACAAACATTGGGCTTCATGGCAGCCCTTGGCCTCTCAATCAACTTCACAAGGAAGTATCTCTTCCTTCACACACCACATTCAGGGAACCCACAAGTCCTGTGTTTTGCCAGCAGTTAAAGTCTCCCAGGTCACACCAATCTGGCAGCGAAGAACCTACAAGTTCTTATGGGACTGAAAGTATTCCCTGTGAATTCAACAGGCCTTAGATCTACTGTGGAGAAATACTTGGATCTCTCTAATCCTTGAGGTAACTTCAGCTTCTCTTTTGCAATGCAGTTAGTCACTGACTTGACAGTGTGTTTTGTTGTATCTGTGTTGTTCCTTCTGATATAAAGGACTACAACTTTTTCTCAAATTTATATTGAAATTAAATTGCATTAAGTTCAAAAACCAAGTTTTTGGAAAGCAATACAGAAAGTTTGGCATAACTAGACCATTATTTTCAAGGTGAGCTAGAGCTCAAATACATTCTATCAAACCATTATTAAGGAGAGGAGATGTATTAAGGAAACGGATAATGCTGTTTAGTCATCTTAGCTAAGAGCTCCATTTTCTATGGATGAAATGTGCTATTTAATGATCAACTATTATTATTTTTTATATCCTGTTTTATGACACCATGTCATGCATTATGGCAACTATTTACTACTCTGAACACTTAGTAAAAAGAATGATCATTCTTTGCTGTCTCTTTTGCCAAAGAAGTAAAAGGAAAGAAATTTACATTTTTAAAGAGAATACTTTTAATAGCAGTGATTTATGATCACTGTTAGCAATGGTTCTGCTGATTTCTTAGGAAGATGCAGAACTCCCATGATACACAAATAGATACATAATTATCTGAAAGATAAACTAATCAGGGACCAAACTGTTTGAAAAAGCACTCTTTAACAAAGTAGTATACAACTGGTCTCTTCTACTTAAATCTCCAAAGATATCTGACTATTTATCATTCACTCCGTTTATTTTTTGGTGCAATTTGGTACATCAAATTTGTGGGTACTGAAACTGATGCAAAAAAAAAAAAATGAAGAAAAGAAAAAGGAAAGAAAATGTTGTTAGGACATCTGTGCACTTTTTAGAATAAAAGCAGAACATTCTTTCATTTGCTCCAGGGGACACACAGCTTTGTGTGGTATTTTTCCTACAAAATCTGTGATAAAGACGTTTTTAGAAGATCTGAATTTGTGACAAAATTAGGAAACACAGAAGTTCAGAACACTCAAGTCACTTGGCAATTCATTTTCAGATTTGATCTCTCTGTGTTTTAATAAATGTTGAATTTTAGCTGAAGTCACTAGAAAGGATGTGAGTTGCTTCTTTGGGAGAAGGCCTTCTAGCAGAATACTAGTTTATGACTTCTTCCCATGAAATCTTAATTGGTTAGGACAGAAGATTTTTTTTTTTCCCAAAGCAAAACATGTTTCCCAAGTGCTCCAAGAACAGTCACTAAAAAAGAAATCAACATGTAAAACTGTAACATTTCTAACACTCCTACATGACCAAAAGGATGCAATTTTAGAACTGTGATTTGGAACCTACAAACATTTTAAACATTTGTCTTGTGGTTTATTTGTAAACTAATGAGTCTTGATGCTGCTCCCTATGCTCATACTGCAATCTGTTGTTGGCCTTTTTGCAGCTTTAAGATCTACACTTTGGAGAATCACAGGGGGTGTTGGAAAAATAAGCCAACAGAAGCAGCATGATCGAATTTCACTTTTAACTTTTGAGGAACTAAGATTAAGTAGCATGTGTTTTTATTGCATGGAAACATCCCCAAAACTGTGGCACTGCAAAATAGATAAAGATTGTCATCTCCTTTTCCTCAAGACCTTCCTAGATAATATAGTCTGGGGTTTTGTTTTCTTTTTTTTTTTTTTTTTTCTTTTTTCTCTAAATGGCAGAATGCCAGTAGCCAATTTAATGTAACAATGGAAATAATCATGCTCGCCATTTCAAGAATTTGTAACACTGTATCTATGGCAAATGTATTTAACTGTACTGCTAATTATTTTTACTTACTGAAGGCAAGAACCAACAAGGCATTTATGCACAGGCATAACCTGACAAGCGTAAGTGTGTGCTGTAGTACTGGAGCCTAGGTGCACTAGTGTACTAAGATCAAAAACTTCAAAGGGTTACAAGAGTGCGGCTAATCGAAGAGTGTTTTTATATAATCTTGTACGGTGTATTTACTTTTGCTTTTTGGGATGTAGATGCTGCAGCACTGTATGCAAACTTGTAAAATAAAACTTGTAGTGTCTGTAAGAACTTCATTTCACATATGACCTTTTACAGTAATTGGATCTGAATTATAATCAGTCACCTGAGTCCTGAAATAGATAAAATAGTTTTTTAATGTTAAAAAGTTTTAGCCCTTCGTTGATTATCTATCAGTGCTTACAGTCCTGTGAAAATAAGATAAATGAGAAATTTGGTCTCTAATTAGACTTCACTAGATTTACAGCTTTTAATTTATACGCCAATGCAACTCGGGCCGGCACTAACACAGATAGAGATGGAGCCACAGTTTTCAATTGATTTAACAATTTAATTGCAGCATTAACATCCATTAACATTTAACTAACCTTTTAAACTAACCTCAGGCACAACCTTAAAGACTAAATGAAGTAAAATTGCATATAAAAAGGTACTAACATACAGCTGTAAGAAGCCAGAGTGAATCTTTAGGGAGGTTTAGCATTGCTTCCCCATATCAGCAGGAGGGAGTCTGTTTTCCTTCTTGCAAAATTCAGTAGGAAAGCATGCTCTAATTTATAGGAAAAGGAAACAGACACATTTGGTGGTTATTAACTCTCATTTATATCTTCTTGTCTATACGTGATGTCTAAAAGACACAATATCCCTTACTCTGGTCATGCGCTAAAGAACACTTTTATTACTCAGAGAAACAATATTCCTGGATTATCTGTGATAAAATGTGATGTAAGGGAATATAAAATAAGCCACTGAAGTTTGATACAAAAGAGAAACACCATATTTTAGAAACAATGGGCAAATAGGGCTCTTGTTTATGTGGGTATAAATCTAAAGCAACTACAATGAAGCTGTTGAAATTACTTCAGGTTTACCCCTGTGGTACCACAAGAGAAAGTCATAGAAAATAAGCACAGTAAGTGTTTGATTTATATCTGTATTGAGCACCCCAAAACTCTACTTCAAAGCAACAGTAGCTGCAGGTACTCAGGCTTCAGCAGGGAAATCCTTAGAACTATATCTGCTGTTGTGAATCTTTGTTCCTCCAGTCCTATGGCAGTTAAAGTCTGCCAAGGGGCTAACTTGGACACTGGGAGACAACTATGCACAGAGGCCATAAATCTGCAATTCAGCATTTACGACTGCGTGCAGCCATAGACTACCATTGGGGCTGGGTCAAGATTTAAAGGTCTTTTATTTCTGACGTGGAAGACAAAGAGGAGTTTTTGGGACTGTTTAAAATGTCATCTAGCCATTCTTGACCTATATTGTGTCGATTTGACACAATTCTCAGTGACGTCTGTGTAATCCACATATACAGTAAATTCATAATGTAGAATGGTTAATTTGGGTTTGTTGGTTTTGTTTTGTCCATGCAACATGGCATTGGATACTACCAGCTATTATCTAACCCTTACCCCCTTGCAGGAATACTTCCAGCACGTTCACTGAGTGACTTGCATAAAGGCTTTTCAGCATGCCTGAGGTCCATAGTTAAGCCCTCAGCTAACTGTGTGTGTGCTGTCACTATATCTCTGTACCTAAACTGTATTTAAGAATAGCCAAGTGTTACCAAACCATTACGATAATAACTTGGAAAGAATCACAGTGCTGTCTTTTGACTGCAGTGACGAGTACCACACACAGCTAGCAGTAGGTCTTGACATGAAACACTTAGTTGCAGTGTAATATTAATGGTCCAAGGATTAAGTCTCCTTGCAGGACATGTTGACACTATATGTTGTAATGACTCCACTGGAATTATTAGTCATTCCCATCAGTGTTCTGCACCACTGTTTCACTACATAGATCATAATTGTATTAGGTCAATAGTCTGAATATTAGAAGCATAGCAATCCAGCGCATTGATACAACATAGCATGACACTCAGGTGGGTTTTTCAAGCTTTCAGGAACCTTCTTTCAATTCCTGTTGCCACCCTTGAGAAATAAGTCATATATATAGAAAGTCCCTATAGCATTTGCCTTCAGCTCCTCCTCAAAGTCTGGTGGGTAAACTACAGATGGGTAATAGCTGATATTTCTGAATGAATAATTTAGAGAAATCCCAAATCACCACGGAAAGTACTGCTCTATCATCTACCAAGTATTTTTGTACAGGTTAGTAAAAGTTAAAGGTTAATTTGCTGGATATCTCTGTGAATATTTGCTAAACTTAACCACATATACTATAACTCGTTTCTTATTTTCCTGTAAATGCAACCTTTTTCTCTACAATATGTGGATCCATCAATCAATGTTCATATAGCCAAAGTAATCCCCCCAAATACCAACACAATTTTTTTAAGCTGCCACTTTCTCTCCACACATCCATAAGAGGTCAAATTTCAGGATATGCATATAATTCTAAGTAATAAAACATTTGTCTTTTGATCAATATTTTTTCTTTCAAACTTGGGGTTATGCTCATTCTGCTTCCAAATCAGCTTGATTCCAAAATCAGAACTTCACAGCTTCTGAACTAATGGACTTGAACTTTGTTGCATCTCCAACCAAGGTTATAAGCACTCATCTGGCATGACAGTCAGCAGTTCTAACTCCAAAGCGATAATGAACACCAGAGAAGTAGTATGTTGCTTGTGTTTATTACTAAACGTGAATATCTGACTTCCCTTGGTCTCCTATCATCTGCTCTGCCCATCTGCCTCTAGTTTCTTAGACTCACCATTTCAGTGCTTCAGCTTCTGCCATTAAAAACAGGACTCCATCTCCTTCTGCCTCTCCACATCTCAATTTTGGATGAAATTCCACCCATGAACCTCTCTCCTGTTTTTGAAGCATTATTTAACAATGTAATTATATTATTTTAAATATAAGATGTTTGAGTCCATAATTTGCATGACACTGCTGAAACAAAAGCAAAAGTTTTGCTTAAGAGTTTCAGAAATATCAACCAGCATTCAGAAATTTTACTAAAATCTAAGTCTCAAAAGACCACCTAAGATCTGTGTGGAAACTCAGCAAATGTAGATGTTTTATAAGGCTAAATAGTAGATCAACATAAAAAACAACAACAAAAAAAGTATCACACCAATATGAAGACTTATAAGATGATAAACATTGTGTGTGAGCACTAAAAGGAAGATCAATATGAACTTAGAGCATGTAATAGTTAAAGTAACCTTCAGGAACAAGTTGATTTTTCAGATTTCCTTAAAAAAAAATCATCATATATTATTTACTTCAAATCCTGCCATACATTAGAACCATTTTAATATCCTTTCTATATCCTGCTATGCAGTTTCTCTTTGATGGGAAGCTGCTATATGCCTCCCATTTTCTCTATAGCTGGTTCAAGGGATGTAATCAAAGGATGCAATCAAGGGATGAGGTCAGAACTAGCCTGTGTTCTGAGAACTGGAAATTATCAGCTGATATAATAACATTCATCCTAAGTACAACCTTCAGGCTCCCCAGCAGCTTCTAGGAAATTGGACTTAGACTGGGAAATGCAGGGATGGTCTTCAGCCTTCTTTTCAGTTGTCAGGGTAATGTAGCCTATAGTTTGATTCAGTTGCCAACCCATAGCCAACTAATAGTATTTTATGCTCTCAGTTTCACACCTGGTTTTCATATGCTTCTTCAGAAGAACATGAAGCTCCCACAGGTTCCACATGGCTTTTTCCAGCCCCATGCAGGTCTCACGTACCCAGTGGCATCTAATAACACAACATTCCCTTTCTTAGACAACTGAATTGAGTACTTAACAGTGAATTTGAAGTTGTTCTGGCTCATTGACATTTTCTCACAGAATCAAAATAGCTAGTGATAAATGAGATGGGAACAATACCCAAGTCTTTAATTACTCTCCTTATTTTGGAAAAGCACCAGAATTTGGAAGTCGATGTGTGATAGTATTGTAAAACCCTGTAGAAGAACGGTGAAACACGTCCTTCATGTGTACATGAGTGTAGATATCTTTAGGTATAACGCAAACCAGCAGCTGACCAACAAAATACCACAGAATGAGTCACTGAATCAAAGAGACGACATCAGAGATGGCGAGGCCTATTATCTCATATATCCACTCTTCTGAATAGCCTTTGCATTGCTTTATTTAATTCTTTGTTCTGTTTGCCATTAAATATCCCTGTTGATTAGGTTTGCACAATCTATCTCAATTAGATTTACCTCACTTTCCTAGTCAATTCAATGCTCAGTCTAGGTTTATATAAATGAATTCTGGCCACACAGCAATTGCTTTTGGAGTTAACTAAATATAATTACAGTGTAATTTTGAGACTGTAATAACATTGTAGTTACATGGAATCATTGTATAAATTTATGACTAACTGCATAAAATTTATGCTTTTTCCGATTAATGTATTAACACCATTTTGTTTGAATCATAAACTGTGTGGACTGTATTTAGAAACCAGTTAGAAATCTCCCACACCTCAAAGTAACAGTTACAACTCAATCCCCACGTGGACAGCAATAAGGATACCCTCTGGGCAAAGACACCACTCTAAATCTCTCCATCAGTTTCTATGGTGTAACACTACAGATTCTATCCAGAAGTGGTTTTCTTCAACTCTGGCAGCATGCATACTGCAGAAGACAGAAAATTTGTTCATAATGATCACACCGACATAATTCAGAGTGAATTGCATAGTTCAAGGTTGCTTCTGTGTTGTGGCCAAAATAAGCTTGGGTCTGTCTATGAAGAAGGAAAAGTACAGCAAGGTGACTACTGAAACTTTGCTTTGCCTGGCTTCTGCAGGAACAGAGACATGAGAAGCTTCTCACTTAGCCACTTGCTAAGTTACTACGGCCCTGTTCCGTAAGGAAATATCTTAATTACACAAGGAGCCTTTTTTAAATCTAGTACTTTTTTGAATCATACTAGAAAGAAAACTTGGGATACCAAATTACCAAAGATAATAAAACAAACTTCCTCTGTCTACTTATATTCGAATAATATACCAACATTTGTATATACATACCCCAAGTTACAGCTTTAGCTGAAACCCCATCAGCTTGCTGAGAGCTCAGCTCAGCTTACTGAGTGCTTCATACAATGGAATGAAACCACTTGTAGGTTCATCCTCAAACCCTGAAGAATTTGACAGACTTCCAAAAACATCCATCAATTTTCACCAAACTACATGGCAATTCCTACTAAACAGCAAAAGCAGAAGGTGAGACTCTCCCCGTGACTTCTGAATTCCTCAGCTTCTACTCTGGACTCGCAAAAGAGAGGTCCACTACCTCAAAAATGCTATCCCATTTTCAGCTGGTCGTGGTTTACGCATTACACATTGCACAGCTGGAATTACTTCATGAGAATCACAACCAGGACAGTTAAAATAAAATACAGGCCTTTGGCATTATTTGTAAACAACAGGAATGGGTAGAAAATGGAAAAATATGACAGTATATGTCAGGTGATTAAGACATAATCCTGTAGCTGAGGCAATGAATCAGGATCTAAAAGGCTGAGATACATTTCTAGACTCCCCAGCAGTCTTACAGAATGAGTTTAGATAAATTGTTTAGTCTCTGTGTGTCTAACAGAGGAACAATAATACTTCATTTCTTTTACCACATTTCTCTTTTTTGTGCACTTGGTAAACTCTTTCAGAAAAGGAGTCTCATTCTGTATTCATGCTGTGTTTAACATAAGAGGACTCATACCTTAGCTGGAGAATCTAAGTAATATAGAAATACAAATAATTATTAATATTTTCAAAACCAACTTAACTTTAGATAGATGTGTGCCGTAACATGTTTTAGTTTATACTCCCTGAGCTACAACACCATTTCCCACGTTTACTTTTCTAGAGAAAGAAAGAGAGAGAGTGAGGGAAAGAGAGAAAAAGAAAGAAAGAGAGGGAAAAAGAAAGAGAAAAATTGTCAGGAAATGTGCAGTTAATTAGCTGCATGTCCTCAACATGGTGTTTTAAAAAGTTCCCAGAAAGAATTCCATTTTTCCTAGAAAAGATGTGCAAATATGACTTGTCTGCAAATCCAATTAAAGTTGATAAATAATTCAGTTCAGGTAGCTCAATATTCAAATTGAAAGCCAGCATCCAATTTGAGGGGGGAAATAAGCATTAAAAAAACATCTTGAACACATTGTATTACATTGATACTTTGCAGCACAAACTGGACTTTAAATGAAATGCACTATTTTTATTCAGATGACAAATTGCTCTAAACTCTCATATTTAATAAATAATAGTATAAAACATTAATAAGAATAAAAAATATTTAAATATTTATAACAGTGAAGACCACAGATTCAGGATATAAATCTCAGAACTAAAGGCAGATATAGTTTGGGTTAGTTATATCTTAAAAACAGGCCCCGGTCTTGCAATGAGCTCCACGTTAACTGTCACCTCTATTTGCACTGCAAGAGGGTCCTTCTTCAGGAGGTGAAGGCCTTCTTCAGGCCTTGCAAAATTATTTTGGGATCTCTTTTCATTTAAAGATGCCCTAAACCCAAGCATGTGCCAAGACAAAAAAATGCCCAGAAGGGGATTAGAAGCAGGAAATAAATACAAATTACATCAGTTGTTGTGAGAGATTCTAGTACAGATATGAACCACCCTTCCTAGACAACCTGTGGGGACTTCTCCTGTAGGTCTAGGGAAGGAGTCTGAGCGGGTGGAAATGAAGGGTAAGCATCTTGTAGGAAGTTATGGAAGCTTGCACAGCCACTGAGGATGGGGAAAGCATTTCCCGAGGGTTAATTCATTCCTAAATAAGCCAAGCTCCAGAAGCATTGTTCTGTTTTATGGAATACTTATGTGATTACATTAAAGGCTCAGGACAGAGATGACAAAGGCACTGGGGCATCAGTTTATCCCGGGAATATTTTATAATCGGGTTTATGACAGAAGATGTGAAGGAATTAGCTTGATACTCTCCTTGACAGTGTAATTCTGGAATGGCATCTATAGATTGCCTAAATCTAAGCTAGTACACCTAATTATCTGTATGAGAAATTGTAGCTATTATTATGCACACAAATAAAGCATTCAGCTCCATCCATCTTCTTCCAAAATTTAGACCCAAATGCATTATGATTCTTCAATTACTATAAGAGCTTTCTTTACTGTGTGTTTTCGATCCAGGTGAGCCTGCCTAGAAAGCAATTTGTTTCCAACTCTGAAAGAAGGCATAAGTATGGGCAACATCACATAGCCAACTCCTTGGGTTTTGGAGCAGCTCTTAAGGGCTTTCCGGTGTGTGCTTTTAAACAGATGCAGATCTGTATGCCTCATCCTCAAGAGAGAGGAGAATCCTACCAGAACTTGATTACCTTGGGGACGGAAAGGAATTAATTTCAAAAATTCCAAGGGCAAGACTTTGGGAGAACTAACAAGAATCTCTACTATAATACGTGATCTCACCAGCTGGAAATGAAAGAAGTCAGTGTTCTTGCTGTAAAACACCAGCACAGTAGAGCCAGGTAAAAAGCATTTTTTGTCTATTCATCAGGTTAGATTTCTCTAGTGAAGATTAGGATGGTGATGATGCAGGTTCCTAGTGAGATCTCATCCAGATTACATTGGACAAACTTGAACACTGTAGTTCATGAAATAAATTTTTAAATTGGAGAAAAAAGCCTACTAATTAGATGATCACAAGAAGAAAGAACCCATCTTGCAAGAGGTGGCTAAAAAGTCTTGGTCAATTGAGCCTGGTAAAATGAAAGAGAGAGATGATTGCTGGGAGACAAACACAAATGGGACATGGCGTAAATAAAGAACAATTTAAACCTGTGGACAATGCTGGTATAAGAAAAATTGGTATCAATGGGCAACGTATCCACTTAGGTTAGGAATAAGAAGGTTTCTAACAAACAGAACAGTGCTAAATGTAGCAGACTTCTTTTAAGATGTAGCTTGAGCATTTGATGAAAGGAATTATATAATGTGGTAGCCTGCATTGACAGAGAACTGGACCCAGTGACCCAGGCAATTCCTTCCAGTATGATGTTCCTGTATTAGCTGCAGGTCTCCAGCTCTTGGCAAGCTGCTAATGAGGCCCTGAGTGCTTCAAACCTGGTAAAGATAGTGGGGATTCACAGCAATGTGACTGTGGTAGAAACTGAATGAGTGTGCACACTCTGTGTGAGCTGGCACTTAGCATGGTTCACTACCTATTCTCCATTGCAGCTGAGCTGGTATGTGTTTTCTGATGGAATGTCTAATAGCAAGTGGTCCAAAACCAAGGGAGGTAGATAAAACAAATAGGATGAAATGCATGCAAGTGGGATTTATGTTATTCCATTATCACTCGTACATTTTAATGACAGTTTTAAGTTTGTTTTAGGATTTGGTTTAAAGAAAATGTATAAAAGTTATAGTAGAATAAAACAGAACAATGCAATTATAACGATGCATCACATATTTATATTCGTTTATTCAAATTTCTCTTCAGAAGCAAAATATGAAAATCTTTATAGGAAAACCCTGAAATTACATAGTACCATCATGAACAAAAATGACTTATATTTGTGTGTGGAAATTTAGTCAACATCCCTGAACTGCTGAGATCCATATAGGATTATTTTTCTGGGTGGTGATTCATATTATCCTATCAATGCATTAGGGGGGATTTAAATTCTTAACACCCACCATCACACCAAAGGCATAATAGACTACTTAATATGAATAACAAGCACCAGAAGAAAAACACTCCACCCCATGTTTCTTCTGCAACTTTAAATTGGACACAAAGAGGAGGAGAGGAGAAAAAAGAGAGCAGAATAACAGTGAATTAATAATGGAGAAACCTGATTAGAATATAATTTGTCCTCATTAGCACAGCATTCCTGACATAAGGCCGCTCCTTGAATCCTGTTTACTTTGAAACTCCAAAGAAAGAAAACCTATATAGTTGTTAACACTCGGCTTTTCAAGGATAGCTCTGTAATGAGGGTGGAGTGTATATGAGCCGGTTGGTTCTTTACCATCAGAGAACACTGAAAACACATCTGTGCAGTGAAGCATTATTGGGCCTTTCAAACAACCTCTGCGGCCACTGCCTATAAATCTCTTCCCCTGTCATGTTTAACTAAAACCCAATACCCATTCAACATGAAATCCATCAATGTTGTACAGAAAACAATGACAAAGCACTCTCCTTTGTGTCAGGAAAAACAAATAATTCTGCAGGAAAAACAGGGAAACCTTTTTTGGCAAGCTTCTGCAAGGGTGTAGGGACAGCAGTTGGCAGCTTTCTTTTAAAGCAACACATACCGAGCTATTAAAAAAAAAAAAAAAAAAAAAAAAAACAACCTCAAGGCCAAATCTATATCTATATGGGGCATTAGGATGCCTGTTCAAGATGATACATAATACATCAGAATAATCTATGTGTTAAGGCATTTTATCTGAAGTGTGTCTGTCACGAGGACAAAGTCAGCTTATACCATCCAGCTGCATGAGTCTATCAATGCTAAATTGCTTTTGCAGTTTGAGGCAAAATATATATCAATTACATTTTTTTTCTTCTGCTGCTCCTAAATCCATGGAAGCCAAGTGCACATATGTGCACATGTGCACTCATACAGAATGGGCTCATGGTGTGGATTTAGTCTTTAGCCATTTCCTATTCTTCTAACTTAAAACCATGAGCGGGGGGAGAGGAAGAGGATGAAAAAAGTAGGGAATGAGGACTGAAGACAATTGCGAAGGGCACAGATACCTTCCGTAAGGATTCACTAGCAAGTTTAGCCTGGTTACAAGAGATTCTGGGAAACCAGTGTCAACTGGAGAAGATGCGGGCATCTCCAGGTAGAGGAGTTAGAACAGCTGGACAGGAGTGAAAGGAAACCAGACAGCTAAGATGACAGGAATATAGCTCAAACCCTTAGACTTAGTGAGAGAACAGAACTGGGAGAAATATCATTTTAAAGACCTATATGCAATGCCACGTAAACAAGGAGGATTTACTTGATAGTCATTTACAAGACAAGTCTCATCTAAAGCCCAGAATAAAAGCGACTGCCTGACAGGCTGTCTTGCACAGAGATGGATACCTGCATTGCACCGAACCTCTTCAACTCAACTGTAGGTGCAACACTTAATGCTGCCTCTGTCTTTTAAGCATCCCATTAATGTAAAGACATTAGCCACTGAACTTAATTAACAAAATCAATCATAATTAATTCTTTCAATGTTCACAGAGTAATCCCAGACATTTCCTTTGGAGTTTTACTGTAATTTGCCATTAATGGAGAGCCAAAATAGTCAAATGATTTAGAATATATATAGAATAATGTACACCCAGTGTACATAATAGGATGGCATTTTCATTGAGGAGGTGACAGAAGCATCATAAAGCAAAAAGTGCAGAGCTTGGATAGTTTGTCACTGTCAGAAAAGCTGCACAAGTGTTTCATCTGCTTGGTTTCAGGGTATTTTACTCTTTACTCTCATTAAATTTAGACTCAAAACCACATGGTTCTTATGAACAAGGAACTTTCCATACGTGACTCGGGCCTTCGTTTCAAATGCCACGTGTGATGCATATGGTGAAGAAATCGGCTTCCACTGATTATAATAGAAGAGATTACAATAGAAGATTTTCCAAAGATGTTCCTTTTGTGGACAGACACAAAGCTGCTGTGCACCTTTAAACATACATGTCCCTGAGGTCATCTTGTGTGAAGGGTTGCCCACTCACTACTGCATGTTTAATCTCAGATTTTCCCATTTTCCCAACCATCACACTTACTGACGGCATGCTTTACAGTGAAAATTTAGTCCTAACCTTAACTGAAACAAGCCAAAATTGAAACTGGTGACCAGCAACAATTCTCAGTATTTTATTGCACCCAGATGATAGTCCTGAAACTATGCCCTTGTCTTCAAAGGACTGACTTTTGGCTGTGAATGACATCTTTCCCTCTGGAAGAACTTGCAAGGCTGGGCACCAGATAGCTGAGCTTCTAGCATTTCATCTAATTTGCCTCCCATTAGGATGGCAGAAATAATTTCATTTTTTCTAAAGCCATCCCTGATCAACTGGTCTTGAATTGTGCCCTGGCAACTCTCCTGAAGAAAATTCCATTATTTCTTTCTTTCTGCCCATTGTCACATTTTGTAATTCTACCTATGAGGCGATGTGATGATCTCAGTCATATTTTTGTCAATCCAGAATAAATATTTTGACTGGGACACACTGTAATTAGAGTTACTGAAATCAGACTGTATCCTGCAAGACTTATGAAATGTTACTTAAGAAGCGTATGAAACAGAAAGTGTAATTTGAGTGCATGTTTACGTACTTGATGAGACAGAGAGAATATCTATTTAAATATCTATGTATGTGGATACACATTCACATGATACTATTTTAAAAGGTTTACTTAGGAGATAAACTGACATGCTTAAGCTCAATTTCTCCCTCTCTCTCTCTTTTTTTAAACCTGAAGAGCAATTATTTCTATTACACATTTTTCCAAATGAGTTAGAACACAAATTAGCGATCTTGCACTAAGTACTATGAGCTGAACTTTAAATGAGCCATATAGGTTTCAAGGTTTAAAAAAAGGCCTATTTACCCATGTGTCAGATCAACCCAACAGGACAATTCTTCTTACCTACTCTTCTGAATAAAAGAAACAACTTATGATTGCCCTCTTTCTGGTCTTCCTCCATCAATCAATATAATCCTATAAGAGTTCAAACTTAACACTAGTTACATAAGAGAGCTACTGAATTAGATAAACTCAATCATCACTGGTGATGAAATGATTATTTAATTACTGTCAGCTGTGCTTCCAATATCACAGAGAGGAAATCCAAGAACATTGACAGTCAATGGTAATTTATTAATCAATTAAACAGTACTGCTTGGGTAAGCATAATTTGCACAATAAAGATTGAATTAAATGCTTAAGTAAAAGGGGCGGCTTTTGTAACATTAAAGGTTGGGACATGATACAGCAAAGGACTGAATATTCAAAAGTTAATGCTCTACTTTCCAATCTTCGTATAGAGAAAAACAAAAGGCTGGTGGAACTGAGGTGGATGAGATCGATGTTGCTTACAGAGCAGTAACTATACTACAGGGGTAATGCCAGTGTCCTCTAAGATGTGTTCTTTCACCTTAAAAGTCTAGGAAAGTTCAGTATCAGGCTTAGGGTGTTTGTTCTGTGTTGACAGTTGAGGCCATTCCTGATACCTAGCTTGGAATTGTTTTAACATTTAACATGGTTTTAACCTGTAAACAGGTAATATTGCCATCATACACCACAAACTGAATGATGGTCCTCAGAGTGCTTTGGTATATGTTTACATTCCTACGGTGTACTTACAAACTTGCTTCTTCCTCAGTGGGCTGCTTGTGTAATTACCCTTGTAGAGTCTTCTGCACCCATCTTTGGATCTCATTTGGTTCAGAAAGACTATCAATTTATTACTTTCGTGTCCTCCAGCCATGGAGTGGATGGATGACTTCTGCACTTTTGCTAATTTGATTTCTTAATTACAGAGCAAATGCATATTACTCCACTTGAAATCAAGAGTTCCTTCAGCTTGGGACTAATAGGAATCATACAGTCAAAGAACAGGACAGACAAAACAGAGCTTGGGAAGACTGTTGTGACGGACACAAATTTTCAAGGACTGCCTGTGAACAAACAAAGCCTCAATCAGGATCTCCTACCACACATTCTAGTGCTCTCACCATTGGATAATCCGGTGTCTCACCCAAAGCTTCTCTCCTCACCACAAGAACGTGAACCTTCATATTTCTAAAAAGACTACTGGCAAAAACTTTAGACATTCCATGAGTCTGCAACAGAGACCCAGAGACTCCACAGGATGAGTCACAGAAACAAATGCATTATTTTCCACTGCTGTTGTTCATCTCCCATGAGAAATGCTCACATTTCTTATTAGTAGTAGTACCTACCAGAAAATAAGTGCGTGCCGTTAAAATGTATCTGCTTACTGTATGAGCTTTTGAATATGATTGCTGTAAAACATCTTAAGCAATAGGTTTGGTGTATATTCTTGAGTTCAACTACATTTAAAATAAGCTTTTGTGAGAGGGCTGAAGTGTAATTCAGCAGTCATAGAACAGTTCTGGGACTCGATAATCAACTCCAGCACTGCTCTCAGTTCTGTTACCGAGTTGTTCTGCGTTCTTCAGCAGTTTCTGCCTTTCTTTGCCGACATTACCTCTCTACTAGAAGTGCGAAGCACTCAAAGCCAAGTGGTGCTGGGAAAGCAATTTTGCTCCTGTAAAACACAGAGATCCTCAGAAACTCTTAGAGAACGGCACTGGGGGAATGACGCAGCATGGGTAGAGAATGGTGATCAGTCTATTTTGCACAAGATTTTGGAAGACCTTACAGGTAATTCTTACAGAAGAAGCTAAGCAAAAGCCAATTCATTAGTTGAGTTTCTGTTTAAGATTTTTAATTCATCTGAAGCACAAACTTGTGATACGGAGCCTAAGTCACATACAAAAGCCACGGAACTTCCGAAAGGGCATACTAATTCTTGGTAGATGAAACAGTTGACTTTCAGCCATTCTACCACCCTAAACTGTCTCAGTCTTCTTTCTTTCTTAAGCTAAATTTTGTCCTCCCTGATGCTACTGCATTAGGTCTGTGGTCATTATGAGGTGTTTTTAGATTTAAGACGGCTCAAAAGAGAGCAAAATTACATCTTGCCAGATCCTCACAAGATACTATCTTTACAGACCTTTCCTAATGCTCATCCTCACTGGCTGCTGCTGATCTTTCACTTTATCTTGTTTATCTAAAACCAATACCTATTCAAACTCCAATCAATCAATGCTACATACAGCATGATGAAAAAAGACATCCAATTCTCTGGTTTAACAACTTGTTCAACACCTATTGCTTTCAGGGACCATTCAGCATCCATGCCTCCTTACTTCATGGTTACCAGCCTTTTTAATCTAAAAGAAATGAATGAGAATTTATTAGGAAAAGGTAGTAGTAGTCTCCAGGTTCTGTGTTGTTGAGAGAAGTGGCCATGACAGAAACACCTTTAATACTGAAAACCACAATTATTTGTCACTGCAAGCTTGAAGCATCAGGCTTGTTTTGGCTACAGTGGGCTGGTGTGACTTCTGCCACTCCGTCAACTCTACATAACAATAATGGTATTCATAGGAACCTCAAGGGAGCCTGGAAATTAGTGTTACAAGGCAGCTGAAAAGCAAAGCACTGATACTGCTTTCCTGCAACCTGGGTAGGAAACTGATGGCAATATAAAGAGGAAAGAGTTGCCGCAGAAAAATACTAGTTGTGAGAAGCTTCTTTTCTTACCTATTAAAATGCCATGCAGCAGAAAAGGCTCAACCCAGTGAAAGCAAATGCTATCTACAGGGCTTGATCTTATACATGCAACAGTACTATTTAAAACCGTAGTATTACAATCAGGCTAGTGTGGATTTATACAACAGGACAGATCCTACATTCTGCCTGTGTTTAAACTCCTACCAAGTTCCACAGTAGTTTAGGTAGATAAATGTCTCTTCAAATGTAGGCCTAAGTGAACAGCCTAATGCAGGAGAAAATTTAGTAATGAGATTAAGGGCTTGCTTCCTATGCCATGGGATAGGAAGACTCGGGATAATTTCGCAAGTAGGTTTTGGTATATTTTCTTAAAGCAAATTAGAGAACATAGGCAAGTTTTCAACTCAGACTTTTTCCTAAATGTTCAGGTTTCAACCTACTATCCTAGTCTAAGACGTGAATTATTTATTTTTTTTCATGATCACAGCCAGGTCTCAAGGTCTTACAAATGGCACTCCAATTAACAGAACAGCTATCATGGCTTGAAAATCTCGTTATTAAAAAACAAAAACAATGCAGTTCCCAAGCACTGACTCCTTTAAAGTGGCTGCCACCAGCAAAGGAGCTTGGTTATGGATATAAAATGAAAGCACCTACATTATCTTTCTTCCTTCTCGTGGATACATTAATACTGTGCTGGAGGCTGATCTGGCTAACAAGTTCTGAGCTAGGAACTGAGGTTACTAATGTCACTGTTAAGTTTATTATTATTATTATTGAATCTGATCCGACATATCCAAGTGTTTTGTTTTTTTTTTTTTTTGTTTTTGTTTTTTTTTGTAATAATCTACTATCAAAATAAATGGGCTGTGACTGCAAACGGGGAGAGGCAAGTTGTGTTTCAAGATAAAAAGTGAACACATTTCGTGACCAGATATCACTTAATTTGCAAATGTGTACTCTAGAACCATATGTTGTCTGATACAGTCAACATTCCTTGCCAAGGAGCATTTATATAGCTGATCAAACACTCCTGTTCAATACTAAAAAAGATAGAAAATTTTAAACTGTTACACTACTGCATATGCATAAGATGCTTTCCTGTCTCTTCCAAGGTGCCCTAATCAACGTAATTATTTTCAGTACTTTCATGTTGTGAAAAATGTTGCATAATGATTCTGTCTATGTTCGGACTTGATCCTCCAAACACTTTCTAGCTGCCAGCGCATACAAAATGCTGCGGCAAGTTTGCCCTACGTCTTTCCAGGGCTGCCCAAATTCCTCAAGTGAAGAATTGGCCAGTTTGGTCCTTGTACCCTTGATAACCAAATGGCTATACATGAAATGCTTACACCTAAGTCAAAATGAAGTGGGTTTAAATGTACACAGATATAAGATGTGAGAACTTTGATAACTCACAATCAGCTAAGGAAGAGATGAAACAACCAATGTCAACACTTTCATAGGTATAAAAATCCTTAACAGACTAAAGGAAATTAAACTGTGCTGTAAAAAGATCTGCTCTGATTTTGTGCAGAGGGATCTATAACATAAGCATAGTTTTTAAAATGGCTTCTCTAGGTCTGACATTGTGAAGATTTAAGTCAAGTAACAGAGGCTTAACTTTGAGCTCAGCTGTACTGCTGCAGCTACAAGAAAATCAGGAGAGCAGTGTCAGAGAGTGCTCTGTGCTCTACACAATGAAGCTCACAAATGCCGTTTATTTATCTCTGCTACCTAAAATGATATTTTTACTCATGGAAATGTTCATAATTAAGCCTGTGACAGCTCCTGCTATGCAGTTCATCAGCAAGGAGGACATAAAGAACACCGAGGACTCATTACACACAGAACAAACTTAACTCATTAACAGTACTTGGAGTGAGCAATCTCAGACCATTACTTTTAATGGGATTAGCCTTTCTTGTGTACAAAAGGCAGCACAGCTCAGTCTACTTAAAATCATTTCCGTATTCTAATGACATGGGCTACATTCATGCTAACAGGAAAGCGTTCATTCTGGCTTTGCTCTTCATTGTCAGAGTGGCACTGAGCACTTTAGCAGAAACAGGAACAATAACTGAGTTATTCTTAGTTTATTTTTGTCACTCTGGTCTGTGCATTTTTCTTTTCTCATTTTACAAGGCCCTACCTTTGATCATCAGTGAGGAACAGGATTAGTTTACTAATTCTGTATTACTGTCAGCAACATGGCATAGAATCAGTCCTCCACGTGAAAGTGAAAAGAGAATCCTTAGAGGATATAAGGATGAAGACTTCCCATGAGGTCCTAAAATCCAGCATGCTGTATACATCAACATCAGTATGATATCACAGAGTAAGTGCCTCTGCAGCCATGAAGCATGTTCTCAGCCTGAATAATTAGCCATCCCTTATGCTTGTTAGACCTGTTTATACACTGCCAGAGGAAAGCATTGGTGTTAATGAACCAAAAGAACTGCAAGCTATGGTAGTGATTCTCCTAATGTCACACTAACCCCAAAAGCAAGATGCAAAGGACTGCTCAGTATGCATTACAATATTACAGAATGTTTTACATCTAACAAATCTGCAAGAATCAGTATTTTTAATGAAGCATAACTTCAACAACCCTATTGCCAGGCACTTTTATGAAGTAATCTTCTTAAGGCCAGTAATAAAGCATTGTTGTTATGTGGCACATATAAATAACTCTGCCCAGTACATGCACATCAGACTGCACACTGAGAAAACTGCCTTTAAAATCTCTAAAAAGCAGAAACATCAGGACTCCAGAGCTGGTTTTCTCCTACAAAGTGCTTGCTCTTGAGTGAATGGTCAGCATGTTAATAAATAAGTAGCACTTAAAAATAAAAATCATTTACCAGTATAGGGAATGTCTAAGGGGTATCTGAGTGGGAACAGAAAGACTGAAGTCAAGGCATCCAAACCTAGTCAAGCTTGAGTATATTTAACAGAAATGCAACATAAACAAAGGCATCAAAAGGGTCCCTGCAGCATTCAGGTGCTTTCCAGCTCCCACATGTCACATCTCAGGCTTATCATTGACAGGAAGAGACTTTCAATCAATACTTGACGTTCATAAATATCATCAGTATTACAGAGACATATTCCATTGCAAGAGAGGTTTACCCACTATCCTATTTTATGTGGTTCTGTCTTTGATTATGCATGGTACACACAGGTTTCTAAAAATGTTCTTGCCTATTCTGAATATAAATTGCAGGTATGAAAGAATAAGTTGCAAGCAAAAGAAGAATTAGTCAACTGCTGCGGGAGTCAAAACTACCTCCTCTGCTCTCACAGGTATTGCACCTGAGTCAATGTACTGCATAAGTGCCACCCCAAAGCTTAGCCAGAAGCTCTGCTTTCGGACATCCTCCTCCCCTTACCAATATTAAAAAGAGCAATTGGCAGTATTCAGGAACTGGACAGCGGCTTCCCAACATATTCAGAATTTTATTTCTAGCACTACCATCCTGCAAGGTGAAGAACACAATTAACTGCTGCTGAATAAAGTTTATTATGAAACTCACAGGATAGGGCCCTTTTAGCACGAGATCTGAAAACAGTCATTTAACGACTGA
Organism: Cygnus atratus; assembly: GCF_013377495.2. Taxonomy (NCBI): domain Eukaryota; kingdom Metazoa; phylum Chordata; class Aves; order Anseriformes; family Anatidae; genus Cygnus; species Cygnus atratus. The sequence continues at coordinate 17,178,137 of NC_066372.1, read as the reverse complement.
AATAAAAAGCAAATCGTGGATTCATTTTTGGGTAAAGTTGGATGAAATAAAGTTTCCTGTTGTCTTTCCATAGCTGGCCTAAGAGCTTTCTCTGTCTCTAATGAGACTAGATTGCAGTACCCCATACAGAGTCAGAGATGGAATCATTTTTAGAAAGGATTTCCACTCACAAAATGAAAGCCTTAGGAGTTCACTTCAGAGACAAGATACCAATAGAGACATTATTAACATCACTGACATGCACACAAAGGAAGCCGGAGGCTCAGAGCTCTGCCTCTGTGTGGTTAAAAATGTAGGCACTTAGCAGGGAATGAAAATTACACTGGTCCAAGGTCCAGGACTTGCCATATTTAGTCCTGGAGTGGTGCCAAAACAAGCATTGTTAGACTAGATGATCAGTGAGAGAGTGAGATTTAAAGTGCGATAGCATCAGGATTGAAAACTAACTCTCGTAAGACACTGGGGCTGCAAACAGAACAGAGAATATCAAAAGACCAGAGATTTCCCTTCCAGAGCTGATACACTGGATGTAGAGTTCATACAACTTTTATACTGCTTTGCAGCTTCTTTTTGGCCATCAGCACAATCATTTATTTCAGGAAAGTGATGTGGCTGAATTCTTGTTGTGGTTTTGATTTTGTTTTTTTTTGAATCTCTAATATAAAATTGGCCCACGCTTTTTCCTACCTGCCTGTTTTTACTATACCTATATATATTCCGATACTATATATCTTCCGATGCATGGAGTTAGTATATTTTACAGCTATTCCTTACAGAGCGAGCAATCAAGATACTGAAATTGGATGTGGTTGTCTTTGTGAATTGGAAGTGCCTTTGTTTTGATGACTGGGACACAGATGTTTGTGGATTACCTTCTAATAATTCTTGGTAAAATATATTAAACGTTTTGAGAACACTGGGCTCCTCGCTGACATGGGAGGGCCTGAAATACTACACTGCTCAAAGTCAGTCTCCTCCCCCTCTTCCTGGCCCATGTTCTCTTTCACAGGACAAAACAGACTCAGCCAAAAAAAAGCTGAGAGTACCTAAACCCTTGATTAAGGACAGCCTATGGATGAACTGGCTTTCAGGCAGAAAAGGAAGATAAACCTGAGCTTTCTGCATCCTGAAAGTATGTATAGGAACCACTGACACTTAGTCTATCTGATAGTGAGAGACACTCTTTCTAGTATTTCCTGCTCCTTCCTAAAAACAGTGGAAATCATTACATTTTAGGTGGAGATTGTTCTGAAAAATGTAACTTAAGACTGAGCAGAGCACATCTCCCAAAGAGAACCCTGCTGGGGGTACAGATGGAGAAACATGAATCCTAATGGGATTTTGGTGTGATGCTGAGCTCCTCCTTGCAAAATATCTCTGGTGCTACTATTTTGTCACTTAGAATAGTGACTTTTGAAAACCTAGATCATCTATTACAAATAAGTAGGGTACTCTCAACATTTTTATGGCTTTGGTTTAATGGCCCAGAGAGTATTTAAAACAAACAAACAAGGCTATTTTATACAGATGTTAAAAGATGCAGGAAACATGCAAAGGGTTAAGACAGTTAAATAGAGATATATGTTTTAACGGAGTTGTGCTTTAAAATTACTTCTAATTTATCCACTTACGAGACATGTATGGAGGTAAAATGATCAGTGGTAATGTGCAACAGAAAGATATATACTTTTTTAATTGTAGCCAAGAGGAAAAAAACAGCATGGAATAACTTAATCGTTGCTAATTATAATATCACTGAGGTAATTACAATAGATTTTGATTGTCTCATTTTCACACCAGAGGAGGGCACAATACTGGCTTTTCTCTTAATACATATTTGTTTTTAGAGGAGAGCTGACAATTACACTAATTGTAGTCACAGCATGAAACTTTGTTTTTAAAGAAAAATTTGTCTACATGTCACAGAGAATAAACTCATCTTTTTTTTTCGTTAGGTGCAAATTAAAGACATATTAATTTCTTTGTTCACTGTAACAATACAGAGATCTTCTCATGCAAGCACAACTAATTTTTTCAGAGTCACATTACTTGGAAAGCACGCAACTCCCAAAACGAACATGGCAGAATGAACCACCGCTTCTCGGTGGTTAATATGGATGTTTTTGAATAGAATCTTTTCACCTGGAGGTCAACAACAGGCAGCTGTTCTTCCACTGGGGGAGTGGGATCCACTCAGATAAAGTAGCAGGAACCAAGCAAACTGGGTCAGACCCACAAGTCTGATGTGGTGTAAGCTTCTCTGACTTCGCTTGGATTCCCTCCAGCAGTTCCCATACTGCATCGGATCTTTGCTAATGAACACATTTAAAATACTCCAGAGGCAGATACAGAAAATTCGAGGGTGCACAGTACCAGGCACAGCCCTGACCTGCACACAGGGAGGAGAAATACCCATCTCTGAAAGTGCTGTCTCATCATATGCACCACGAGGAGCTACCAAAGGAAAACAGCCCTTCTACTCAGCCTATCAGAAGTCTGTACTTGATAAGTAGCATAGGCTATTTATCTTTTGTGATACTCTCATCCTCCTAACAAAGATTAAGGCATAAGCTGTGGTTTAACCTTACAAAGTTACGCTTATTCCTTACAAAGTTCAGTTTATCATACTGTTTTTGTTTATATCAGTAAGGCACCAGGCTTTCCATTATGTCTTTGAAGCTGAGGACCGGGTGGCAGTGCTCTGAGAAGAGGATTTCAATACATTGTGCCTCACACTTGGGCAATCAAAGCTGTGATCCTCACTCTGCCAGCCTGAGGAGTCTGCAAAGTAATACCGCTGCATATATATATATATATATATATATATATAAAAATATGCTGCACATGTACAAATGCACTTTGCTAGGTCTAAACAACCACAGGGTAGTAGCATGCAATACATTTGCCTCTCCCCTGGAGGTGTGAAAGCAAGCTGGATAGGGAAATTCTCCTAGCTCTAAGACACAGAAAGAGGATGTACAAATGCACTACAGGACTAATCAGAGATCCTGAAAACCAGTATTAACTGGAAATTGCTAATTGAAAATAATGTTCACTTTGTTCTATTTAAAACTTTCAATAAATGGAATGTAATTTGCTACTGTAACATATCATGTCATTAATACTGTTTAACAGAACCTCACCAGCTTACTGCTTATGCAGTGCCAAAACATCAGGCACCTTTCAAAGATGTAGCATTGCCTGTTTCCTGATGGGAAACTCACCATCAGTTAGCATACAGGTTACTTCAGATTGAAATATCCCATCAGACTAGACCAGTACCACAGATCACAGAATCATAGAACAGCTTGGGTTTGAAGGGACCTTAAAGCCCATTAGGTTCCAACCCATGGGCAGGGATGTCACCCCCTAGATCAGGTTGCCCAGAACCCCATCCAACCTGGTCTTGAACACCTCCAGGGATGGGACATCCACAGCTGTACCCACATTATTCCATAATCCATGCAGTAACATTAGTATTCCCATTCTCATACACTGCTGAAACTACATGTTGCTCACAGCTTTTTTGTGTTTCATTATAGCCCCTAACAGAACAGAAATTGTTCTACTTCTTGCCATGGAGCAATGCATCACAGATCACCTGAATACACCACACAGGTTGGTAGCTATGGATTTGTCAGCCCTTTGCACAATCAGGTCTCCAGGACCCAAAGTACAATTGTGAATGAAGGTTTCACCAAAGTTTCTGACTTTTCACCGAAGTCAGATAGGGAAAAGAGGGCCCAGCCAATAGAGGCCCTAAGTTTTAATATAACAACTCTAACGGATTAGCACAAGCAATGAAATACTAACACATTTCTCTTTTCAAAAACAAAGCAAAACAAAACCCTTTTATCCTTTAATCAATGTATGTAAAATATATATGACCCGAGCCCATGACAAAGATATCCTGTTACACTGCTCCAAATGGTTTCTGCAGCAGTCATTTTTCCTGATTGCACAAATCTCTCATAGTGCAAAAATAAGAAACAGAGTAGATTTGAACCGCTTGCTTCTTTAGGAAACCTCTACCTATATCACAGGAATTAATGTTTGACTTTTATACCTGTGTTACACATGCATATTTGCCACCAAAGGAAGCTAAAAGCAGAGAGCAGCTAGAGATTTTACATACCAAGTTAATTAGCAATTCTTACCAAACAGAGTGTATCTTTTCTTCTCAGGGTTCAACTTGGTCTCGATTAGACATATTTACGGGAAAAGTCAATGGATAAGACATTAGAGGCCAACCTCAAAGTCAGAATAAAGCAACCATAGACCTTAGAGAAGTGCTTTATTAGCCAAGAATTGGTTGGTTATTGATCTTGGTCTATGTCTCTGGTCACAATAGCACTTACCCTAATTTTTCTAGTGTAAATATAAGTAAATTTGAATGGGTGTTGTTGAAAACAATCTGTAAATCTACATTTTGTGGTTTATGTTGTAATTGTAGTTACGGGAAGGTTCAATATCTGGAGCATGGTAAGGAGACAAGGCTGTGGCATGGCAACCTCAGCTCTGCAAATATGTCCTGAAGCACTTTCTCAGAGGTTATTAAAATGACTAGAGCTATCACTCTGCTTAGAAGCAGAGAAACCACATGGGTACTCATAAGAAAGGAACTTGGAAAAAAACATTGTAAAGAGAAATGTTATGCATTTAACTTCAGCTTTTCTTTTCACTGAGGTCAACCAGATAATTAAGCAAAACAGATATGCAGAGTTTCTTTACTTTTCTGCAGACAAACATTAATAAATTACTGCTTGCCTCAGCACTACCATGCTTTCTTTCCTATACTGTGACTTTTTTATTTAGTTTCATCTTTAAGATTTATTTTGAGATCACTTTCAATTTACTTCATGGCCTACTGCATAAGACCTTTCTCCTGTTTGTCCTACTAGGAACACCTGTCTTTATCATATTGCTATAGGGTTAATGAGGGTTAATGGCTATTGTATTTCACATTGATATTAGCAAGCAAATTTCAAGTGGAAATACCAAAAAACTTAATAGCTGTATTTGCTGCAGCACTTGTCTCCATTTAAATTAACACTGACTGGACTATAACGTTGCATTGCCTTAAAAAAATGCATACATACTGCAGCGTGTGGATGGAATTTTCACTGTTGCTAAGTGTTTTTTCCTTCCAAACTTCCATTTGCTACTCAGCATCAGTAAGATTTTTATTCACTTCAAACATATTGGGAGAAAGGCAAAAGACTATTTCTCTGCCTGCAGTTTAGCCTTAACATAGAAAGCAGAATAAAAAAGGGGGAATGAAGCTTTAACTGTGTTATTCTAGCACCCTGACAGAAGAAAAGGGAAAGTTCTCTCTGGCTCTGGACCTGGCCTGCAACTTCCCTGCCCTTCTCCCTGGAGCAAGAGATATGTGCAACCAAAAGCAGAAGTGTGAGTCTCCCCTTATTGAAAACATCAGCTGAAGCCATGAATTACCACCCCACTGCCCTACAACTAAACACCAACACTACTTACCTAGTCTGGACAAAATTAAATCCTGTCTGAAACAGAACTGATTTAGAAAACAGAGCTATCTGTTTAATTGACATATGATATGTCCAAATCAGCTCAGTGGTCTGTTTTCTGTTTTTACACTATCCTTTCTCCAGTGACTTGATAATTTCCATCCTACCCATGACTGTTATGTTCCATAGAAACTTTTGTTTAACTGGAGGCTGACTGTGGAGGAGACAGGGTTTTCCCAGCAGTTAGGACCTGAAAACCAGAATTTGCTTCAGGGAAGACATAATGCAGTTTCTCAGTCCAATTCAAAACTCATTGCCACTGCCTAAGCTGCCAAGCTCATTTGTCTCAAATACAACTACAAAACAAAAGGTTTCTCCTACAGGTGATCTGATATATTGATGAGCAATGGGGAGACCACCCAGACAATGTCATACTAGTGCCAGAAAAGATCCAGAAGCAAGTCTGCTTTCCACTGTGAAATACAAAACAACCTTTTGTTCCTCCCCACCTGCTTCCACAAAAAACCCTAGAAACCTCCAGCAGTGGCTGGTGGCTCAGACTTGCACATGCAATCTCTTACCATTAAAAATATTGGCTTATTTTTTTTTAAATCTTACAACAAGATTTGAATTTGGTCCAAGTTGTGCAACATTGTCACTGTCTTTCCATTTGTTTGTTTCCCAGAATGAGCTCTTCATTCCTCATCAGCAGGCTATGTAGACTTTTAGACTCTATAAAGTAAGAAGCAACTTCTGAATAACCACAGAAGACAGTAAATCACATTGTAATGAAAAGCTACCACAATCCAGGATATGAGTGCAATTCCAACCTTGTGTTATTCTGTTTTCCATGAATAAATAAATAAATAATAGCAACTTTATGTGTAGACTGCACATTAAACAACTCTCAAGGCCTCTCCAGTTAAGCACTTTCTTCTGCATTTGCTTGCTATGAATACTTCAATGGAAGAGCTGGTTTAAGGGATTCCCTCCCTATTCTCCTCCCTTCCCTGCTGTGCATACTCCCCGGTATTTCCCTTACTCATGCTGAAAGAATCCTACATACCACATCACTTGAAAATAAATTAATAAATAAATAGAGACCATTTCAGAGATCTGAACTATGCATTTTTCCAAGAAGACCTAAATTCGCCCAGATAAGAGCAACAGTGACTTATATCAGCTTTCCCATCCAAAGATTTGCAATGTGGAACCACACCTCACACAAATTTAGAGCTGAAGTAATTAGCAGCTGTTGTGGAGCTCAGCTAAAACACTTTGTAACTTCATTGATCATCATTATTATTGTTCCTCTGTATCTTCCAGTGTAGTGAAAAACCATCTGGTCTTGAGCATTGTAAACACCAGTAAACCAATAGGAATGGAGGGGACTTAATATCTCACAAATGGGGCTGTTAGTACCCGGAGTATGCTACTACATTGCGTCACTAGTGGTTATTGTTGACAAGTCACAAAATAGTATTTATATTTATTCATGCAATGCAAAGGCAGAACTCTTTGTCTGCATCTCTAATGACTGTTAGGAGACTATGGATGAGAATAATCACAAAACCTGAATGGAGATAATAAAACCAATAGTGTTCAAGTGCTGAAACAAAGAGAATCCCCAGTGGGGCAGTGATCTTCTGAATGACTCAAGTAGTTCTGCACAAGCCTTTGAATTTCACTTTGACGTTTAAATGAAGAAAGGGAGAGAAAAGCACAGGCCAATTTCATTGATTGGTGTAACTCAGGAATCTAACATAAAAGCATTGGGATGACTCACAATACATACAACATCTGAAACCAAACTCCATTCTCTTCTATTCCCATTTCATTAAAATAACCTCCTATTTTCTTCTGTTATAATATCGTATAAATCATGTGTACTCTGGTTTGAAAAACCCCACGCAGGGGGTTCAAACAGAGCTTTCTTTATTGGACATTATTTGGGATGGGAGCTACAGAGTATAACACAATTTAAAAAAACAATCTGCATTTTCAGCTGAGAATTTCCCAAGCCTGGATTTTAAAAGCTCACAAACTCACAGCCTCCTCCTTTAAATTAAAAAAAAAAAAAAATCAGCCAAAACATACCATTAGAAGTGAGGCACTTGCAGGGCACAGAAGAGGCTCCGAACATCTGGCACGGCAGTTCTGCGTGTTACTCTGTGCTGTGCTCCAGAAAGCCAAACTCCAGGAGCACTGTGCAGAGGAAATCCTCATGCAAATACCAAGTTTTAGACAAGCTCTGACGCTGTGGACTCCAACAACAGACCTTTTCTTTGGTTTGTTGTTTGTGTTGTTTTTTGTTGTGGCGGTGGTGGTGGTGGTTTTTTTGTTTTCTGGGTTTTTGGTGTTTTTTTTTTGCCATCATCAGCATGCATCTCCTCTTATGGTTTTGCAGTGTTTTGTTGCTACGTTCTTCCAGTTACACAGAGAAAACCAGACAGCATCCCAGAGAGATCAACAATCACCTATAAACCAAACCCCAATGCTTGTGTTGAAACACATCTTATGAGTACCCCGATGGTTCAAGTTCTTATCAAGCACAGGAGGTATACCAAGCACATATAATTATACGTTCTAGTTCCGTGCTGCTGCAAGAATGTATGTCTACCGAGTGGGTGAGCATGAACCAAGTGTGGTCTAGAAACTGCTCTTGCAGGGCCACAACTGACTTATGCTGCTGATTCTTCAGAGGCTTTTAGGACACAGCACCACAGACAGCAGACCAGAGCCAGAATATGTTTAGCGAGGAACTTTATGCACAGGGCACATCCATTGCTTTAATTTCCTGTATGTATATTTGACTACCACCACATACAGTTAAATGTGAGGGCATTACGATCCTCCCACATTCAGTTTGATACCCCCAATTCACTCAAATTTTCTCTAGAAAATTTTTCGTCTGCCCCTTCCAACACACAAAGGCACACATTTGAGATCCCTTGCTTATACCATTTCACAGAGAGACGAGAGCAGTTTAAATACAGAGAACAGCCACCCTTGTTCAGAGCAGTGAATGGGCTCGTCACCACGGTGCCTTGGGAACTGCGGTGTCGCTTTTAAACCACTCCAGCTGTTCCAGCTGCTCCAAAAGTGACACAGAGGACCCGATACTAACTGGTAGCTTCTGAGAAGGAGATCCATTTGAAAGCGAGTGTGCATTGCATTACCTTATGGAAGGTCCAGACTATGAAATCGTTATAGCAAATTTCTTTGCCTTACTTTTTGACTGATAACCTTCATCATTAAAATTAAGGACAGTGTGAAGTCAAAATTGTACCTTCTAATACAACTCTAATTGATACTGCAAGTAGACAAAATCTCACTATAAATACAATCAATCCCCCACAGATCCTGTTGTTTATTGACTATTTACTTCACCGGGGATAGTACTTTTTAACATCACTTTTATTATTTTTCAGCAGCGATGCCACCATATAGGTCTATGGCCCGGGGGTATTTGGCCATTTCATTTAGACTTCCTGTGACTTTCCCAACACACAGCGCCAATATAGGAGGATGCTGTTAGTACGCAGTCCCCTTGGGTAGCTAGTTATGAAACTTGAATTGCTGCACTTAAAGCAAGACTGTCAGAATGCTTGGCCTCCTAGACACCATGGCTCCGGCTCCATCTACACAACTTTAAGTGCCACTTGCTGAAAGTATGGAAAAAAACCATATCCTGTCTTTGTGTATAGAGAACATCACTTTAATGTTCTGTAAGAGCATATGTAGACCGGGCTAGGAAAACCAGGAGTATTTTTCAGACAAGTGCTCATTTCTTACACTCGTATGAAAAACAGTTGAAATTACAGACAGACCAACTGAATTTGAAAATTTGTTGTAAAACCTTGCCTGCAACTTAGCTCTCTTCTACAAATGGAATTAGTCCAGGATTTGGGGTATATTTCAGCTATTTTGAAGAAATTATTGACAGCCTGCATGTGATTTCTCTTTGCTAAGATGCACCTATACTTCTGCAAATATTGCTGCTGCAGTTACCCAAGAAGCTGGCAGTGCACAGCTGGAGAAAGGGAAGCAGGAATCTCTTCTATACTTCACCTAAAGGCTGGCTGTTGTGGCACAGACCTCAAGAATACCTTTGGCCTGTGCTGGTGTATTCACTGTGCTAGAACTCACAGAAAACAGTAAACATCTGCAACTTACACTGATGTCATTAAAATGGTAACCGGGACAAAGGATTTCTGCTGGTCCTTTGAACTGTACCCTTAGAGAAGACTGAACATACTTTGGGTGTGTAGCTTGATCAAAATGCATCAGTATGAACTAACATTCTTTCATTCCAAGTTCTTACCTCTTTAAGAAAAGCATCAAAATGCCAGCAAAGTATTTTAAGCCCTCTTAATGACGGAGGCAAATTTTCAGGGGTGACAGGACGTCATCAGATGCCTTTGGCAGAGCTTATCCCAAAGACATGTGGTTGGGAAACCACAAGAATGGGCTCACTCTTGAAATTTCCCAGTTCTTGTTATTACTGAAACTTCAGAAGGCATAGTAAAAACAATTGTTGTTATTACTACGATGGCTAAATATAGGGCACTTGTCACCATGGCATCTAGCTGCCTGTATTGAAATCTGAATTGTCCTAACGAGACTGCAAATACACCAGTCTTCCTGATACTGGCTGCAGGGGGAACAAGTTCTTAGAGCTCAACCGATGATTAGATTCACACTTAAGTGTATATACATAGGGAGCCAATTTCAAAGGCGTAGGCCTGCTAATGAGATTGCCCTGCTTCCAGCATCTGCAAAGCTGTACCCTCAGGAAGCGAGCGGTAGCTTTCCAGACGAGCACAGGTTACCTGGTGGAATGGAGATGGTGCTAAGGCTCTTATGAAAAGTGTCGGGGAATCATTAATAAACACGAGCACTCAAGCACATCATCTAAAAGACGGTGCCTCCAGCAGAAAACAGCAGTCTTGTGTTTAGGGCTAATGCTGAGGCAAAGTATTACCAAGTGACTCAACCAAGCTACTATTCTCTTCTGCATTTTTTGAGATACACTACTGAAGAACCAAGCTTATCTATGCTGCTCAGACTGTGAGATCCAATGTGCCATTGCAGAGCAAGGTGATATGGCTACAGAGTAAGGAGATACTCTGTGTCTATGTCCACATATTTATATTACTTTTTTTTAAATCATGATTGCTGCACACAACACTTAGCAGACAACTGCTTGCCCTAACGCTTTGTGAACTAAAAGAATACTTAGGCATCTATCTTTTGCTTGCTACCCCACAGCAACAACTGGAGCACTTCAGCAAGCAGAATGTATCTGTTTTGGTAGGTGTTCTCATGCCACATCCCCCTTCAGACTTTTCCACGATCCAGTTACCAACTTGCTAATATGTTTTTAATTTACATTCACTTAATCAACAGCTCTATTAATGTCTCTGGACCTTTGAGTTCTAGCACTTTTTTCAATATTACTTATATTAATAAATATGACAAAACGCATCAATGAGACCTTCTGGAAGTTGTCAGTGTCTTCTGTGATCTACTGCCTCCAAACAATAAGCTGATAAGAAAGAACAAGTCACTTTGAGAGATGCTCATGTGTGCACACACTTCAGGAGCTAGACAAATCTGAAAATTTAAGGACATGTAAAGTCGGATCTTCAGCTGGTACAAATCAACACAGCCCCCTAATATATACTGGCTAAGGATTTGACCCTTAAAATCTTTTCCTGACATGTTTCATAAAGAAAGAACATTATATTTCGCTTTATAATTGGACCCTATAGTTAAAAATAGCCAGATTCTTTCCTGATTAAAGAGACAGGAAGATATAAACCAGATTTATTGTCTATTAGATTTTATGTTCCATTTTCTCTTGTCACAAGAGAAGTAATTTTGTGTATATAGCCTGTCCAGCACAAAGTCATTTGTTCCCTCAAATACACTAATTCAAGCATAAATACATAGATCCATATTAATAAAGCCACACCTCCCCCATTCATACAGCTAGCTAGGAATCCTGTCTCATGTTTTCACGTTCCCTAGATTTGCACTGTTCTGTGCTGAAGTTCTGTCTCCAGTGATCCCTACTCTTTCCCTATAAGCTGCAAAATATTTGGGAATCTTAAACATTAAAATTGGTTTAAAATATTTAATAATACCATCTTATTTAAGGCAATTAAAAAAAATGCTTTCACTAAAGTCCAAAGATACATTTTTTTTCCTTTTTTGGATGAAAATTCCATTTTTTGTGCACGTGTGAGGAAGAGTCCCATCCAGCTTTATGAATAATGACAGCCAGAATGAATTGCAAGTTGGTCTTAACAAACATGTTCTCAAATACATTACCCCACTGCTCCCTCAGCCCTCTGTGTAAGTGCTAAGTGGTGGCAGGCAGCAACAGCCTTGCCTAGCAATCTCTGTAATTAAACATTCAAACACAGGCATGCATTTCTCCAAATGGGCCCCCCAACTTCCCTTTTTTGAACACTTTCTTCAGAAGGAAATCTCACACAGCTGTTGTAAGAACACTGCATGACATCTGCAAAATGTCTATTGTACAGACCAGGGTGAGAAAACAGCCTAAAACACCAACAAGCTGGATCTGACCACTAATTGAAGCCATTGTTTAGGAAAATTACTCGCGTGTGGTCTAACAACTCATCTGAAATTAGTGATTGCTGCAAATGAAAAAGCAGAATTACATACCATCTCCCATCCCCCATCCCTCCCAAAGGGACTTGTGCTGGAAACAAACATCTACCATCACATACAAATACAATGCTGGTATATATTGTGTATTTTATATGTTTTTTAACTGCATCAGACGCCAAATGAACTGAATTCCAACGCACATTACTGATACTGTCAACAAATATTAAATAGATTTTTTTAGTTTGTGAGATAATCAGAAATGTGTCCCTCATTTCAGCTTTCCACCCAGTAGGTTTAAATAGAATAAGCCATTTCTAGCTTACTGTCTATCTTACACCTTATTTACACTGAATTTTTATCTTCCAATGCATCTTATTTTTTGTTGGCATTCCCCACCATGCAGTTTACATGGTGATGAAGAAATAGCCTTGCAGGCATTGAAAAAGAGATACAACATGTTAAGACATAATTCCCTGCAGGGCATTCGAGGCTGAATTTGCTGTCACAATGAGTCCAAGCTTCCATAACTATCCGTGTTTTATGTGGATTTGAAACATAAAATTAGATTCATCTTAATCTTCTGAAACAGCAATCTTCCCATGAAAGCTGAGAGACAACAGCATATGAAAATGGTAAGAGAGAGAGAGAGAGAAGACAGAAGGAAGACAAGAAGTGAATAATATGAGATGCCACACTCTTCTAGTAGAGGAAGTGAAGTTCCCTTATGGGTAATAATATATCATGAAAACTTTGCTGAAAGGGATTGAGTTCCTGCCAAATTCCTTGTTTACATACAAGTGATCTCTGCTGAGGCTTCTCAGCAAGCCAAGGAACGCAGAGCACTGAGGAAGCAAAAGCTAGAATGGAAATTACTACTGTGGAGAGGAAGGTTTGTGACTCGCTGCATTTCATAAGTAAGATCTGATTTATGGATATGGCCTCCATTCACCTAGACAGGGACACAGAACACCAACCCAAGAGAGCTAAAGTTCAAAACAATAAATCTCAAGTTTCCTTGGTCAGTCCAAGAGCAGCGCTTAAGGAATATACTGCCCTAGTTTCCTGGGATCAGGCTTTGCAGCTGGAGTAACTTCAAGTTTTCCTCTTTTCCTGAGGGGCTGCAGATTTGCTAGCTTTGTCATACTGCTTTTCTGCCTCTGGGCTGCTCAGAAAACAGACCTGTTTTTAAAGAACTCCAGAGCTAAAGCTACTTTTTTTCTTATTTATGTTTTTCCCATTTTAATATGCAAAGAATAGTTTACTGCATGCAACTAGCAAACAGCACAGAACCTGAACAAAAGAGGAAGAAAAAGTGTTTTGGTTTGATGATTCAAACTGACAAAGGAAACATGCTAATTGAAATCTTCCCAAATAATGTATGACTAGAATGCAATTCTTTTTATATTTAATTTAAATCACATGCAGGCTCTTCTTTTATTGCAATTGCTTCAGACACATGCCAGCATGTGTACACGGTCTTACGTTATTCTTTCTCAAAATCAATGAAACACACAGAATAAAGTTTTCAAAGAGTTTCAAATTCATTTACTTTCCTGCTTCACTCATCTGCCTCCCTGCCACTAAAAACATAAAATATTCTGCACACCTCATAGTAATTGACACAGACACAGACACAGATTTCTAGGTTGGAAGAGACCTCAAGATCATCAAGTCCAACCTCCGACCTAACACTAAGTACTCCACTAAACCATATCGCTAAGCTCTACATCTAAACGTCTTTTAAAGACCTCCAGGGATGGTGACTCCACCACCTCCCTGGGCAGCCCGTTCCAATGCTTAATAACCCTTTCGGTAAAGAAGTACTTCCTAACATCCAACCTAAAACTCCCCTGTCGCAACTTTCGCCCATTCCCCCTCGTCCTGTCACCAGGCACGTGGGAGAACAGACCAACCCCCACCTCTCTACAGCCTCCTTTAAGGTAACTGTAGAGAGCGATAAGGTCGCCCCTGAGCCTCCTCTTCTCCAGGCTGAACAAGCCCAGCTCCCTCAGCCGCTCCTCGTAAGACTTGTTCTCCAGACCCCTCACCAGCTTGGTCGCCCTTCTCTGGACTCGCTCGAGCACGTCCATGTCCTTCCTGTAGCGAGGGGCCCAAAACTGAACACAGTACTCGAGGTGCGGCCTCACCAGAGCCGAGTACAGCGGGACAATCACCTCCCTAGACCTGCTGGCCACACTGCTTCTTATACAGGCCAGGATGCTGTTGGCCTTCTTGGCCACCTGAGCACACTGCTGGCTCATATTCAGCCGACTATCAACCAATACTCCCAGGTCCTTCTCGGCCAGGCAGCTTTCCAACCACTCATCTCCCAGCCTGTAGCTCTGCTTGGGGTTGTTGCGCCCCAGGTGCAGGACCCGGCACTTGGCCTTGTTGAACTTCATACAGTTGACCTCAGCCCATCGCTCCAGCCTATCCAGATCCTCCTGCAGAGCCTTCCTGCCCTCGAGCAGATCGACACACACACTTAGCTTAGTGTCATCTGCAAACTTACTGAGGGTGCACTGGACGCCCTCATCCAGATCATCGATAAAGATATTAAAGAGCACCGGCCCCAGTACCGAGCCCTGGGGGACACCACTTGTGACCAGCCTCCAACCAGATTTGACTCCATTCACCACAACTCTCTGGGCCCGGCTATCCAGCCAGTTTCTAACCCAGCGAAGCGTACGCCAGTCCAAGCCCCGAGTGGTTACTGGTTTGTACTTTCAACCATCCATTCTAAATTTTAAGAGAGAAATATTGGGACATAATATAAAAAATTTTAAGAGAGAAATATTGGGACATAATATAAATAGTAAGACACAGTAAATAATAAGAATTTCCACAGCTATCAACATTAGCTGCATTACACATCTTTTCAGTAATTCAGTCTTAAAGTCTTTGAGTTTTCCATGATCGACATATGCCATTATTCTGACATCACATATTTCTCCCTAATTAAGAATACTTTTGCTAAATGGAGTACTTTTGACCTGATTTACTTTCCTGCATACGATGCAAATAAACTTATTTTCCAATGTTTTTTATACAGATCCGTAACTAAAAGAAACCCAGCAAAGGCACTTCAGAACATTCTTAACTTTCAGTTCTTGACTTTCAATTGAAATAGCTTGTGTGGAATTGAAAATCAGACACAGAACATCAAGTATTTTGCTGAACTGGATTTACTGAGTCTGAAGCTGACTGCACCCCCAGCTGCGGCTCTCTAGTTGAGGCTGCAGTGACAGGGAAAAGATATGAACGCACCATGCGGCTTGCCATGAGCCAAATCTGGCTGCACAGCTGATATTTGGGAATCCAATTTCCAGTTTCCTGGTGCAAAATTTTTAGCAGAATATTCATGCTCACTACTGTGCACTCCTATGTCCTTTCCCTCTGGTAAAACCCTAGTAAATAACAGGCTCCTTGCAGAGGGACTGTGAGGTGACAACCCTTCTCCCTCTCCAGCAAATATATTCTTTGGTTATTACTGAAGCCATTGTACTGCAATAACCCTTCAAACTCCACTACAGAAGTTATTTGGAGCACCAGTAGCCACTTTCCTGAATCTATCTTGCTTTCCTACACTACTATCAATCATGTCCTTACGAAGCAGTGCATTGCGGGTCAGGGAGTCCTCAATGCCTTCTCTGCCTTGCTTCTCACACGTGAATCCTACAGCACAAGGGACAGGGAGAGACAATATGCTTCTCCGCATCAAACATCTCGACTCTAAAATGGAACTGATATAAGCAGAAGCACAAAACAACAGCTAATGCTTTGTTTCTAGAAGAAAAATAAAAATAAAAATTAACTCAGCTCATCAACTAAATTAGGAATAATTGGTCAAATGGTTATGCAAAAAACGCATGGAGGCACTGCTCTAGGTAATAAGTTCTGCTGACTATTTCTCCTGGCTACTCCATTTGATATTCTTCATATCTAAGTTCTGTAGCCTCAG
The DNA here is from genome assembly GCF_013377495.2 of Cygnus atratus. Taxonomy (NCBI): domain Eukaryota; kingdom Metazoa; phylum Chordata; class Aves; order Anseriformes; family Anatidae; genus Cygnus; species Cygnus atratus. The sequence goes on along the minus strand of NC_066372.1, from coordinate 17,162,051 downwards.
ACCCAAAATTTTAATGAAATGCGCTGCTCTTATTATTAAGCGCTGCTATACTAAGATCCCAAAGGAAGTAAAGACTTCATTTAATTGTGTTTATCTTAGACCACAATAGATGCAGAGAAAGAGTAGCTGGCATAGGTATGTTGCAAGAGCCTTTATAAGCAACCTTCAATGTATTTTTTTTATATCAGATTTCAGAGAATAAAATCAGTTAACAACATTTTCCTATGAGATTTCAGCTTAGCTGCAGGGATAATACAGTACTACATTTCATTAAAGTTACAGGTTCAATGAATGCTGACTGCATTACTCTATGATCTTTATAAGGGCTACATTACAAAGATAATTAGAACTTATCAAAACAGGTGGGGTGGGGGTGAAGAGGGGTCTGAAACTTTCCATTTTCATAAATATTTCCCCTTTTTATCAAGGTGAGACAGCTACTCCATATAAGTATAAACAGAATAACGTGGGAAATGGGTAAGAGAACTATTTAATTCAATAAAAATAACGCATAAGAAAATTGTTTTCTGTTACTCTGTTAAGTTAAATTCAGGATTCTTGGTCCTCCAGTTTGTTCTTGTGTTCCAGGAAAAAAATAAGGACTACTGAACACTATACCGTGGTCTAAATCTTTGCTGGAGGAAATCCAGATTCATTGATACGAACAGGTGTTTTGATTTCTCTCTGTCTTTTGACTCTGTTCTCCTACAGGAGCCCATATTATTCAGACACATCTCAGTAAGGCTTCTGTAACTAAGACCACCAGAAATAAATGGTATTTTCTGTATTTATACGCAGTTGTCATAGGAAAATTGAAATTCTAATATGAACACTCAGCACTGTTTTGGAAATTTCAAGTTCAACACAGACCTACGGGATGATTTCCTCTTCATGGGAAATACTCAACTATTACACCAAATGTTGCCTCGGCACAGTTTGTCTTTAAAATTCCCCTTCAAGGACAACAAAGGGATAAGACAGTTGCTCCATAAACACATCTTGTTTTTCTTTTCTGTTTCCTGCAAGGAGCCTGATGTGGCTAACAACATGGATGGATTCAGGGTTATTCTAGAGAACTTGAAGCAACTTCATTAACCATTTTCAGACACAAATTTTTTACCAAAAAAATCAATTTGCCTACTAATTCTTACTTCCTTTGTTTTCCACAGAGAATATAAGTCGGTTTCCAAATCAAATAGAAGTAGTTCAAAGCTCATCTTTTGGGGGGTTTAGTTCAAACCTGAAACCACATCTAACATCCGCAAGACATTTTTAATAATGTATGAAGATCTAGGGTGAACTTGGCCACTTTAAAGTTTCACATCCACGGGCCACAAAGGATACAAGTTTTCATAAGCTTCCGTGAAAAAACTCACTGGATTTATGTACAACCTGCTTTTCATTTTGAGTGTTGTCCAGACAAGAATGTCAAAGTGAGGGTAACTTTTACACAAAGAATTGGTGCATTCGATACAGCTCTTGCAGGTTGCTTTGTTAGTCAGTCTGATTGCTTTCTTTTTTTCAGATATACATAGAAATAACTAGAGTAAATGACCTCAGAAAAGAAACATTTAACCTTACCCCTGTTGTAAACATCTCACTCTGATATTGCAATGCAGGTAAAGGAAAACATGGCAATTTACCAGAACAAGGTCAGTACCACAATAAGGTAGATGTTTCCCTTTTAAGGTTAACTTCTAAGGGGATTAAAGCATTCCTCACTAACGTGAGTAAGTAACATGCTGCAAAGGTTTGCCTTTAAAAATCAAGCATAGCAGTCATTCTAGTTGGTCAGGTTTGAAAGAGAAATGTGTGCACAGTTGTAAACTGTTCTAAAAAGTATTCGATGCATATTTCAAATGAATTAGATAATGAACTATATCTGCGTTTAAGTGCTGCTTTTTTCTCAGTAATATACTAACCTGAGACAGTACACGTGCATACGCACATTTATGTGTATATTTGTACATAGACCTAAAGGAAAAGGGTAAGCATAGAGACAATAGGTATGACAAAATGGCGTTCTAGATGCTCCTCTCTTAACACATTAGCAACCTTTATAACCATTAAAGAAGAATCATGATTACCCATGGAAAACAAGTGTCATATGAACTGTTAATAGTTAGTATCCCAAGCGCATGTGAGTTATTACAATCTAGCACATATTGAGGACGCCTAGTGCACACAGAAATTACCAGTTAACACTTAATTTTTGCATTCCACATTTATGCAATTAATTAGAGAACACTTAACATTCTCTCTAACTTCAAGCTCTGCATGATCATGTTTGATCACGAGGGAATTTAAAATCATTTATGTAGCCAAGATTTAAATACAAGAGGAAACAGAGATGGCGATGACTAGAAAGAGAAGCATGAATATATTAACTGACAAACCAAGCTATATAAATATGAAAAAGCCAATACAGACATGACAAGCAAACTTATTCATGGCAACTTATTACATAAATAACCTGGGCAACTTTTATTTATATAGGAAATATGCAAAGATACAGTTGTATATTAGGGACTTTGCTGGTCCATCAACTGCATCAGAGATGAAGACACAAGAGGTAAGCAGATTTAGGACGTGGTAGGTATTTAAAATAGTAAGTGACAGACCACAATACCACTGAATCTGACACAGGGTTTGTGGGTTTGGACCATGTTTTTGTGTACAGCTCCCTTCTCTGGGATTTTGGGAGAAATTCCTGCCTGTCCTCTCAAGTACACACGAGGCAGTGGTCAGAGTGGTCACAGTAGCTGTAGTTTGTCAGAATTTGTTCAGCAGCCACCATGAATTTCTGGTATCATTCTGACTTTCCCTCCAATGTTTGTGGCATCATCCTTTACCCATCTTCCCTCAGGAAGATTCCCCTAGGACCTTACAGAGGTTTTATTGCAGCGTGTGCCTTAGGCAGACACAGCCAAATCTCCATCGCCCCGAACTGCAATACCTCCTAGCAAATCAATCGATCTAGGTGAGTCACCTTGCAGTGATAGCCTTAAGCTTAGCAGAATACATAGTAGGCTTAGTTACAGGATAAAGAAGGTCTTTAATATGCAAGTTCACTGTCTGGAGGGAACGGAGGGAGACATTTAAGGCTATGGTTTAAAGACTGGTTTTGAAGAGACTAATGAGAACTCATTTTAAAAGGTGCTTAGAGCCCCCAACAGTTCCAAACCACTTCAAACGAACCTCTTTCTAATTACGGTGCAATGGACATTCCAAGAGACATTTCTAACCCTGCTGCTGTATCCTACTCCTCAATCTTTTGCATGGTGCTGGGTGCTGCCACTCCCTGTAACACTTTGGGTACCTGGTGGGATACAGAATCAACCTGCATTCCCACTATGATTGCTCACAAAGTCCTAAATAGCCCCAGGGCTCAGGAGCAGACTTAGTAGAAACTGTCCAAATAATGGCAATAGCTAAATTTACAAACATTACCATAATGAATCTTTTCTTTCTTACTTCCCCAAATAAAAGAACTAGGAATGAATCCTTAGCTAGGCTATACTGAGGAAGTGATATCAATTTCCACTGGCCCAGAATGCTTGTAATCAAACACGTCCATTTATTATCTGTGACAAGGTTGGAGATGTTAGGCAAATTACTTTATTATTCTGCAAAAATACCAGCTTGTCATTAATATTAGCCTGTGTCTTTAAATTCAGAGATATAAGCAGCTTCTCCATCTTACTAACTACATCATGCTATAATCCGATGTGCCCTATAAGAAGCTGCAATATTTAAGGTCTTTTAGCTAGTACCTCTACATCCTGATTATCCTTTAGAAATTAAATGCTTTCAATATACATTTGTAAGGGAGACTAACAATCTCCTGCCACTTGAAGGATGAAGATGGTAAATGACGGCTGTTTTTTTGTTGTTGTTTTGATGCTGCCAAGCAGGCTGATGACTTTATATTCTGTGTCCATGGCTCAATGACCCACAAATCTCCTTTGATATGCCAGGCAGCAGAGAGAACCAAGCTGAACGGATCAGGAGAAAAGTGAAAATGCTTCAGCAAGGGGCCCCCGATGAAGCCATCATGTGACAGGAATCCTAAGACTCTGTTACGGAGGGGAGAGGCGAGCAAGCGAGAGAAAAAGAAAAAAAAAATGGAATAGGGCATTGTGGTGGCACAAGTTGATAGAGACGTCAGAGACGCTTCAGTAATCTCACGACGCTTTGGCCCAGTGTGGGGGCAAGTGAGGCCCATATTCAGCATGGCGTGACGGGTAGGACCACCCCGAAAAAGCTGCGAGGGGGCAGGCAGTTGGACAAATCAAAGCAGAAGAAAGTAATTTTCGATAAATTAAAGAAATCTCCATGGAAATTAGCATGAAACATTTTCTAATCTCCCGCTTTTCACTGCCGACAAGGGTCACTGGTTTAACTTCTCTCTCTTATTTTATTATTCCCCAGCCACATTCCTCTGCTTTTTTATATCCTTCAATTTTTACTACCTCTTTTTCTTCCAGTCTATCATTTTTAGCCTTTCTTATAGCTGCTTCTTAACCCTTTTAGGACTTCTCCCAGTAAATATTCTGGAGAATTAACTGATCCATTAGAGTTTAAAGGACATACTCCAAAGCAGTTGCCTTTTCTAACCATCTGCAGTATTTTGTCTACCGCATATGCCATCATTTTAACTGTGATCAAAGTCAAACATTCCCTGTACAGTAAAACCTGGAAAAGACTGCTTTCCACAGTCTCTTTTAGAGATAGAGTGCTGACACTGCTAAATACCAGCTGCAAATGTACTGTTAGAAGTAGCATTGCTAAGTGACAGCATTATGACTTTTTGCTTTAACTTTTTTTAATATAAAAATCTCTTCTTTTTGCTCCTGTTCTGTTCTCGCTAACACAAGAATGTGATATTAGCACCTCTTCTTTCTCACCTTTATTACAAAAGGTCATATTTGGAAGTCTGTTTCAAATTAAGCTGAATTAGGAGCATTAAATGTTGACAATTATTTAAAAGCAAATATAAAGTAGCAGTGAGGTTGTCTAGCAAAAACATATTGCTACTGTGCACATGAAGGACACTGAAAGAGCTACCTGCCTTTTGACTGTAGTAACTTTGCGCTTGTAGGCATGAAATCTATAAAACTACAGTGATCTATGATCCATGGCCTATGGTATAAAGACAGAAAATGTGAACAAAATAATCATGATTAGAATGATTATTTTCACAAAGATTACTAGTACAAATTCATTACTGATATAAGCAAGTATGATTCTTCCTACACTACTGGTAAAGAGACAAGGTCAAATTTATCTTTTACATATTCATTTATAGGATAGATATTTTATGCCATAAGAGTTTTGCAGTTCCAAAGAATGCAGACTTCTGAGACCTCCTTCAGTAGGATAAATTTCTAAAGACATCAAAATATAATGGTGTGTGAAGAGTGAGATCTTTATGCAATGACACATAGTAACAGCAAACTTAATTAAGTCTGGGCTTCTTTTTTTCTTCCACTTGTAGCTGCTATTGGATCTGAGGATGAATCTCCATGAGTTTCATAGTAGGTCAAAGAAGTATGTTCCCTGAAATGGTTCTATAAAAAGTGGTCCAAATATGTCATTTGCTATCACTGAAGAAAGGAGCTCTATATGGAATGATGACTGGTACAGTTTCTATCAGTTTTACTACTTGCACAAGCATTGTGCTACATGTCTCTCACTTTCTTGAACAAGACAGATGCCTCTGGTGTGAAAAATACAGATGTTGGAGCATGCAGCAGACAACTGTGGTTTATCAAAAATACACTGCTGGCACTGACTGATGTCAGACTTAATCATTCAGCATCCTAGCAGGAACGAGTGAATTATTGGGTCTTAGTCATGTGTGGTTTATGTTTAAAAAGTAGTACGTCATCTTGTTTCTTCTTTACAGGGGTTGGAAACTATTGAGCAGACAGCAATGCCTGGGGCTATAGGTAAGAAGCTGAACAGCACCCAGAAATGAAGGTGCATGACAAGGGGTATAGACATGGACAAGTATCCATGTTTTTTCTGAAAGAAATGTCAATGAAGGGCAAAAAAAAAAAATCAACATCAGAAAGATCGCACTGAAAGGGGGGGCAGGGAAAATGGAAGAGCCATGCTTATTTGATAAAAACATTTCCATATTTTATCTCAACAAAATATACACAACTTAATTTTGTGTTTAAATATATGCACAGTTTAACAAACAGATTCTTAATTTATTCACTGCTTATCATATTTTAGATGATGTTTAAACAACACTACACGCACACGTGCACACAAGCATAGACAAGGCTGTTTTATTAGTCATGAAGAATTCACCTGTACACAGAAGTTATTTGTAATCAACCATTTGTTTTGAGGACTAACGTGTCAGGTGCTATGCACTCTCACTTGAGCTTGTCAAAAACGGCCCTCATGTATCTTTTCAATCCTTTGCAAGTTCCCCTTTAGCCATAGCGTTAGAATTTTCTGAGTAGATAACGAAGATGAGGTCTATCAAAATATATTGGGATTGTTCCTTGCTGTCTAACATGAGACAAGTCAGTGATTATTTTAACTGGAACAATTTTAAGTTGATAGCAAACTGTTATATCAAGGAATTATTCCGGGAATGAAAAGGAACGAACTTTTCCTTTAAACAGGAAAACAGCTAGCACAGGCCTAGACAGCTAGGAGATGATGTCTCTTGCAAACATTGGGCCAGTCCTGAAGCTGTTTTTTATATGAGCACAGGTGAAGTCAAGTTTGACAAGTGTTTGGAGCCTTTCCCACAAGTGAGATTTGCAGGATCAAGCCCTGTCAGTACATTACATGGAATGACTATGATCTGCTCACACCTTTAGCGCAAAGGCAGAAACGACAACTAGCTGTGTGACTCATTAGCAGTCACAGAGATGGAGCACATTGCCCAGTCAAGCTTACACCATTACTGCCAAGTGCCTGTGATTACCCCTCCAGGATCCTGAGAAAGGTGTCAGTTAGACAATATCAAGCAATCCCTTTATCATGCATGCTTTTTTTTTTTTTTTTTTTTTTTTTTTTTTTAAGAATTTTCCCATTAAGAAATACAATTTCAGAATTAATGTTAGTTAGCCAGTTATGGGAAGTCAGGCTGTCATCCAAAATTCATGTGTTACTTTTTTTTCTGAATTATATTTCTCATGAACTCGCGATTAGGTAAACAGCATAATGCACAGAGGAAAAAGTATATTAATCTGCCTATTGCTTCTTCACTCCCATTAATGGTAGATTTAAGTTGCCAGAATCCATAAATGCAACAGCCTTCTTTAAAAGCAGTAAAATAATTTTCCTGTATAAATGGAGACTTTCAGGGGATCATTATTGGGAAACTGACATTATATTCTGCACAGAAATAGGTCTCCTCTGGACTTCAACACATACCTGCTACAAAATGCAAAGTCAAGTCATTTAGCATTTATTTCAGCAGAAATGGCTTACCTCCTAATTGAGGAGCTTTAGTTGGAGGAAAAAAAAAAAAAAGAAAAAAGAAAGAAAAAGAAAAGCCTAATCATCTTCTAGCACTTTCACTGAACTGCTGTTGTTATTACATGTGTTTCAGCGGTGCCTGAGGCCACAAACCACGGACCATAGGATCTCTGCTCTCTGCAGTGTGCTGGCTTATTCTACAAAGTCTTGAGCTCGCAAGGGCACTAATATGTTTGTACTCAGGAGCTGAGACTCTTTACCCCTCTCTGGATCAAATCCAAATGTGAGACAAACACAACCCAGAACAGAGTCAGAGGAGTGAATATCTGCCAACCTAGGACCTATTTTGGCAACCTTCCCTCCAAGAAAAAGCATCACTACGAGTGTAAGTTTATGCCATGGGCCCTCTACTTGGACAGTGAAACTGACCCGCTATGGGAAGATCAAGAGAAAGTAGAATGCATAGTTTGAAGTAATCCATTACACCAGTCTGAAACAGCTGATTCATATTCACATCCATGGAGAGAGGTTGGTGGTTTGGGGTTTTTGTGTATGTTTTTTTGTTGGCGGTGGTTGATTTCGATTGTTTGTTTTTCAAGATGGATTTCAAGAATGGCACACAAAATGAAAATTCATAAGATTTAGTGTTTCATACAAATACTTTTTGTCACTGAAAGTTTAACAAGCTTTAACAATGCTAATTTTAAAGTTAATGAAGCTAAAAAATAATTACGGAAGCTTTCAAGGAAGAAGTACTTTGGGATGAGGGTGAGGAATATAGCCCTTTTGGGTTACTTTCCCCATACTAGCGTTCAGATTTACCAGGGCTAAGATAGGAATTGTTTCAGAGCATAAAATAAATTCTGCAGCATTGTGTGATATGCCAAATCTCATGAAGAAATCTCATGAAGATCATTTATAAATTCTATCATAAGTTGAGGAAATACCTACAACTTTAAAAATCTTGGAATATCTCCTTGTTTGTGGCAAGACTTGCCCACAAATGGAAAAATTAGAAAAAACATGCAAGCCAACTTGTTCCTTCTCTAATTCAACAGGATAGTATGCTAAATTTATTTTGCAGTTAAAGAGTGTATCAGCACTTAAGATTTGATAATGAAAAAGGAAAGCAAAATATTATTCCTGTACTCTACGTTCTGTTTACGTAAATGTCTTCTCTTAAGTCCAGACTTTGAAGAGCCACTCCAGGTTAAGTGGCATTTGTCTTCAGTAGACAGATGGACAGTTTTATAGCAGGAAAAAGAATCATCTAAAACAAGTGATTGCCTTTACTAGTGAGAAACTTTCTCCTCTTGAGACTCATTATTCAAGGACTAGAAAGAATGTCTTGCCATCAAATGGTTTTGCGGAAGTTTCATATATTATCATCTCCTGGGGCATGAATTTATATTACAGACAAAACAAATATCTACAGTATGCGATTCATATTTTAGGATGCATCTGTCCATGCAGCTATATACATTAACCATTTTTCATTGACACTGGCCATAGAACATGAGCAGGAAAGCCTTTTCCAGTTTGATGAGAAGAACAGGTAGCACATGGAAGTCCATTTTAACTTCCATGTCTAACTCATGCTTGCTATGCTGCTAGAGTGCTTTCAGTCTGTCTGACCTGTTCTCATTCCATCACTCTAACAGCATTACCTAAGTACTTCATCACCTTCTCTTGACTGGGATTTATCTAAATTCATCTGGTAAGGTTTGCTAATTTATACGGATTATCACAGGAATATAAGTGACGCAGTGGTGCATAAGAGGAAGAGCATGAAATACAAACGGGAAAGGGACTGAATCAATCCATTTCCTTGGCACACAAACCACTTACATTTGTAACTCAGATTAATGATTAGGGAAAAGTGTAAAAATGCAGAGCTGACGTCCTTCTGTTTGAACAGAAGGTTTCTCCACAACAAAGAAAATCAACTTTCTGCAGGGGAAAGAAAATACTTCAAGGAAATTTGGGAGTGGAAACTCAAAACTTTCTGGGAATCTCTATCTAAGCGTAGCATAGTTTCTTACAACAGAAGAACTGGCAGATCACAGATCTGGAAATGGTGGGAGTACCAGCCTCAAGACCCGTATTAATCACTAACCTCATTCTTTCCTCCTCTCTCCCACAGTGATAGGACTTTCTCACGAATATAGCATCCATGAATTGTCATCTACCTACAAGCATAGAGACCTCATGAAACACAATTCCTGCAGGTCTGAGAAAGGAGAGGAAGGACAGTACAAGAATCTCTGATGAAGGAGGAGGAGAAAATCTGATGCAGAGAAAACAGGTAGAAGGCAACTAAAAGTGATGATTGAAGCAAAACTCTATCACCTAAATGTAAAGTTCAAATTTGTATCAAGTTTTAATCTCCTCTAAATGAATAAAATATAAATATTCACCCAAATTATGTCCTGTTGAATCACTCAGGGGAAAACAAAACAAAACACAAAAGATGTTTCTGATCACATTCTTGACTTCTACAGCAAAATAACACGGTCATAGGACTTTCAAAATCAAGTGGATTTTCTGAACTAAGTCTATTACAGAAGTGTGATTCTATTCAGTTACATTAGTATTAATTATCACTAACTCCACTAAGTGGTAGTTTTAAACCAGTCCATAACTGGCATGAGCAAAGAAGTAAATGCTATGCGTAAATACACTGAGCACTGAATGTGTGCAGATAATTAAACTATAATTATATTACTTGTTACAGTGGCGGAAAAATTTTATTACTGTGGTGAAAGGTTACTTAGACTCTTCTTTCCTGTTTTGACATATTAAAAAGAAAGTTAGCATTCACATTCAACATACAAACACTGCTACCCAAAAACCATCTCTTTTTTCTTAACTAGAGAACACCAGTACAGTTGATTGGTAAACAGGCTGCAGAGAACACTCACATGATAAGAGAATATTCTGATGAAAACAATCTTTGAACTGCAAGTTTTCATTTATCTGTGTGGTTTGTTTTGTGTTTTTTTTTTTTTTTCATTTCTGTACCAGCTCTTGTTTCACAGTACTTATTCTGAACAGATGATGGGATCAGTTTTATAAACACCTAAGGAAAAACATCAAAAATAGAGGGCTATTCTCACTATCCTAACTAGCTTCTTGGTCTGGCACTATTCACAGCTACAGATATTCACACAGGAGGTTATCACAGGGGCTGCCTAAAGCTAGGCAAAGGTTGCTTTGCCCGATAGTGCAAAAATTTTCTTGATGAAAAACAATCTCTGCAGTGCTGCATTTCGCAGTCTTTGGAAAGCTAAGCCTTCCTGGGGAAACTAAAAGAAGCGTTATCCCCTTGCATCACACAATGGTGTGGGAAGACTTCAGCTCTGTTGCAGTTTTCAGAGCCCCACAAAAGAGACATGTTCCACATTTCTGGATAGCCTTGTGATGGAGAAATGTGCCTGCATTCTCTTCATTTGGCACTCCCACTTCCCCTATGCACTAGGTAAAATTTTTGTGGTCACTCATAACACATTCTCTCTCCCCAGCTCTCCTCTGCATATCCTTTGTTTTCAATATACATCTTATTATTAGCAATATATTTGCCACTGTCTTCACTGAAGCCACAGCTTCAATACAGGGGGTCTATTCATCTGAGGTTGCAGGGTCCACTTTTTATTTCTAGAAGCAGCATGAGGAGGAGTGGTAGTGACAGACCACTGGCTTGGGCCCCAGGCTGTGTCGTTACATTCAAATCTCCCACTGCTTCCAGACCTCCCTATTAGTTACACTAGAGCCTCCAGCCCTCTGAAGTCACAGAGCTGGCAAAAATGCGGATGGCTCTGGGCTTCCCTGTTAGCAACGAACAACAACGCTCTCTAGGGCAAAACTAATGGGGGAGCTCAGAGCAAGCGTGAATTTCAAGATGAGCAGCAGCTGGGCTTTGCTGACAACTTGCCACCTGATCTCCCAATATGGGAGACACTGTAGGGCATGAGAAAGAGGAAGCTGGGGGCATGTTTGGAGGGGAGATTGATGTGATCTGATCTGAACCTGAAAAACGGCCAGTTTGGTTCAGACAAGGAGGGTGAATGGAGGTTTTAATGTATACTAGCCTAAAAATGGCCTGTTTAGATAACATACTACAAGCTAAGAAGTAATGCAGGCTGGCTATTAGCTTTAGGGATGTATTTGAAGATCCAGGATACATCACACAAGACAGCTTTCTTGTCAGAAGGAGATACAGAGTTTCTATATGGAGATTCACAGTCTGTTCCTTTTTGCTACATTTCTGCACATTGTGCATTTGATCTGATTCTCAACCTCAAGATAAAAAGCAGGAGCTAAAATGCTGTGGATCAGTGTGAAAAAGGACTCTCAAACGTGTTTAAAAAAATCCATGAACCTGTCCTTTTTTAACTAGAGGACACGTATGATATAGAAGTACACCCGTGATTAAATATATTTGTGTAGACTAAGGGATCAGCACGTTGTGATAATACCAGGAGTTCAGCTGGAACAAGCCAGTAGGGCCCCAGCACAGGACAAGAATTTCATACTCTACCTTTACGCTCATAGAGGCTGTGCAGCACAACATCCCTGGTGCAGGGATTCCTAAAGGCCCCAGTGTGCACAAGGGCTCTAAGAGGTAAGGGTTAGACACTGCCTAATAGAAGGTACATAAGCCACCCTTCAGACCTTGAGAAAATTAGATTAGAAAGATCCAGGTCTACAAGGGTCACTTGATTACTTCAAAACTTGTCAGTGACTTTGCTCTCTTTCATTTTTACTAGGTTTTCATGACTTCTGACATTTTTACCATGACAAAATTACAGTCATGACATGCGCATCCAGCAGGCATGCAGGTCAGCATACATCTCTGTGGATCTATCGTATCCTGTTTGACACTCATATTCCTCTGTTCTACAAACAATCAGGGATGATTTTCTGCCACAAGGAACAGCTGCTAAATCTCCCCTTTGCCTTCACCTCTCCTCAAAGGAAACAAAAGAACATACCTTTGCTTTTGCCTCTTGCCCTCGGTCTAGTTCAATGTTTTTTCTTGTTCAACATACAGCTTTCCTCTCTAGCTCTAATAAAACGGTGCTTTGTTTTTATCTATTTTATAAAAGATATGCATAGAAAATTGTAAGAATAACAAATAACCACTGGAATTTGGAGACAATAGCGTAACAAATATCCATCTTAACTTGAGCATACTCTACAGATGCCTGATAACACTTTCCCGTGCATGTTCAACATTTCAAAGTGGCCTTTCTAAATGCAACAGAAGGGGACTACTTACCTCCCAGTGCAGGATTTATTTTTATCACTGATTACAAACGTGGTTTTACAATCTGTAGTGGTTGGGGTGGAGGGGCAGCAAGGAACAGGGGTATGGTGAGTGTCATCAAGCATTGTTCACTGATCCTGCTTTCCTCTAGGCAACAGGAGGAAAAGTGCAAGGTTACTCACGAGGAAAATTTCCCTTTTAGGTTTGAATTCATAAGAATGGAGGCTGTACAGGAATAGGAAATAAATTAGCCATCAGAGCTGCAGGGCTGCATGGTTCTGGGCAGAATGAAAATCTTACTTTCACCTGAAACATAAGCTGAAAGAGTAGGAAAGTAGGAAAATACACAACACAGGCTATGGATCTCTCACCGCTGCCTCATAAGGTTTGGCTTTTTTTTTTTTTTTTCTCCCTCTACAACTAATTCTGCTGCTACAGGAGGAAGGCCCATGTATATGGAGTTATTTGTGGATTATTTGTTCAGTTTCACACATCCATGACATACTGGCTTTGAATATCATACCTAGCCACAGTCATGGAAGCTAACTTAAAGCACAATTTTCTTTTATTATTCTTGTTTTGTGGAAGAAGTTTTCACAGGCACCTACAAAAATGCCTGGGGTTCCTTACTCCTACTAACTCACAGCCCACTTAACTCCTTAAAAAGGAACTGAGAGAGCACTACAAGAGATAGACCAGTGACTTCATCTTGAAGAGAAATATCACCATACATTATTAGGAAAAATTAAAAGAACAAGAATAGGATGGATCTTTACATTTTGGAGGGGAGGAGAGTGTCATGTTTGTTTGAAAGAAATATTTTCTACCTTCATTTATGTTTTGCACAATTTCACACCAGGGCAAAAACCACTGGAAAAGCAATATGGACTAATTGTGAAATACCCATCCCTGGGAAAGGTGCTGCACTCTGTGCCCAGCACCACAAATTTGCGAGCTGTTGAACTCAACAATTTTGTAGGTCACAAGTGTCACCCCATACCTTTACAGGCCACGACATAAGCCTAAACCAACTTCAGCATGACTACAGAAACATGCCAGGTGATGGCTGCAACAACACTGTTGTGCTAAACACTGCTTGAAAGAAATCAGAATGGGATGCTTTTTTATTCAACTCAAAACATTTAAGATAATGCAGCTCAAACATCTTAATTTTGTATTTGTTGGGAACTTCTGGAACAGGAAGGTTGCAATTCACCAATTAAAAAAAAAAAAGAGAAAAAAAACCCTAAAGGATAGATATGCACTATTTTTCAAGATACTGAGGAAATAATACATCTGGTCTGCAGCAAAGTTATCGAGTGTAATTAAGTCAACTGCAATGTAGATATTTATGCTACTTTTCCTAAAGGGGGGCATCAAGAAAAGCAGCTTCTTTTACACAGAGAGAGGGTGGTTTTGCTCTAAAACAAGAATTTAAATAACTGATTTGCACCCAGATGTACTTGTTTTGATTTTTCTCTGTTGAGATGAGGCAATACTGAAAGCTGCATCCTGGGAAGATGTTAAGCAAAGACTGCCAGAGTACTATTTTTGTTTCAGAGTGGCTTTGTTACATTCACATGTGATATCTTTGGATGAGTCCAATCTAATTTTAAATCTATTTGACTGCTGTAGGATCTGAAAGAGCTGATCCTGTAGGATTCGAAAGCGAGTCTTTGAACTGAGATCTCAAGAGATAAATGGCAAATACATTAACTTTACCACCTCATTTTCTTTAGCTTACAACTTAATTGTATTTTTGTAGGCCTCAGCAATCATGTTTTAATTAGGTCCCTTTGTCTGATTTGATAACTTGTTTTGCATCTTTCTTACCTTAGCCCACAGCTCCATGGGGCTAAACAGATAGTATTATGATCTGGTACTTATTTCTAACATTTGCTTTAGTTGAATAAGCTACTACAGGAACTTTGACTTCCCTAAGGTAAAAAACAGATTTACCAAAATTACATCTACATATCAGCAGCCAGTACTAAAATAACCCCCTATCTATAGACCATGTATCTAAGACAAATGTGAAAAGGGATTTTAGCTGAAGATAACTGGCTAGACAACCCAGTCTTACAGATAGTTGCTGTTTCTCCTAAGTGATCCCACACAGGAGGCCGGCAGGTGCCACATTTCAAATCATATGAAATTACAAGTTAGCAAACAGTCTCTCCCCATGGGCTCAAATACTACTTCTTAAAGGCTCAAAATAGGACACAGACTGGAGGGGAATTTTATAGTCTCTGAAAGGGAATTTCTTTTGTTCAATTCCAATGACATCTGTGATCTTTTCTTTCCTCAAAATGTCCCCAGAAATCTTTATATTGAGGACGTGCCTATTAAATCTGTAGCCACCTTTTCTGTAACACCATATTCAGTACATACTTCACTTTGAAAAGAACCAAAAACTCCACAAAGCACCCATTCTCTGTTACGAGGAATATACTGATCCTAGGAAGCCCAAATTTTTCAGTCTCTTTCTCACGTGCTCATAATAAAGGTCAAAATAATGTTCCAGTCACTAAGTCCGTGGACTGTGTCCAAAACCTATTTAATTTAAAATAGTTTCATGATCTCAAAACCTGACTTCTTTATTCCTTAATGTTGATAATATCCCATATTTACTCCTCTTGTGATTTGAATTTGATTTCAAGCAGCATTTTCCAATTTTTGCAGCAAGTTCTATTTCTTTACACTACCTGTTCTTCAATTCTCTTTTGTTCATGATAAACCACATTCTAGAATACTTCTGCAAGACTACAGCAATATTTTAGATTTCACATAATGGAACTCAATTTTTGTTTCAAGCAAAGTGCAATTTCGTCTCAATCAGCAGTCAGTAGCCACATTGCCAATTAGACTGAAGTACACTTTACAATAAAATGTGCAAAATTGTTGGGGAAAAAATATATAACAGAGTCTCAACTGTGGGTAAAATAAATATAATTGATGCATCCTTCAGTCTGCAGCATTGATTATTATTTATTATTACAAACTCTTCAAAACAGGATGATTTGATGTCAACATGTTATTTTAGGAAGTGCACAATTGAAGAAAGAATTATTTGCATGGATTGATTCATAAAATATGTTTACTGAGAAGAGATGTGCATTTTTACTTGAAGTGATTCTGAATCATAAAGAAAAGTCAAGGCAATCTTCAAGTATTATAGTTGAAAAGAATATCTAAGTTTTTTAATAAGCTTCAATTAAAAGAATAGTTTTGGTACAAAACAAATATCTTTTTTTTTTTTTTTTGTGTGTGTGCACTCTGTCTGGCTAAACTTAAGAAAATAGCCATAGTAAATCCTGGGTCACTTTTATTCTGTGTCACCAGCTGAATTTGGAAGCTCCCCTTGAATAGTAAGGATCAGTCCTTTCTTCCTTGCATTGATCTCTTTTCCAAACAGAATACCACCGTGCTTTGATGTGACATATGGAATGAGAAGAAAGTAATAATGAAAATCAATGAGTCTAAATATTCTGTACTTGTACCTCACCTGTCATTCCCTATGGTTATGTGTGGGTCCAAGAGAGGGAATTAAATGCATCTGCACCTTTCTCGTTTCATGCAGTTTGTAGCCCTATGGTGTACCATTAAAACAAGTTACCTGAACTCATTTGAGAATTGTGAGCATATAAGCATGCACACACTTATCACACTGCTATTGTTGCTCAATTTTTGCAAAAAGAAATTAATCAGAATGTTTTACAATTAATTTATAAGGTTAATTACTATTATCATTTATGACCCTACAAACCTGTCACTGTCCAGATGGCTCAAAAGAAATCAAAGATGTGGGGAGAGAGAACAAAAACACAAATCAGTTCAACACTATAACATAAAAGCTACCACAAAAGAAAAAAAAAAAAAGACCCATATCTGTACAAAGCAGGCGAAGAGGGTGTTAAATCCATGCTGGAAGACCAGCAAAGCCCATCAGGTAAAGCAGCACATCCAGATGATTGGCACTAGCTTGCACAAACTTTTGTCATGGGGACCTTCTTATCACTTGCTACTTTAAAAGTTTGCTCTCTTTTCCAATGATCATATTTTCAAGACCACATTGGCTGTCTCATTACTGAGGGCTTTTTTTTTTTTTTCTTCAAATAAATGGCCTGTTTCTGGTTCTGGGTTTAACTAAATCACTCTGTGTAACAAACCTAACTTCTTCCACCAAAAATCACTGCACACAAAAAACAGCCCAAATTTAAGAAAAACTGCTCAGATGCAGTGGTAGGCAGGATGACTGAGATACAAAATGCTAATTCAGCCTTCAGTCCTTTGTTTGGAATAAATCCAGGTAATGTCTTCCCAATTCACCAGTAAAGAACAGAAGATTTATAATTTTAAAGTTTCATCCTGTAGGAGCCCGACTTTCTAGTGTTTTGTTTGTTTTTGTTTTTTTTTTTAATCTTTTAAAAAGTTTAGTTGGCTGGTTTTTTTTTGCATAGGAAACACTGGGTTTTGTCTCTGAAGTCTGCGTTTATTTTTTTTTTTTTTTAAAGGCAAGCATCAGTGTTAGTTTGGCTACAGATACAGTTCCTGAACAATTCAGCCTGTTTTGTGCACCAGACAGAACATTTTCCTGATCAGAAAAGCATCAGAAAATGACACTGTCTCATTGAAGAGTTTTACCACGGTGTTGGGACATTGTTTTCTCTGAAGGTGGGTAGGGGGGCCTCTTTGCTGACATGGGGGCTGGAGTGAGCAACGGCAGAGGCTGGATCTGTTACTATGCGAATCCACCAGCAACTTACCCTTTGACAGACAGGCAGATCCCCAGAGGAGGGTGCCTGTAACTTGGAGACTGCAACACTCGCTGCTGAGCTGGTCCGTGGCCTGTGCAAAGGAAGGTTTATTCTCTCCCCTGCTCTCTGCAGAGAGTTCCCTCACATCGATCCTCTACATTTGGGCAAAGCATGGAGGAACAGATTTGCCCCGAATGCCTCCACAACTTCACTTAGAGCATTACGAGTCACTACTGTTCACCAGAGATGAGCTCAACAATTCACGTTCTGTGCAAGCCCACCAGCATCCACTCCTCCCAGCTGGGGCTCCAGGAACCGCAGGGAAAGACAACCCCAAGGCTGAGAGGTGTGCTAGGCATCCCTTAATTTCACCAGGGTTTAAGAGCGAACAAAATACACAGGCATTCACGTGCTGATGCTTTTTACCTATTCAGATCTGGAGCTGCAGAATGAGAGCCCAGGAGCTGTGGTCTCACCAGGCATTGCAGAACTTACGCTCCGAGAAGCTGGCATTCGATCAGCAGGCAGCGCTTGCTTATCCAGGCTAATGATAGGAGACATAAGCATGTACTGCTGCCTCAGCTCGGAGCACCCAGTGCTGGAGGCACAGGGCAGCCGATGCACATTTGGCAACCAGAGCTTAAGCATGCTAGGTATTTAAAACACGACGCTTTCTCCAAGTGTTTAACGCTTAGTGTAAAAAGAAAACTGTATTTCTGACCACCCCTTTTATTTTCCCAATAAAATTTTCTTACTGCTAACACGCAAAACTGGAATATATTAACTTCAAATGTATAGAGAAGGGCAACTGGTCCTTGATCTCAAATTCCATGAAATTTCAGGTCACTGTGGGAAAGCCAACAACTAGTTTAGTTAAATGCTTAATGACATAAAAACAGTGATTGATTGCCATAAAAATGGCTCTTAGGGATTACAAAAATGAGAAGACTCACAGAAGTTATTCAATGTTCCCAACTAAATAGTAGAAATATTTGGCTACAAGCTAGGTTCCTGTCAGCCAGACAGGGACCAGTGAAACGTATATATTTTCATGAAGAAAAATACGTTAAAAAGTAAGGAAAGTGTCTTATTTCATCTACTACATTTAAAAATATATTGCGCTTGAATATTAAGTAGAAAATCACAATGCAATCACTTTTTAAGCAAAGCAAACCAGACCCGTATACCCTACTATAACCTACAAAAATATTTCTCTTCTCCCCTCTGTTGAAAATAAAAATATTCCAGGAGCTTAGAAACACCGTTAAAGTAAGGAAAGATTACTGGCGTTTCTTTGGGGATACGGCATTTGGGTGGCAGGGAGCTGTAAGGGGGGCGACTGCGCTGCGTCGAGACAGCAAACAAATTAAAATCGCTGTAAACAGAGGGCTTTGTCTTTAACTTGGGCAGAGCGGGCGTGCAGCTGATGGGGGCTCGCATTGCTCCTGCAGCTTCCTCGGCACAAGACAGATGGCAGTGCAACCAAACTAGAGCACGGGCCTGCTGCCGCTCCCTCTGGGTCTAACTCCTATTATCCACTTGTAAATTAACCTGTCAATTTATCAATCAACACCATCTTGATTCTCCCCTGTTCCACTGCCCAGCATTGCAGTGAATTTGCCTCGTAAATAACTGGGAGCCCCATGTTTGTTAGTATTGTGAATGAGTTTATTATCACTTTGATGACTGCTATGAATCACAAATGCTGCCGAGAGCCTGATAAGAAAAAAAAAGTACATGCACACATTAACACAGTTGAAACTATTTGGGAGATAAAAGATTGAGTTACTGTGATAGCAAATCATTTCAACTGGGGAAAATGGCTAAAAATTGTAGGTTTTGTGTTGGATAAAACTCTTAGGGTACAAAATATGAAATAAAAGGAAATATTTTCGCATCTAAGGCTCAGAGGTATCTTCACTGCTCTATTGCTGGGATACTTGAACTTGTTCCTAGAATTTCTGAGGCACTATTAGATTTTATGCCCCATCTGAAAACTTCAGGGAAGAATTATCCTTCGAGATGCAACAAGTATTTCACTTATTTGTTTTTGCCAGTGTAACACTACACCGATCTGTAAGTAATTTATACTACAAAAAATCTGAAGGAATTCAAATAAAAATAAAAGTTACTTTTAGAAGAAAGTTAAAAGGAAGAGGGATTTGAATACAACATTATTTATTCAATATTTACGGCATGAGAAAAGTGTTAAACGAGTAACAAATGTGGGTTTTGTACAGTTTTGTTTCTTCTGATGAAAGTCTCAGTGTTTGCTCAAGTGGCTTAACTTTATTTTGACTTAAACATAACAAATTAGTGCTAATTACTTCTGAATTTAGCATTTAAATCACATTTAATATAATATAAAAATAATGTGAGAAGTATAGCAGTATTCCAGAATTCCTTTGAGAAATCAGGGTTTGGTGGCATATTTGCTTTTTGAAGCCAAACGAAACATACTAAAATCTAAATAAATGATAAACTGCATGTTAAAAAAAGCAGATGTTTGGCTATTTTTAAATAAAACCAATCTTTTGCCAGGTATAAAAAAAAAGGTCTAAATTTGGCTGAAATATGCTTGAAATCTTAAAATGCACAGATTTTTTTTTTTTTTAGAAAGTATAAACAATATAATGAAAAAGAGGTAAAAACTCTCATACATCTTATCATTGTAACTTTAGAAATATTATAATGCAAATAAATGGTGAACTCGTGTTAAAATCTGAGCAGAGGTTCATATAAAGAATTAAAATTCACAGCTCTTACAAAGCAGCCACCACTTATCTTTGTTCCTTACATTCCTTCTTTTTCCTTGCTGGTATTGTGGTGGCGGTGGTGGTATGTGTGTGTCTTTACTCCTTATCGTACTTTTTCCACATCCAAATTATTAAAATGCTTCTAAAAAGTTAGGAGCAAACTTCACTAAACTGTCTAATGTTTTTCTTTTCTTTCTTTTTTTTTTTTTTTAAATTCAATTCTACCAGCCTAATCTACTACAGAAAATATTATCTAAATTTTAAATTACTGTAGAAAATGCAGTGGTGAACAAATACCAGTTATTTTGTTAGTATTTTTTTGGCATCTATTTCAAATTCAGGTAATGATAACGGACCTCATTCTGATCTCAGATCCTGCAAAACCTGAAAGTCTGAGTTGTACATCCATCGTAAAACTGAATAACCCAGTTCAAATCAACTTGTGCATTTAAAACTACAAGCTATGACTTGTACTGCATGTGGCAGAATAAGACTTAAAAGACAAAGCAAAATAAAATGTATATAAGTATTTTTCAGGGTTTTACATAGCTTTACCAAAAATCTAAAAAATGGTTTATGGAATAAATAGCAAGCAATACACATGCCCACAGAGAAACAGTTGTCATACAGCAGTATCTCTGGCACAATTAAAGTAAAGGAACAGAGTGTATGCTCAATATTGTTATGCCCAGTATATCATTGGTGGAAAAGTAATGGAAAATGAAATTATTTGTTAGAATGCAATTTAGGGAATCTGATAGGTTGTCCATTTTATTCAATTTATAATTAAGATAGTGTTTAAATTTGAAATGAATTCTATATATGCATGTTCAATAGGCTATAGCACAACAATAAGAATGGAATCACATCTCATTTTATCATAAATTGTGTAATAAGCGATAAGGTAAAAACTAGGGCTAAAATCCTCCCAGCAAAAATGAAAGAGAGCGACCTCAATTGCCCTAATTCATTCTGCTTTTTTTTTTTTTTTTTTTAAACTCTTCATTTTCCCTCTGTTCACATTATTAGCTTACACATGAGTGCATTATTAGAAAATAACAAAGCTAAACAGGGAAACTTGGAAGTAGCAGGAGATAGGATCCCCTCTACAGCTGAAAGGTATTCTCATTTCATTTGTTAGGAGTTGCAAAAATAGTTTTATTGCCAGGGAAGGACAATGACCTCTCTCTTTCAACAAGCTTGGTGGTTGGTCTTTTGATGGAAAAAACTAGGGGATACAACATCTGGTAATTTGTGTTACTGAGCTTAGCTGAGGTCTTAACGATGTAAGCAGATTATTTCTGAAGAAGAACAAAAAAAATTCCGGAAGACTCAATGAACTATTTAAAGTTATTAGCTGGTGCATTCTGGCACTTCAACACTCTTTTTGGATTTCTTTTCCTTTTAGACATTTGCCTTCTGATCAGATTGTTCTAAAGAGCTCCACCACCTTCCAACCTCACCACGCTTTTCTGGTGGTCCACGCATGTTCTATCATGCATGCTAAGTCCCCCAACCCTATTTTTTTCCTCCATTAGAGGGAAGACGATTATTTTTCTGATTAAGTTTTCCCCTACAGAACATTAAGCGCTCGTACTACGCTTCCTGAGTTGCTGTGTAGGTCAGCAAGGCTGGACAAAACAGATAGCAGCAGTCGAGCTCAGATTAAGGAAAAAAAAAAAGGAAGAAAAATTGATGGGTGGAGAATGAAGAAAAAGATAAACTATGTGTACCCTTGACCAGGAATGTCATGCTGAAAACATCGAGGGGAAATAAAAAAAAAAAAAAAAAAAAAAAGAGAAAACATCCTCCATTCCCTCCTTGACACCCTTCCCCTGCCTTAAATATTTCTGTATGATTTTAGTGCTTCCTCCACTTCCTATAGTTCCTCCAAACATTTTAAGTGCCAACAGTGTAGTGATTTAAAACAACTGCTGAGTTTCACTATTCCTTTGATAGGCAATAGACCCATATTTCTTAATATACACAAAATACACAGTTAGTTTAAATTTCAGACCTGTAATTCACTACCTGGAAAATTAAAAATCATATTGTTGAATGGAACAAAAAACCAAGCTTTTAAGAGAACAAAATAGCTATTATATGCAAAAATGGAGCAAAATCCCATATCAAATTTAAGCCGAAGTCTAATAAAAGCCACAGTTCTTCCTCACAGAAACTTTCTTTCATGCTCCTTTTTATCAAATTTTAGTGGGTAAACTGAGTTTTAAGTATGAATCTAGAGAATTTCAGTAAATGAACAAACATTTCAGCCAAAACTCAGGAAGTTTTCTATGTGAAACAGTCTCTATGATGCAGATTTGAATTGGAAAAGGCAATGCAGTCCTGTAAAAGCCCTCTCCTCATCAGCCTTTTTGAGTAGCTATTCACTATGTGTTTCAAATATGTATTTCAACAGACTCATAGGAACTTTGAGTAATGTTTTGACAAACCATTATTGGAATACAGTCTACTACTGTGACTTGGAGCAGGGCACTTGCAGTTGTTTCTATCAGCTACCGAGAGTTATCTAACAGCTAAACACTTGATTTACATTCATCTAGGAATTGTGACTATACATATATTGAAATTAAAACACAGTTTCAGAACTTGACTTACAACACAGGTTATGGTCATAGTACAGCTTGGTATCCACTGCAGTAAAACAACCACTATAAACTTAGAATTTTAAATCTGTTTTTCTTGTATAGTTTTAACTTCAAAAATTTGAAGTTAAACATCTCCAGCCAAGCTCTCTACAACAGGTAATTTGCATTTTTCACTGGAGAGTACTGTAAAATTCCATTTAACTCTGGAATACCGAAATATGTCCTATTTCTTTCCTATTTGTATACTTAAGTGAATGATTTGATTCCAGAAAAAACAGAAATGTTTACCCATAATGTTTGATAGCTTTGCTTGCAAGACAATTACACCAAAACACATATTTTTAATCGGAACAGTGATTTTTGAATTGATACCCTAACTTCATTGTATACCGTAAGCCAGATATCTTGGTCCAGACCCATCAGCAGTACAGCCTATAATGCTGCCCCCTAATACCATGATACACTAATATTAAACACGTAATTTTCTAATCTTGGCCCACATCTGAAGGCTTATCTCAAAAGTTGTGTGTTCTTGCCAGTGTATCAGATGCATATTTATGTCAGTGAATTAGTATTTTCTGTTTATATTTTTGGTGCTTAGGTCTTTGAACATCAGACAATTTGTACTTGTTTCAGGTGTCCCAGGTAAGTGGAAACACTGAAGTTTTGCAGGACAGAAATCTTGTTTTTCTGTGTGTGCAGCTTTACAGCTTTGGGCTTTTTGGCCACTTGGATAAGATCAGTGAATACCACCCTCCATTGCACGTGGGAAGTAAAAAGAGGGAACTGCTGGAATTTTAATGTTTCTTTTTTACTGAAAATATTTGGTGCCCATTTGCCTTCTCAACAGAGAAATAACAAAATCAAAGTAGGCAATGCGTTATACATTATATACAGCATGTGTTTCATTTCAAGAGCCAACTCATCAAGTAGAAGAGAATTTAAGTCACAAAGACAGATATAGCACGCTGTCATCACTGCTTGCGTTGCCTCTGAGTAAAGTGAATCCTGTTTTTCCTCTAACACCTACTTTTTTGAGTGCTTTTTTCCCCATTGTTTACTTTTTAGAAGCAGAGAATCCAAAAGTGCTTAATATTTCAATATTTGAGAAAAAGTCACTGCTCATGAGGATTCAGAGCAAGAAGTTGCCACAAATGGTGCATCTGTACACACAAGTTTTTCTCTTCCCACACAGAGTGAAGGTTTCAGACCTTTATAATCACACAGCATCATATTAAACAAAATCAGCATACTACCAGGTCCTAATTGTCAGCCTAAAGAGAAACGTATCCTTACACAGAAAACTACAAGAAATAAGGACAACCCAGGAAGATCTCAAAGGAAACATATAAAAGCTGTGGGTTGGGAATCAGGAATACAGAGAAAAAGCTCTTAGGCTTAGTGGGACAACATGGAGCAGCCTTAGAGGAAAGGTAGCCCTCAGGTAGTCACTTATTCCCTTCATCTTCTGGTCTCATTTTATGTTAAATCAAAAATTCTTGGAGACTGGTTTGGCATCACAGACTACAAACAATCTATCAAGAAGTGCCTCTGTGCAGATATTGAACTACCTAGAGGATTCTCTTTGGTTAGAAGTTTGTGTAATGCTCTTTCAAGGTAACTTTCTTTCACACCATGGCACAAAAACGATGAAGCTAGTGGATGTGATCAGACTCAAAGTATTAAAGCCAAATTTGGCATTGATTTACACTCTGGGCAATGCTCTGAAAAAGCAAAAAGGATTTCAGTAGGTTTTAGAGTATACATGTAGACCATTTTATTCCTTGTAAATAAACTGGTAGAAGTACTGAATGGAAAATTAGGCTTTGTGATTACAAAACTGTCATGCAGAGTGAGAATTTAAGAGCTAAATTCTCAAGGGGTGGCCAAATAGCAATGTCTTCAAAGTGTACATATGATCATTACTGCTTCAAAAGTGGGTGCTTGTACTCACTCTGCACTTGCAAATGCAGTATTTACACATTTTTCTAGGTAAACTTAAGCTCCTCAGAATTGCCATTTACAACCAAAGCAGCCAGCTTTAGTAGTTGGTGCATGCTTCAAGACAAGGCAAAGTTTCACCTTCAGAATAAACCATTTGACTTGGGTCTGATACACATGCATGCTGCAAACACAAACAAGAAGTAGAAATCAAATGGTCTGCTCCCTGGGACAAGGTAAGGTACTTCTTGTGTTACTGAGTATCCACTAGAGTGGGACAGAAAATAGCTGTGTTACATAACTCTAAAATGCTAGCAAAGACCTCTAAGAGAAGCTGAGTATAGATCTAGGCAGAAACAGATGTCGGGGCATTTCACGGTATTGTATATACAGAAACATCTTCCTACTCATGTACTTCCATTTATTTCTAAAGGACCACAATCAGAGCAAAATAGTACTCAAAGTCACAAAATCTAACTACAAAAAAAACCCTTAGACATTTGGTACTACACAGAAGACTTACATTGTGAGGTTTAGAATAAGGAAAACAGACAGAGGTATATCAGAAGGGGGAAAAAGGACTTTTAACAGGCTACTTAAAAATGTGTTTCAAAGCAAACAACCCTGATAAACGCCACAAACACTCCTGCCATGATAGATCCCACACAAGAACGTAGTCCATGTAAGGGATCAATGTGTATTTACCCCTATGAAGCTAAAGCAATGTTATCAAAACTACACTTAAGGCACCTAATTGGTACAGTAGTGATGGCTTTGTAGATGGATGGGTAGAAAGCAACTTACTTATAGTGACATTCAAAACACAAGCCTGTGAAATACTTTGGAAACAGACCAAGACTATGAAAGATCCCAAATTTACTGCTGCGATATCATCATCAGGTCTTCATCATGAAACATCTATCTAAAATTGGATAGAATTTCCACCTACCCCTCCGCCCTGATCTGTTAAAAACCATGAGATGAAGTGAGTTATGTCC
The DNA here is from genome assembly GCF_013377495.2 of Cygnus atratus. NCBI lineage: Eukaryota > Metazoa > Chordata > Aves > Anseriformes > Anatidae > Cygnus > Cygnus atratus. The sequence goes on along the minus strand of NC_066372.1, from coordinate 17,136,275 downwards.
CATTAATCTTTCTCATAGAAGAATCAGACAGATGGGCTGGATGAAGCGGAGGTGAATGAAGAGAAGCACCTGCTATTTTGAGGGAGTTGAAGGAAATTGGTAAGAAAAAAAAATCCCAAGTGGGCGGAGAGGGAACAGTATTGCTCTATTACTGGATACCTTCTGAAAAAATGACTGATAGGCCTTATGCATCTATGATAATGTGTGCTCATATCTCCTGGTGGGGAAAAACAAACAAACAAACATCTCAAAAAAACAAGGATGGCATTACAGGTCATGAGTCAAAGAGGCTGATGAGCTGTCAGGAAAAATTACATAGCAGTGTGAAATATATAGGAAAATGTCTAATTGCTGTAAAGAGTACGATGAAAAGGAGTGATGAATGTGTGTTCTTGCAGCAAAGGAAGATAATTCTGTCTGAGAAGTCATCCCTGCTCAGAAAATCACATTATGCGTCCTCTGATTTCCACCTTGAGGAAAAGGCAGGGGGCGGAGGTTTGTAAGAGGGATCCTGGAGAAGTTTCTCAATGATTTCTTTACTAAACTCAGTATTTCCTTGCAAATCCAAGAGGAAACCAAACATAGATTGTTAAAAATTGCATCTTCTTACACACTTTCTTCTGTCATGCCATTGAATGTGGACCTTTGAAAGCTTGTGCCAAATGCTGGACAGCAGAATTTCCTGGAGTTCTACACTGACCCAGACAAAAACATCTACCAAGTTTCTAAATAAATCAACTTTGCAGATACATAATTTGTAAGAAAAAAAAATTACTGAATAGCTAAGCACTTTCAAGTGACATTTTTGATGGTTAAGGTAAGAGTAGCACTGATTCTTACTGACACAACAGGACACAGGCATTGATACAAATAAAGATGTAGTGTGCGTTTCAGCAGGTGCTGTTCATCAAACTACGGGTATTAATACCTCTACCTCCATTCAGGATATCTCACGGCCTTGGTTTTAGTAAAAGGTTCCTACTAGTGAAGTTTGCTAAGTTAGTTAGTTTACTTACTGCCTTTGGAGCACAGTACTCAGTATGTGGAATTATTTCCATTCACTTCTGGTGTGTAAGAACGAGCCTGTCTTTAAGCATGCGGTAACATAGCTAACAGAAACACCCGTTAGAACACTGCACTTGAACATAAGCTATGTAAATCCAATCAAAAAGCAAGACTGCCCAGACTTTTTAAAAATATATTTGACTTGGGGAGGAACCATTAGTCTGAATTCTAAAATGGCTTAGGACACATTTTAGGCCTTCACAATTTTGAGATTTCTGTCTTACCGTATTTCATTAATGTGACCCTAAACTGAGTACAAATTTACAAATATGTTTAGAAGTGGGTTTTTACTGTATTAAGAATTTACTTGTCTTTAAAAGTACTCTATTTAGTCAACTTCACATTGCATCTGTTTATGTAATGTTTTTCTTTAAAATCCACTAAAAGGTGTTAATTAAAACTGGGTGATTAGTTCATAATGAACAGTTTAAGCAATTAATGCTACCCCTTTTTTGACCCATGAATTGTCTTTATGCAAAGAGCAATTTTCTTGAACTTGTTATTCAAAAAATGAAACGATTTCTTCTGATCTCCAACTCCTTAGTAATCAGTTAGCTATATTTAATAGTGCGAGTGTGAGTTGCATTGTATCTTCATGATTTGACACTATGTCATATGACGCTGTTCCTATTCCATCATAGGTCAGAGAGATGCTTTTAGAATCAGGTTTTATACTATGCACACAATATTTTTGTGTGAACCAACTTTGTCTTTTTTGCAAATATTCTCAAGCATTAGCTTGAATTTCGTTCACAATTAAGTAAACTGGTTCAGTGGAACATCTCCCTGGTAGGAATATAACTGTGAGAGTCCAGCATCATGAACTCTTGAAAACGAGAAGGAGGTTTTCTGCTGAGATCCATGAAGGTCACATTGGATCATAAAAACAATGAATTAAAATACTCAAATAAAAATGGGGAGTGTTTGTAGCACGTGCCTTGCTGTATAAAGTTACACATACACACTTTAAGCTCAGTTCAAAGGCTAACCAACCCAGTTGCTTAGTCACAAGGAAGGCATGTATAGTTTCAAAATGATTCTTCACAACTGCGATTCAGTCTGGCTAAGACTTTGTTATTTCACTTCTCTTCCACATGATCTCCCTTTTTCCTTTACCTGACTACTTGCATGCTTATTCCTTAATATCTAAGGAACGCAGCTTCAACCTTGAAAATATCACATCACTTTTTTTTTTATTATTATTACTTCACCTAGTGCAAAAAAAAATGCCTAAGCAGAACAATAGTGGCAATGATAGTCTGAGGTCCACATGTATAGATGAGGTCTGTGTGAAGATATTTTCCCCAGCCACGTTCAAAATTTGCTTATATGTTTGTACACAGTCACATGTGAAAGAACATAAGGAAAGCAGCATCTTTCATTTGACAAAACAATATCAACACAAGATAGAGGTTTTGGCATACCGTTGACTGTGGCCAGTAACTGCCTGTTAACAGCAAGCAAACCAATGAACTGGGGATTTTTAAGACTGCATTGGCCCTGCAAGGAGGACTCTTTCATTTCCCATACTTTGTCACTGGCCATAGAGCTGGCTGACATAATGGACTTTTACAACAAGCTCAGAAGCAATTGGCAATTAAGTGGTTTGAAGGGGTGCTTCTGGGCTGCCGTGAAAGGCTTCAGGTGTGAAACGCTTGTTTTCAAGAGCACTAAGCAAAATGTATAGTTGCTTTCAGGGGCCCCCTTGTCCTTCTGAGGGAAGGGGGAGAGATGGGGGAAGCAAGGACACTCAAGAGCAATTTGCTATTCAGCGCCTGAATGCTGTGTGCTTTTTCTCTCCCCCCTCCCCATCCTTGTGTGGCTGGTAAGGAGGGCAGATTGCGATGGCACAAACAGCTTTCGGCACAATGGCAGATCAAGAGAGAGGCAGGGAAAATGAGGCAGGGAGAGAATGGGAGCCTGAATGAAGTAAGGATGGTTTGATTGTTAATTGTGGGTAAATGTGTTGCAAGAGTGAAAAGGGTTCATGGACTACTTTAAAACTATACCCAAGCAATAAGTACAGAGTGTGGGGAAATAAGGAGATGTTCCTGACCCTTTTAAGAGCTATAGTAGTGCATCTGGCCCACTTGAAAAGTAAATTGAGAACTGTTAAAAAGATAGGCAAATACATTTGTGTGCATTATATACTTCCATTTCTAAAGGAACCCTGACCAGGGAATGCACTGGGATGGCATACACACAATATTCCTTTCCCTGAGGATTACTTCACCCGTAGGACAAAAACAAAACAACTAAAACATGAACACGCCCTAATAGACAAATATTTAAAATACAGATTTTTAAAGGTGAGTAAAAGTATGTTTCTATTCTAGGACAAAATATATTTGTTTGAAGGCTAGCACAAGGGTAAAGAAAACTTCAAACAGAACTAAGGGAACAATATCCTTCATGAAGACTGTTTCATGTCACTTTTCCTTGTGTGACCTTTACTTCTAACATATTGATTTTTTCCTAACCCAGCCTTGCTTTGCAGAAAAAAGGGGTATTGAGTCTTTGAGCTGCTTACATATCACTATTGTACGTGCATTCTTAAAGGTGAAGGATCCCCTTTCAGAAGATGACTATCTGACTGACAGTATCATTAGGATTGTCTGAGGACATTTCATTTCAAACATAGTGAGCCACGCGCATCAGTTGGGAGCAAGGGGAGGGACATGAAATAGCACAGGTGTGCAAATATTTCATCAACATAGCACCAAGAGATGGGCTCGGTTATGGCCTTTTGCGTTTCGGCAAGGAAGGCGAGACTGTGGGGGAAAACCAGATGCACATCTTGGACCCCCACAAGAAGCCACTTTCTGCCTCTCGATCTGCAGACCTCCCTAGGTGGCTGCTCAATGGTGCCTCCCCACCGCTTAAAGTGGAAAAAAGTGGCTCTGGATTAAAAACAATTCTACCAAAACAGTTCTTACTCTATGAAGTAGAGGTACATCTATATTCTCCCCTCTAAAATGACTACCTTCTCACTTGTATTTCTGAATATCAGAAGCAACACCAATTCATTCACTGAGTGAGCCTCAGTGAAGCCAGCACGAAGAGAAGGAAGATCACACCTCTTGCCATTCTTTCCTTCACTCATCATGAGAGAAATGTCATTCTTGCCTGCAAGAAAACACATCAAATTCTAACCAAAAAACAGAGAAACCTCCATTTATGCATGCATGCCTGTGTTGAAAATGTACGTGCAGAAACCCTCTAAAGTTTAGGAATGGTGCCATCGAGACGTCAATGCAAATCTTTCCGTTGGTTTCAGCAGAAGTCTCCCTGCATTTTGTCATTCTCAAGACCAAGCAATAGTGCTCGATAAGTGTGCACACAAGGGGCTGTGCTTCGCAACCTACATATGCAAGGGCAAGCCAAACCACAGCACCCTTGGAACCATTTTTTTTCAGATGCAAATAAACTTGCACTGGACTGGTTTTACCAGCTGTGGGGTTCAGCGCACTCAACCCCCCACCCAGAAGTGAGAATGGCACAGAAAGCTGTAAACCAACTGGGTGCTCAGCTGCAAGTGTGTTGTGGTTGCACAGACTGTTGCATAAACAAAAGAATTTATTCACAGCATGATGGACATGAATTTATGCATGTAACCTCTGGCTCATGGAGATGAATCTAGATCCCCTGCCTGTTGTTTTGTGCATCACCATTCAAACTTTGGAAACCCGAAATGCATACAGGTAACATGGAGAGCTAGTCAGAAAAAATAAACGCATAAAGAGATAAAACTCAAAGAAGACAAAATGTTTCATTTAAAATCCGTGTTTGGGAAAAAATAGTAAGGGAGAAATCAAAGAAAACTTTTTAAATTCAAAGTATGATGAAAAGCAGAAAAAGGAGGGAAGTGTTTCAGCACTTCCCATCATGGAAGCGGCTGAACTGAGATGTTTAAACAAACTTTTAGTTATCATAAAAGTATGGAATTTTATTTTGTCACAGGGAGCTTCCTCCATGGAAAAGAGAGAAGCTCATTTACAGAAAAAACTCAAAATGCATTTTTTTGTTAAAGTGTTTATAGAAAGAAATGCCAAAATGATATCTGTACAGCACCTAATGACCACTCATATGCAATAGATTCAGTGTTAATTAGGACAAAAGGGAGGGGATTTACTCTTGTACTACCAAGGTGTGCAATACGTAGGCCCTGCTTGCTTACAACATAACCAGAAGAAAATAACAGGACACATGAATCTTACAGTTATTGCTTTGTACAACACTAAGTACATTCTAAATCACACAGAAAAACATGTGCTGCCTGCAGCTATTTTAATGTAAGGGCCAGATATATTGAAGCTGCACTGAGTTTCCCCTATCAGATTAAACTCTGAGAAACTCCATCAGAGTTGTCAGACTTTCTACTGCTCTTAATCTTCCCATCGCAATATGGGCATGCTGTAGTGTCTCTCATCTAAAAGCGAAAACATACACACTTTAGCCCACTCCTGTCTCTCCAATCGCTGCTTTCTCTCATTTTCATTGTACAAGCTGTTTATAGCTGCTGTCAGTTCTTCTCCTTCCATTTTGTCCTAAACTGTTCCTAATCTAATTTCTGCCCGTTACTGTCAATTGACACAGTTCTCACCGGAGCCTCTGGTGACCTCTTCATAGTCAAAGCTCCAATAATACCTTTCTCGTTATGCCAAAGTCCTTTTGACACGATTTCCCATGATGTCCTTCGTTAAAGTTTGTCGTTGTTTGACTGTCATGATACTGAGCTACCATGCCCTCCTCTCACCTTCTAGAAGATCTCAACACCACTCAGCTTTCTGTTGAGTCATCTCAGCTGGACCCATTTTTCTCCCTCTGACCCTCATCTCTGGGCCATCTCAGCTGAGAAATTCAACTACCATCTGTACACTGATGACATGCAATTCTACACTTCCTCCAGATGTGCCTCCCATTCAAGTCAACTCTGTGCTCAGCACCCCACAGATCTGGGAGCCAGCTCAAGTTCAGTGTGACAAACAGAGCACCAAGTGTCCTCTGCTCCCCCAACACTATCTCTTTCAGTCACCACGAAGAGGACTGCTATCTTGTCTATTCCTCAGACATATATATAACCCAGCCTCTACCTTTGAAGACAACCTTGTCCTAAGTGCTTCTTAAAAACACAGCCTTGTCTATTCTGGCTAAAAGCATCATCACCTTGCATCATCATTAAGGAAACACCTTTCTCCCCAGCTTTGACAAATGCAACCACTCATTTTCAGAATATTTCCACAAAGATCCTTTATCCTGGCCCATTGCTTTGGCCATATCACCTCTCTCTTTCCATCCCTCTGCTGCCCTCCCCTGTCAAACTGCATCAAACATAAGCTACTTGTCTTCGCTTCAAGGCCCTTCAGAGATTACACCCATGCTACCGATCAGCTCTTTGTCAGGATGATGAACCTCATCTCCAAGGAGCCAGTAACACCAGCTTCCACTGCACACCTGTTGCATTTTTCAGACAAGCACCTTTCCACTGTCACACATCTATGGAGACACCTCATTATATGTCTTCAAATCTTTTTTAAAGGTCTGAAAAGACCTGAGAACTGTCCAGCTGCTGCTAGGGTAAGACCATTGCCAAAAATGCTAACTGGTATGAAGCTATTCATTCTAAAGTCTTTTTGTGTGTGCAGGTATCACCTCCCCAGCAACACGTTAAGTTGTAAGCTCTTTGGGGTATGGATTGTCTTTTTGATTTGTGTTTGCACAGTGTGTAGCACAACAGAGTCTTGACCCTTACCATATTCTATGGAAAGAAAAAAAAAAGTGGCGAATGGGATGTTGGAGAAAGGGTTAGTCAGTTTACATCAATTAGTTGGTAACCAGATACTTTTCTGGAACAAATTACAAGCTAATTAGACTATTTTAATGATGTCATGTTTCCATTTTGCACTTTACTTGTTAAGACTGTTGTAGTGCCTGCTGAGAAAACCATGTAGGTGGAGTTTCTGTGAAATTGGTCCTTTCTCCCCCTCCAATTTTGAAATTGTCATGATCATTTTCTTTATTAGTTATGTCAGGGTTTTTTGAGTATGTATATCAAAGAATTTTAAAATTTAGATGATTATAAAAAGGGAAAATAATAATATTCAAAATTATTTTTCTACTAGTTCAAGTCAAGAACAACTATAATTTGCCCCCACCAACTTTTACAATTATTAATAAAAATAAAATAAAAAAAAAAAAATCAACAGAACTCAACCCACTTTAGGCCAAACAAGTTACTTTTTAAGAATGGTAAACTTTTTAATATACATTGTTTTCTCACTGATGCTATCTAATACAGTAATTACATGCAATCACTAATAACAATACAGCCAATAATTAGCAATGAATTGAATAATTATGAACAGTAGTTAGCACTGAAAAATACTCTCTATACTGAAACTTCTTTGTAAGCTGAGAGTCATTTCAAAAACATGCCGGTATTTAAGAAGAAAATTATCTGTACCATTATATCCACAAGCTGTCATTCCTATTTGGAAGAGAAGGTACGCAGCCGTGACTTGTGTAAGGCTGTAGTTGGAACAAAGCACAACACAGAATTTGAATGTGCAATGGCATCCATACAGATAAAAAGCCATATTTAAGATTGTCTATTACTACTTGCCACATCTACTATCCTTTGAAACAATTTTTTGAAAGAATGAGTAGCTGTTTCTACAGATCTACAGTGAGCTATCATCATCAGCAGCTCTAGGAATAGCTTCTCCTTGGCTAAGGCAGCCACAGTGGCCAGACAACCAAATACTAAATACTTTGCCCTATGTTAAAAGGCTTTTAACAAAGCTAGTAAACATGCATCCCTTCAGGACATTTTTATGTTCAGGGTGTTCACTGAAATTTCACCTGAAAACTTGTTTTGTCCTCCCTGAAACTTACACTTCCATATAAGTTCCTTGCAGAGAACTCATTGTCTGCCAAAGCTTAGGCTTTGCTATCACCCTCCAGAAGTATGAGACAGCCACATGCTCCTAACTTTTCACACATTAATTTGGAAATCAGTGGAAGCATTGAAAACATGATGCTACTAAAAAATCCGCTGCACAACTTCCAAATGAGTTACTAATGCCCTTTTTTGTTTATCATTGAAAGAAAATAAAGACGAGAGAGATTTCTTGCTTGTACGGTTTTCCTTCTCAGAGCTTTTATTTTATTTTTTATATTTTTTCCTCCAACTTAAAATAGGGCTAATTTGTTACAGCTTTGTTTTCTTCCATAGCAGAGCCCTAAATTTTCACTGAGGGTTCAGGTGCACAAGCTCCACCCCAAAGGACAGGTGCACCAGCACGTTTCAGTACGTCTCACCTGTGGCAACTTTCCACACAGTCTTCAAGGTCCAGGCAAATACAAATATATTCCAGCTGGCTTGATTTGAAGAAGCATGGCCTAAACTGCTTTAAATATTTAGCATTCACCCCAGACTACCAGTATGCCACATGCTTAGTTACTGCAGATCAGCTAATGATGGTAACTTTTTCTACAATTAACCTCCAAATAACTTACTCCTTCCTTCTAAAAATTATCTCATTAAGTAAAATTATCCTATCGTTTCACCACTATCTTCTATAAACCCACCTAAGTACCAGTTTAAAACCTACTACTGAGCAGTTATTTCTGTTCTTACCATCTGTTGCATATAAACCCTGTTAGACTTGTGCAAAGAATTTACGTACAGCCTGTCCAAAAGTGAAAAGGGCAAAACAAAACAAAAAAAAGCCATAATCCTATACCACCCCAGAGATCTTACAACTGGCTCATTCTGGCTGCATTCAACTGGAACTATCAGCAATTTTTCAGGAAAATCTCATTTCAGGACATTCCCCAAAGGTTCATTGACATACTCTTTTCTGGTAAGAACAAGCGGTGGAAAAAAAACGTACTTTTTTTGTCCAAGGATCTCTGTGACTATTTAGCCTTCTTGATTTTATTTTGACTCTTACTGAAACTCAAATATTTATGCTAGTTTTTTGGAGCCAAACTTATAAAGTTAGAAAATACCACGTGTATGACAGCCAGTATTATCACCACACAAAACTTAAGCACTTGAATGTTTAAGTGATGAGCTGATACAGAGCACAATGTAAGCATTCAACATATAAAATACAATCTTACCTTAGCCACAATTTCGACAGTATGATGTCAATAAATTAGCGAATATATAAAGAGAAATCCCTTGCTGTGAAATAACCATGTCTAGATAGAAATGGCAGACAGAAAGAAAGGCGAAGAGATGTGACATGACTTCCCTCAAGGCAGAGAATAGGAAGAAAGCAAAGCATGAACAGAACTGAAATTTTTACTTCAGATTTTTTTTCCCCTCTCATTAGATCATGCTGTCTCTCCATAAATAGGATTTAACACAGGCTAAATTCATGATTTAAAGTATTTTCAGAGAGTGGTTACAGTGCTTGGCTATTCATATTTCACACATGAAAGTCTCATCTATACTTCAACAAATTCATTAATAAATTATCCAAAGACTTGTAAGAGTAAATTTAAACATATTTGTTTACAAATACATTTCCTATGCTAACCATTATAAATAACAAAAAACATGTTCAAGTTTATTAAGTGGCCTCTATTTCAAAAATTAGTAAAAAGCTCTCCTTTGCTCAAGAACTGAATAGCAGCCCAGGCAGATAGTACTGCTGAAATATTTTCTCTTAATGAAAAGGTTCAGACAACAGCGAGAAACTCTTCTGTACCTCAATGCCAGCAATGTGGTGCTATAACAGAATACAGTTACTGCCAAGAGGTGTTATCAGCAGACTGAAGAATTGGGGACTCAAAACGGGAAGTAAAACCAGGATAAAGTCCCGATGCTTCAGCTTGGTCCTTAAGCAACACCCCATTTTCTCAAAGTAGAAGTTGCATGAAGTTGTACAGTACTGCCATCGAAAAAGAGGAACTGATGGCACTGGAATTGACATCTGAATTGCCAATTCAGGCCCTGAAGATGATCTGATTTCAGCTCATTAGCAGTTGATTTTTGTGGGTGTTGCAAGGAAGATGCCTACTAGTTTCACCAGTACAATGCCACAGCGCTTATAACTGCGATACAGCTTCAAAAGGGCTACAAAGCTGCCGCTTCGCAGCAGCGGCCCATTCTTAATTAACATTTTTGGAATCACTGCAATTCAGCTGTATGGCCATTCCATCTCAATTGATAGCTGACTGGAAGTGGTTTTCACAGCTGGGCTGCCGATCCAATGCCCAGGGAGGCCACAATATCCCTAATTTTGCAGCGCTGTTTACAGCCGTAATTAATATTTCTGGAACTACTGCAAGGCAGCTCGGTGACCGTGCTGTCTCGCTTGATAGCCAGCTGGATCCTGTGTGAGAACTGAGCTCTAACCTAGTGCATGCACCAGCACAGAGATTTAATGCTACCATAAGTCACTGTTTTGACATCTCTGCAGGTCACTTCCAGCATATCACTGTTACCTTAGAGGTAATGGCAGCCTGTAAAATTAGATATTCTTATTCACGAAACAAAGAATTATTGAAGAATCTCATCAGTGCCTGTTTCTCTGCAAGGCAGTGACAGGTCCCCAACCATTGCTGTCTGGGGATTGCAATGCTCCCATCGACGTCAGTGGGACCAGGACTAGTTTTTCTACAGCAGACCCTTTGCACAGCAGATCTGCTTTTATAAGAGGTTCTATAAGATCTGTAAAGTACAGCTAGAAGAGTAACAGCCTACTGTGCAAACACATGAAATATATATTATCAGATTAATTAGAAAAGGGAGACTTGGTCTCAACACAGAATGAATACATACCTTTCATTTGATATAATTAAGCCCATATTAAAAATAATCAATGCCTGGCAATCTTCATTGGAATTCAAAATGATAACATTCATCATAAAATTTTGGACTTCAGGATTGTCCTGCTGTATCATCTCATTGAGTATAGAAGATAAATAACACAGTGGAATTTTGAACTAGATGTGTACTTTCACATTCCCGCCAAAGAATTCATATTTCTAAAGACCCCCATCACTTTTATTGGACAAACTTTTAAAAAAAGAAAAAAAACTTTTGTTTTTGGTAATATAGCATGAAGCATATTGCTGATAAAACTAGACATGCTAGAAATAGAAAGTTTGTGTAGGTGCTAATGTCTGTCATATTTCAAAGCCACGCATTAATGCATTGTACCGAAAGCAAGTTGGGCAAAGCTGTTCAATTACTTCCCCTCAGATTTCTAAAGTTCAGAGATCATATAAAGCAAAAGAGTTAAGTGAAACCTCACGAAAGGCAGTAAAATAGAAGTCAGCTGTGACCCAAGTTGCAGATTTCTCATTTGGTGCTTGTTTGTTCAGGGTTTATTTTGTTTCCCCTCTGCACAATTTACCAAGTATGTATTTGATGATATGGATTATCCACATGCTTAATGCTTTTCAAGGCAAATTGCATAAAAGAGGAATTTGTTCTATGCATGTTCCACTTTGTAACAAATATTCCTGTACTCACTCTGTATCTCTTTATATTATACTTGTTCCCTTGGAATGAGAAAGTCTTTGTAAGTGGGGTGGGGGATTGATTGTTTATTTGTTTTACTTCTAACCACCAACCGAAACCAAAGGCATTAGAAGTGCCCAATGAGGGGAATTAGAGAAGATCATGAAGTCAGGCCACTAAACAAAACACAAGTGTTGGTATGGGGGGGAGGTAGGAGATTAATCTTATTAGGATCGTATATCATGAGGTTGTCAGGTGTGAAAGCAAACGAATGGCCTCTGTTTATCTGAGCTAAACCGTGTGGTTCACCAGAAGACTCACTCCAAACAGGTTTTTTTTTGTTTTTGTTTCTTTTTCCTTTTACCCTTAATAAATTGGTTAAGTCAGTGTAGAATGTTGATAATGAAGTATGTGCAAGGGAAGTCTGGGCTCTTACCTTCCAGCATTTAGATGCAACCAAGCTTTTTTTTTTTTTTTTTGTCCCCCCCCCCCCCTTTTTTTTTTTGCTTTTTTATCACAGCTGATTCAGAAAGCCCTTTGGAAAGATGAAGTAGGTAGAAATCAAAATAAATGGATTCTATTAAAACCAGCAATGCATCAACTGCTTGATAAAGTGATTAATAAACAGCTTAGGATGGTGATTGATTAAACTCTTTAATCAAAGTGCTAAACTGACTTAATATGGATAGTTTCAACATGTTCAAAGTATACATTTTCTCAGCTGAGGGTTCAGAGTTGTTTATGTAACTTTTCTGAAGTGTATCCCTTAGGTCTAACCTGCAGATAGCTAGGACTGTGGAATGTTCAAGTATTGTAGAGTACAATATATATCACATTAGTCACTGAAAGTTTGCAAACAAATTATTCTGTTTTCACTGGACGATATTTATCCCCCAGAATTTTAGGGGCAGTATTGGTTTATATCGTAACAGGAATCTGAAAGAGCACAGTACAAAATAAAAATCAGCTTTTTTTAACCCATTCCTTTGGGACCCTATTATGATCAATATTATAGCATGAAATCTAAACATAACAGTGACAGAAGAGGATTACTTTTGGATGAGAATTTACATATTTACTGCAAAAGAGCATCTTTCATTTGCCTCAATATCTGATGTCATTTTTGACACAGTCAGTCATCAGCTGGGTTCATTAGCTTAATTCATTATACATAGCAAGGATACATAGCAAGGTCTGCAGTTCTGGGATGCAGACATGCATGCACCCAGTAGCACAAATTCTGAAACTTTTAATCATCTGGACACAGTAGTATATTGGCTTTCATTCAGAATTATAAAATAAAGCAGTGTGATCCAAATGTATCAAAAAGCTAAAAACAACCCTAAAACAAAATTCCAAAACCAACTGCATAAAACTAAGTCTGTCCTGCTTTTTACGCCAGCATTGCAGGGTGGGAGGCAATCCTGACGAGAGCTTTCAAGGCTCCCTAATGGTTTTGAACATTGAGATCTAGGAAGCTTTAAAATCCCTATACATGTATTTTCAGAAGGAACTTTGGAGACTTTCTTCCTTGATTTTTGTTTGTAATTAGCTGGTTGCTATTAAAAGCAAAGAATAAGCTGGCTGCTAAAGTGGGCAGTCCACCTGGTAAAAACAGGTGCAAAGAGAACCACAAGGAGAAGATCGCCCACTGTGCCCGCTGCAATCTGAAGACTTATGATAGCTCTGGAAGCCTGGACTGTAATCTCAATGCCTGTAGCCATGTAGAAAGTAATAAATGTTACTATAATTTTAATGCACCATAACTATTTTTAAACTCAAACTATCAATCACTATTACATAGACCCCTCTCCATGCATGCATGCCATAGTGTTTCAGGTAGCAATATAATTACCCTGTTATGAGCATATATAAAACAAACACCCCGTACAAGACCTTGCAATAGCAAGGTGCTTCACATTCAGAATCCCTGGAGGAAGGGAAGTTCTGCAAGAGAAAACTAATAATGTGTAATGGTCTGAGTGAATCTGCACAGGGATTTTCAATAGTCTCGTCACTGTAAAATATACAGGACAAACAAATCACTTAAATAGCTTGGAAAGTGGCTGTGCAGTGTTTTATAAACAATCAATAAAGCTTTAAAATCAATACCTTGATGAACCACTGGCCATTGGAGGTTATTAAGCAGAGCAACTTTTCCATAGGAATATGCAATTGGAACAGCTGTAAGCCTATCTAGCTCTATCTCCTGCTTCCACCAGTGAAGTAAGCCAGATATTTATAGGAAAAATCACCACACCATACACACAGTACTACATGATGGAGCAATTTCTCCCATACTGCAGTGTCACACCTCTTTGAGTCACCTGACTTTGAGTCTTTCTGTGGGGTTCTGCAAGTATTTAGTACTCACTTCACCAGATTTGCTGATGGTGCTTTCATTCAGAGCGCCAAAAGATGGAACAAAAATTAAGTTATAAAGGGGCTTTTGGAACTACAGGCTTATTTCTGAAGTTGCAGTAGGCTAATGCTGACTTAATGTGTAAAATCTTCATTGAATAAAAAAAAGGAACTTCAATAGCCGATAAGAGCAGTCCAGAAGAGATTTGCCCATAGATGAAACTAAATAAAAATATGGATAAGCTGGGGAAAGGACACTGCTGCTATAGAAAGCAATTCCAAAATATTAAAAGCTGGACATTAAAAAGGAGTGGAACTGCCTTGCATAAAGCTATCAGCATCATGCAAAGCATAAGAAAAAAATTTTTTTTTTTTTTTTTACGGTGCAAGTGCTTGATACCCTCTACACTCAAGTCTCTTAAGAACTATACTTAATTGACATAAACGATTCACAGCACCACCCATGAAATGCAGTTTTATAAAAAACACAAATTAGATAACTATATGCACAATTCTGTGAAGTATCGGAGTCATTTATGTTACTTCTTGATACTATTTTCGAAATATGCCTATTTTTCATGCAATGTTATAATGCAATTGATATTGAGTAGCTGTAATTCTGTAATATTTTTTCAATGTCTAAATTTAATAAGGGCACCACCATTTGGAGGAATTTTCCCTTTATTTACCTAGTCTAGAAATCTGTATTTCATTCCAATTTGCATGTATTGCAAGACTGATTGCTTTTAATTCCTTGTGTTATGGCAGGTTTTGACAAGTAGGTGATATTCAACAGAGCACACTGAAGACCTACAGGGCTATGAAGAAAGGAAGATTCTTTTATTATGCTTATTCCTACCATATCTGTCCACCTCCAATTACTCAGTATGGAATTTATAGACACATGCACCCATATCCGCAAACGCTCCTTTTCACTGAAGAAGGAGAAAGGGTCAGAGATACAGCAAGAGTGAAGAGATTATGGCCATCCTCAGTCCCAGTGAGATTCCCCACAACACTTTCTGAGTGCAGACTTGGGACCAGATTTGCAAATGACAGCACTGTGAGCCCAGGTTAGGTACTGAATATTATCAATTATCATAACAATACAAAAACGGTTGCTTAACTAGGAGTAATTTAATCAAACATCCTTCATTTCTGTCATTTTATGCAACTGATTGTTTTGCAATGTACAACTTCTGGGAATAACGACTATCTTGGACAAAAAAAAGTCACAGGCATTGGTATAGTACCAGAAAGGAAACGGTCTTACAAAATTTATAGTGCTGTTCAAAACAGAGAGCACCAGAAAGTAAGAGTCACCTTTGTCTGCAGCCTCCTGCAGTACCAGAGTATTTGGAATCAACTAGAATTTCCAGGTGAAATACCTCCAGTATCCACTGCAGCATTAACAGTTAGGAGGTTAACTTTTTTTTTCCTTCTACAGTTCAGGCATGAGAACAGAGTTTTAATTTTTATTTTGTACCATTTTGAACACTCTTCTGTGTTTAAAATCACCTTAGCACTGTGTCCTCCCATCAATAAAGCTAAGCTATTTCTGTGTTCTTACTGACTGCTGCAGGTGGAGTAATTAAAGTTTCAATTCAGTCTCCAACTTAAGCAAAGTAAAATTTTTAGGACCTAATCCAAAGGCCATGAAAGTCATAAAGAATCCTTCCACCTCACAAACCTTGAATATACTAGAACAACTTCATAGGGTCTTTGACTCACTCTCACACCGCACATCATTCGGCATCTTCAGTTTTTGACATGTGAAACTCGTCAGATTTTAGACCAGCACTTGCATCAGCCAAACTTTGTCTATATGTTCAAAGTTTTAACAGCATATAAAATCTGTTTTGATATGTTAAAAGGTTGAGATTCATCTTTCTGTAGAAAAGCAAATTTTAACATAGACAACTAGGGCTCTGTATTCAGACAACAGCAAAGACAGGAAGCGTTTCCTTTGTGTCATCTCTAAACCAGCCAGCATACTGAAACTCAAAGCAGGACTTTATCCCATTAGTCTTCCTTTCAAGAAGAACTAATGTTTACACTACAAGCAAATTATGAATTCCCCTCCATAAATATATCGTGTGAAGGAGGCCCCATTTTTTAAAGTGAAACAATATTTCTATGTGTGTATGTTCAGGGCTAACAAGCAACACCATCTGCAAGGCTGGAATATTTTCACACTCCTTTCTATTATAGAAAACAATAAACCCTCTCCAGCTGATTTCTCTCATTGTAGAATGCAAATTGCCTATGAAAGACCTCGGGGTGTGAGAAGACACTTATCAAACAGATATTACACATGCTCTCATACCAAGTATGCTATCAACTAAACGATTTAAAATATATTAAGGATAAAAAGGTATCAACAAACCTGCTTTTTGTGGTTATAATAATTATGATCTGAAACACCTCTGTTTGTCAAGCCATTGCTTAGGATATGGATTGTTCTCACTTTAGGTCTATGGTAGCATCTGCTTCATGCTAGGTGCGGAACTAAGTTTTGATCAAGGTAGCTGAAAACTAAATTAACTAATTTCAGTCCTTTTCCAATGTATTAAAAAGGAATACTTTCACCTTGATGTAACAGACGGTACAACAGAACGTCAAAAAAGCTTCATCTTACACAAAGTTTACTGTATAAAGATAAACATACTATTAAAGAAAGTGAGGTCATTAACATTTGGGTGTGGAATCAAATTTCCAACAACTGATATCATAGCTAGTAACAGAGTGGGGCACTCACATGAAGTAACCAATCTCTGGGAAGGAACCCAATTCTTGAGTTTGACCGCAAGCTCTTCCCTACTCAATTCTGGGTATCAAACGTGGATCTTTAAAAATGGGGTCTGGATGAAGTAACAAACTTCTCAAGCACAATGTGGTTTGTTCTGTTAAGTTTCAGCTACTGATACCAATCCAGTTACCAATTTCAGTAGTATGGGTTAGTTTTATTTCAATTACTTTGCTTTTAGAGGAAATCAGTTAAAAATAGTCACTGAGAAGTCTAACAGTGGAGTTGTCTACAACCAGAAATTCAAATTCCTTGTTCTTACAGGGAAGCAATTAAGATCCAATCATTTTTAATGCATCATAAATAATCTTCACACTTACTGTTAAGTTAATTAATATAATCAGTAATGCCAAACGCATCAAAATGAAACTTATTTTGCAAACATGCAAAATGTTCTACCTCATTGCCTCTCTATCAAAATTAAATGTCATTTTACTAACAACTTTTGCAAAGTTTTAATTTCAAACCCGTTTGATCACAAATATCACCAAAAAAATGATACAACTATTCCAAAGTATAGTTGCCTTTTTCTGACAAAGTGCCACAGGAACACTGCAGAATCTGGCTTGAAGTGCTCAAGCAAAAGTTCTGGGATTGAGTTACTTATGTCCTGAAGTGCTTCATATCAAAGTACTGTTTACTATTCCTTGACCTTCACTGAGTTGCCCAAAATTGCTTTTATGTTAAAAGAAAATACAGTAGGTGTCTACATTGTTCATTAATACCAATGCAAGTTAATAAAAAATAATAATAATTACCTATATGAATAACAAGAAAGCTAAATGCAAGAAGTGAAATCTCATTTTTGGAACAGAAAGTTGACAGCTATTTTGATGACCAAGGACCTTCACTCAGCATTCTCATTCTGTGCGCAGAGTTCACACATTCATATGATAATTGCTCAAAACAAAAAGATACGGAATAATAATTTTAAGGTTTGTTTTGTGGTCCTGTGCACCCCGAGAAATCCAAGTGTGGAAAGGTTCACGGGCCAAGAGGCACTACTGGGATGCTTTCAACTGAACCCTGAGGTACAGTGCATCTATGTGCCCGATGCATTGCTCACGGTTTGGAGTCTGGTCTGCCCTCTTCCAGCCCCTCCACAGAAGGCGATTATGCTCTCTTCTCCTATAAAGCTGGCTGGAAGTCAGTCTGCAGATTTCTGCCTAGCAGCAGAGAGCTTGAGTTCCTACAAATGCTAAGTTATTCACTGGCTGTTTTCCTGCACTGCATGAACATCTAACATGCATATTAAATTTCATCAAATGATATTCAGGATCCTGCCAAAGTGATAAAATAAGAAGAATCACCTAACATTTCAGTGTTGTTTCCACTCATTAGAAGATAGAAAGATTACTCAGCAGTTATTCTTCATGGTGTTAAAACAACAAACAAAACCTCTTCAGGCAGGCCCTCATTTTATTCACACAAGATTACTAGGAGATCAAGTATGATAGTGAAGAACGGTAAGAAAGCTTTAAGAGTTTGGCAAGGAATGCGCCACCCCAGGCTCACAGTTGACATGTTGGGTTGTCCCCATAGACACAGTTCTTGGTTTTTCAAGATATTCAACTAATAAATAAAACTTATAACAAACTGAGCATTGTAAAGTTTCTCCTTTTGGGGGAACATCTGTGAACTTATCACAGGTTTTAAGTATTTACTCTAATTACAGATCTTCAAATAAATTTGCTAGTTGATAGACTACATTAGTTTTTTCTCAAAGCATCCATGGCAGGTACTAAGCAATAAAATGTTAGTAGTGGAGCTGTGATATTTACTGTTAAGTCACAAGTCTGTTTCTCTGAAGACATAGCAGATAAAATTTAATTTCAGAGTTTTTAATACTATGCACCACCCATGCATACAATAAAGATACAGCCACATTTCCAGTGGACTTCATGATTTCTCAAGATTTTTCTGTGTTTTAGAAGGGGAAAAAACATTGCTCTTCATAAAATTTAAAACCATTAATTTACTTTCCCACAAATAAAAATTCAGAGTGAAACAAAGGCAAAGCCCCAAGTGATTTTAATAGTTCGAAAGTTTTACACTGTAAATTTATTCATCATCAGTGAATTATGCAACCTTCTAAAAGTCTTCAAAAAAAATCACTGCTTATGGCCATTTCTTTGAACTCCACTTATGTAAGTGTTCAGGAACTAGTACCAAAGGGAAATGAACAGATCTAATCAAAACCTCAGTTGCTTCTAATTTACAAGCAAGTTTTTCTCTATTTAGGCAAGACCCGTCTCAATTCTTCAGTGACCTCTCCAGAATGACAAGAAAAAGATTCATCCAGTTTTGAGCTCAGAAAGAGATTAAGTCCCAGTCAAGTCAGTGATTTCCTATCAATGAACATTTGCTTTCAAGTAATTATTTTAAATACATGTGATTCAAATAAATAAGTTGAAGGATATGAACTGAATCTCAAGTTTTTAAGAGCAAACACACACCATTGGACATAGCTTCAGAGTGTGCCAGCATGCGAAGCACCTTTGCTGAAACCTCTCATTTTTAATGTAAAAAAGGACTGAACTCACCCATTGCTCCAGAATCCAAGTCAAAGACATCCAATGATAATTTCCCTCCAGGAAGAACTGATTTCCATGTCTGTAACTAGGAAAGCACAGACCTGAACTTCAAGAATGCTATCTCACCTCAGCTCCAAGAGAGGAGATGCACTTTCCCCTACTGCCTGGGTTAAGCACAGGGTGAGGCTGATGGATCTAGACATTGAAAACACCTGATGAGACAGGTGACAAGAGAAGTTGCAGAGCAAACCCACTGCACTCACTCACTGCTTAGTCTCTGCTGCTTCCATCTGAAATGCATCTATACTGCCAATATCATGGGGAATGGGACAGCCTCCCCCATACGCAGGGCTGGAAGAACAGGAGGAAAAGAATTAGCTCAGGGAAACTACATCAGATGGTATGCGTTCCTTTATCTTTCCTCAGAAGGTTGTTCTCCTGACATAAGGACAGATCCAGCAGGAGAGGTGACCCTGGCGTTACTTCTGCCAAGAATGTGATGGTCTGAAGCAGCATGAAGCCTGCTCTCTTGGCTTAAGGAAAGGTAGATCTGCTTATGCCTTCCCAGAGAGGTATGGAGACTTGACTGCAGGTTGGAACGAGAACTCTTTTGTAATACTGGATTTACTTTTCTGCCAGAGAATTAATTCTTCCCAAATAAGATAAACCCTGGTTACCCAATCACTCAGACTTGAGAAGAGCCTCAGGAATTTTAGCCCTGGCAAGTACAGAATGTCTCAAGCTCTTCAGTGAGTGCAAAAAGTTAACACTCCTTTCAATTCGAAATACACAGAGGGCAAGACACTCATTGACTTCTGCAGGAGCAGAATCTGGCCCAGATACATGAAACATTTCAAAAGAAGCCTTGACTTGCAACAAGGATCAGTTGAGACAAAAGTATTTGAGTGAGGGCATTGCTAGACAATCTTGCTGGTTGTCAGATCTGCAGTGTAATGACATGTCAATTTGATTCCTTTTGTGCCTGAGCTTGGAGCCTATCTTTGGGCCTGAATTCTTCTGTACTTTAGTTTTTCTTTTGTTCCAGTGGCACTTCTCCCAACGTTACTTGACAATGAGTGATGCTCCCCAACCCTGATCTTTCACACCCTGTTGGTGACCTATAACTTTTCATGCATAACCTTTGACCCAGGCCCTGACAGTTTGATTTATTGTCCAGTGTTATGATTTATGAGTATCTTCTCAGAATAATTAACGGACAACAGGTGGCAGCATAATAATTTTGATTACCCAGCGGTTCATGAAACCACGACAAAGGTGACTTCATTTACTGAATAAGAAAAGGACAACAATTAAAAATTGCACAAAGCAATCCTTTTATGCCTTTTTGGTTTCCACCCTTTGTCTGTTGAACAGAAGACTTGACTTAGGCTCATTGCCTTCCTTCTCAAATACCCGGAACTTAAATTCTGTGAAGAAGACAATACTTCCTAAATCATGGTGCTGGTGTTTTGCTGTTAGAAAACGCCTCATATAATTGCATGTTGTCAGTTTCTATAAAATGAATGAGTTATTTTCAATACGTTTGCAAACTTGTACAATGCAGACCAAAGTTCGTTCCAAAGTGCAGGATCTTGTTAACTTACAATTTTGCAGAGCTGCAGAAATATCGTTTCTTGGATATATCACTTATCTTAACTTGGATCCACAGTAAAAAAAAAAAAAAAAAAAAAAAGTTATTTCCACAATTCACCTCTGAGGTAGGCAGAGGTTCTCTATGCAAATTTTTACCCATCTGTAGTGATCACAGAGCAAAAGGAAATTTTGCTGCTAAGTCTCTCAAATAATTGCTTAACTGTAGGTTAGAGGACATGCTCTCTACCCTGGCATCAGGTCCCAAGCTCAGACAAGTTTCGTTTAGCTAATTCTACGATATTTTCTGAACACCTGGCTTCACCCTGTCTTTACAAGTAGTTCTGCAGTCATTGGGGCTACATGCAGGAGCAGCACAAAGAAAGCAAATCTCTAGACTGTGCAGACTAGTAGTAACGGTGATACACTCATACAGTAGTGCAACAGAAGTTCCACAGAGTGGCACAGAGTCAGAGTTGTCTACTTCTGAAAAACAGGTGTGGGACAATCAGTATTTAGAACGTTTTAGTTTCCATACAGTCTTTGTAATCCACAAAGTCCAAAATAACTTTTTCTCCCAGAAACTTCATACCACTATGAATTCTTTCTAATCACTATTTAATATGGTGCCCTCTCCCTTATTTCAGTTGATCACAATTTCTTAGCTTTTTTAATAGACATATGTTGATATGGAAGAGGATTTAATGATATCATCCATATGGACAGTGGGATCCACAGCCAGATTTTCAGAGCTAATCAATAAGATTTTCAACAGAGTCAGTGGGAGTTGCAAGTGATTAGAACTTCTGAAAATTGAGCCAATGGTGAATAAAGAACGGAGCTGCTGCACGTTTGCATGCAGGATATACATTACCTTGCAGAACAGAGGCATACTTTTAACAGACATTACACGTTCAATTACTGTTAGATACACTTTAAAATATTAATTAATATAGGAGGGGATAATGGTGTGGTTTTTTGGTCTTTATTAAAAGATAAAGAGTCTAAGCCACAGCTAGTGGAACTGAGTTTGCTAATGCCAACAGACTTCTCTCTGCCAACATGCACCAGCCTGGACATTGGAACATAGCACCTCACTCTCTCCTCCCTAAAACTAAACTAAAAACATGCTAGTGAGTTTCAACAGCAAAACTTGTTTTGCCACAATTTGTCTGCATGCCCAAGACAGCATATGCAAAAAGGATTTTTGTACTATCACAATGACAATATTATAGGCTTATCATTTTTAATTGACTTTATGACTTATAAAAATATTCCTACAATCCTGCTTTACATCAGTTTAGAAACAGCTTAACACACAGCTATGAAATATTCATCCCTGTTACACTCAGATTTTAAAATATATGATGAAGAGCCTGGCTAACAGATAAAGCAGAGTTCCCAGAATATTAAAAGCACTCAAGCTTTTGCAAGGATCCTTAGTCGACAAACAAATAAATACTGCTTTTGAAATCAGACTTGTTTCATCCCCATCCCTTCCCCTGAGAACTCAAAGACACCCCTACAACCAAACGCTATTATAATGAAACCAATTTTTTCCTTAGTAGTTTTATCAAACCTTTAATACCACATCAGCTGCTTAATATACAATGAATGTAGAAACAGAACAGCACTAGCACCCAACTGCATTCTCAGTAGAGATGAAGGAAAAATTTGCAAGAAATCATTTATCAGATTAATGCAGCTGCTTTTGCTGCATCATGAAATAGCCACAAGCTTTATACAAATGGAATAATAATAGTAGTCATAAAAAATACAGTGTGTATGCCACGGTTTGTTCTAATTAACATTTTAATTTGGGATACTGTCTCAGTGGTGATGTCTGGTATATCACATGATGGCATTTCTTCTCTTCGATTGGGCGTTGCAAGGGCATTCGTGGTGCAAGTTTTACATGCAAATCTTAAAGGGACAATTGTGAATATATACAAACACAACTGGTGTTCCCACTAAAACTCAGTTCTGTAAATGCTGACACATATTTAACCAGAGCAATTGGTTTCAACACCTAAGTGTAGAGTATTTTCTAATTTCTTCTAGCTTTTAAGCCACAATCAGCTATAAAGTCAAATTTATTAATTTTAATAAAAGCTTCATATACAATGTAATTTCACCAGACTTACACAGATAAATTAAGGCACAAAGATTTTTCAAGTTCCATGGCATTGACTCTGACTGTTCTGTTTCAAGTCTCACATGGGAACTGGCAAGCTTTAAAACGGTATATGCGCTCAAATCATGATGTGATTTTAGTACTTTGTTTCCCATCAATTTTTAAATTAATTATCTGGAAGCAAGCAGCGGTTCATTTTTGGTCATGGACTTTTTGATTAGAAGCTGTGACCCTTTATGCCTTTTTGGCATGCTCTATACAACACCAATGACATGCAGCATGACCTCTGACACCTGATTCAACAAAAAGTAACTCCCTGACAGATCTTTCATATTCAGCAATCTCTTTGTTACACCGGGACACTTACCCAGTTCCATCCCTTAAAATCTGCCCCGTCTCCTCATTTCTCTCCTACCCCCTCCTACTCAGAAACTTATTTGGTTGCAACATTTCTGTCCTTCCATTTGTGCCTCTCCTTCTGTTTTTACAAACTTTACACTATACCATCGTCCCATATGTTTGTGCTGCACACAAGGAGGTTTCTTTAGAAAGCGCTGATGCTAATTATAAATTTAATTTGCATTTTAATTAGAATGGTAGCAAATTAAAAGCGTGGCAGCTGGAGAATTTTGAACGCTTTGCAGAGATTTGGTGTCAGTATCTCCCTGCTTCTGACTTCGCTCTCTTTTCATTTTTCCCCTCACTATCTTTCATTCACACAAACATATTGGCAATTTTTCTCCTCTCTTGTTTCTTTTTTTTTGTCTATTTTTTATTTCTCCATTTTCCCCCCAAGGATCAAGTTATAAATTATTTCTTTTTTGTACTGATAAACAGTATACTCTTGTCTTGTGCCAGTACACCATGTACTGTAGTGATAGTGCAGCTTTTAAGTGAGCTTTTGTGAGGCTCTGTCAGTGCTGCCCTATTTTGCTATTTATATCTGCAGTTTATTTACAGGTAGGAATCTATTCTATACCCCCTTGACTAATTTCAAATTCCAGACCTTAGCAGCAAACTCTAGCCTAGCCCTAGACATTCCATTTTCACATGCTACAAATTTGCAGCAAGTCTGTGGAACCTTAACAAAAGCCATTCAGAATGCATTGGGGACTGCTCAACTTTATTCTTCACTTAGCAAATGCAGCATTTGGTGTGCTTTTGGACAAAAGGCTGAAGTAATCTGTCAGTCTTTCGGTCCATATAATGGCATATATTCTCTCCCGGCGCTGTCTTTAATTTGCTGTGTGAGCATGTCTGGTTTTAGTACTCACGTGAGCACATTTAGTCAGTTCTGTCATTTTCCCTATGTTGCATCTCCATGGTCATTTTCATTCCTTCTGTTCGCTTCCCCCACGGTGTCCTTGCTCAATAATTTTCATTAATTGATTGACAGCTCTGATAGACCCAACTAACCTCTATCTCACTCTCATGTCGGTTTTTAAATAAGTACTTGTACGTCCAATGACCTTGTCGCCTCATCAGATATCAGAAAATGAGCATGCAGATATGGAGGAAGCTGATTAGCAAAATAAGGAAGATCTCACTTCTGGCGTTAGTCCATAATAAGCTCTGACAACTAACTTTACATTTGCTTCTTTAAAGGCATTTAAAACAAAAGGGACCAACAAATGTGGGATAAATAGACCTTAACCAGTTTTTGAAGCACTGGCTCCAGTACAAGGAAGATTTAGAACATTACTAACATAACAGCTTTTCTGGAAAGCTGGAAAATAAGCTGCATTTCCAACATGGGTCTATTTAAACTTTACTTAGAATTAAAACCACTAAAACAAGTCCACTTTGAATTACTTGTACAACACTGTTTAGCCTCACATTCCCTCCATGGAAAGAGGGGTGAATGTGTAAATGAAAATACATTATCTTTAGTTTTATTTAGCGTACAGCTAAATGATTTACGGAATACCAGTGATCTTTCTCTCAGTACAATTGAAGCTCCAAAAATCTTGTTTTTTTTTATACACACATCTAAATCACCAGATTCACATGTATGCTTTTATGAGAAATTGTCCTTGTAGAAAATAACATGCTTTACATGAAGACTTCAAAAAGCATTATTTTTATTTTAAAGATGGTAAGCTGAGTCATGGTGACAGATGCAGAAGAACTCTTGCAGGTCAGAAATGAATCCAGCTCCACTGAGGCCCATTCTATCACCTTTATCACAATGCCACCCTCCTTTTTATCTATTTCAGATCACCGCAACCTTGTAAGTTTTGTTTAGAATATGGATAGAGCTTTATCTAGTGGTATTTCAGCTTTTTGAAATAACTCAATGATACCAAATGACATTCTCACTGAATGTGCTTAAATGAGCTAGTTTAACTGAACAACTCACCATAAAACACTGTTTAGCAAATAGTAAAATCCAACCTAAGTTTGCAGCAGCTATTTGAGCTACAAATCTGTTAAAACCAGAAGACAGATAGATCCTCCATTGGCAAAGGGGGAATGAGTCCACTGAAATTTCATCTTTACTTGTTTTTTTCTCCCCTTGCAGTAATCATTAACTTCTAATGAGATTCACCTAATTCTGGAAGCTACAAGAGCTATCAAACACCCAGCTCTTCTGATTGTAGGCCTCACCACAGCGTTCACACTACAACAACCTACGCACCATATTCTGTACCAACGCCTTCTAAATT
Organism: Cygnus atratus; assembly: GCF_013377495.2. Classification (NCBI taxonomy): domain Eukaryota; kingdom Metazoa; phylum Chordata; class Aves; order Anseriformes; family Anatidae; genus Cygnus; species Cygnus atratus. Next base: position 17,110,639 of record NC_066372.1, on the reverse strand, counting down.
AATGCAGTAACCATAGTATGACCGTAACATTGTTACAATCAGTAACATTGATTCCATGGATTTAGAGACACAACTCTCAACAACCTCGAAAAACTCTTGGCTTTGAGATTTGAAGTTTTTATTCATAAGTAGTGAAGTCACGTGATGACATGTTGTTGGGGTATTTTATTTACTTCCAAATCTTATTCAGGAGGTTAAATTAAATTCCCTTTTAAGAAGCAAAACTGGCAGACCCAGGCATTTACAGAACACAAGAGTCTGACCATGCTCAGCTCAAAGTATAACTGGAGTTCCCAAATGCAAGTAGATAATTACTCTGATGTGAATCTGTGCCCAGTTTCACATTAGCATAGCTCCAGGTCTTTCAGTAGAGTCATTCCTTATTCTGCTAGTAGGAGAAAAAACAGTATATGGCCTTGAAAAATAAAAGGACCAAAGCTGATCCTAACAACCTTGTCTTCAAGTACAGGAATAACTTAATTCTCTCAATATTTTTGCTCTTGAATAGATGAAAGGTTTCTTTCTGTAGAAACTGAAAGTTTCTTTCTGAAAGGCTTTTCTGTATGAGAAAGAAGTATTTTGTTGGCTCCCACTAGACAGAAGGCAAGACAGGAAGATGGAAAAGGTAAACAAGTCAAAAAATTGTCTAAAAAAGCAAGAGATCAAGAACTAGGGACAATGAGGAAAATAAGACCATTTCTAGAATTAGCATAAATAGTGTAGGCATGTTCTAGTATTTATGCTTCAATATTTTATGGAATGATATTTAGTGGCTTATTAAGATCAGCCAGCTTTTTGGTGTGGCAATATACCTTGATTTTCAGAAAGCATGATGCCTCGGGTGGTTTAAGTCTGGATTTTCATACAGCCAGCCTGATAGAAAATTAGTTTGCATTTTCATGTTAGCACTCTACCTTGGCACATCACTAATAAGAACAAAAAGATTAAAAGTGATAAATTAACTTCAAAAAGAGAAGAAGCATGTGACAGATAACGTGTAAAATTTAAAACACTGCATAACATGCCGCAATGAAAATCAAGTGTCTTTCTAAAAATGCTTTATTTTTACAGTACTTTTTGTTTTTGCAATTTCATTTCAAAAAAATCTTCCCTCCAATTTGCAATTTCTATCTGTAAAGGATTCAAATCCTAAGTTTCTCTGTGCCAGGGGACTTGAAAGCAAAAGCCTATTTCTGAAAATCCCCTTCCATGAAGAACTTTCCTCGGGTAAACACTTCCATTAATTTTGAAAGCCTTCTGGGCTACCAACAAAAATTTAGTGACCTCAGTGTAAGTAATCACATGGGTTTAGACTAACTATTTATATGAGTAAAGCTTTGCAGAGTCTAAATCAACTAAATTATCTCCAAGAGATCTAACTTCCCTAAGTGGTAAGTAATACTAGGCAAAATGTTGATATTTTGTTACCCTAATTAACCTTGTATTTTAATCATATTATTGCATAGTAAAGTTCTAATTTCTATACCACTGTTATATGCCCCGGAATACCCTTCAACTCTGGAAGATAAACAAATTAAAACAAGTTCGACTGTTGGATAAACTGTGTTCAACTGAATTTCTTGTAGTAACTTTTTATTATGAAATTGTCCATGGAGTGCACAGGATTCTCCAAATTACAAGTCTTCCAACTTAGCACTTTGGAAAGGCTTGGATTTTATTTCATGTAAGTTTTTGCAGCTGTACAAAATACTTTCATTAACCCAAGAATGGATTATTTGGAGTGCTAATTAATTGATTCTTCAAAATGCCAATTGACATACTCCTAGGGAAAACCTGATCTAAGCAACTATGTTAATCAAGCTATTGTACTTACGGTTCTGTCTGAATATCAGACCATCTGAAATGAGGAGAACTTTGCCATTACTATCCTGGACCTCTTGTGGGCAACTAATTAATATGAGTAGACTATGACAGTTGCACTTGTACATTCACTGTACTGCCTGACAATAACTCTATAAAATTACATTTCAGCTAAAGAATGGAAACAGTGTTAAATACCATTATTTGCCTTCCTTTGATGTCTGAGAGTCATTATGAAAGCAATTACAGCAGTTTCTCTGTCTGTATGTCTACAGGGTATTTATCTGTATCTGTCTGAGTCCTTTGCCAGGTGGAGAGTATATGGCATATTAAAGACAAGGGAATTCAGCCTCAATTATCAGACTATGAACAGAAGAAGAAACAAAATCAGAGTTTTGCAGATGATCCTGCCAGAAAACAGTAATTTAATATTAAAGGCAGGCAATCTGGAGAAAACTTGCCCAGTTCAGAGTCTTTTTATTTTAATATTATTGAATTCCCTCTTCCTTCCATTGTCCTGTTTTGTTTTCCATTCTTTTAGCTTCCATGTTTTCTACTACCACTGCTCACTTTAAATAAGCTTATGCCAGGTTTGAGAGTCTCACTAACAAGACTTATTTTGTAAATCCTACTTTTTGTTTCTTAATTACATGCAGTTATTCTGCCATCTAAGAACCTCTTAGAGGAAACAACAGATTCTAAGTGGGGTGAGGCCATACGAGGCAACATGCTGACAGGAGAGTTAGGACCTTTGTGCTGCTTACAGGCTGAATGAAATACATAGTCTTCTGTGCCTAGTCATTATTTTACTGACCCCTGTGGTAGTATGGTTAGGTCCATAGGTTGTCAGATGAATGAAGAGTGCTATTCACTTTACACACGAGGACCAATGCCAAATTTATCCCTTGGATTCATTTAATTGTCATCCCACAGGAGACAATTCTCCAGTTACTTTTGTATACCAGCGAGTTTAGAACTGACCAAAAAAATTTAAGAGCTCTGCCAAAGACCTTTGGAAAATTTTGAAACCAGACATATATACAAAAAGCATGAATGTCTTGATTATTCACCTGAAAAAAAATATTAGTTCTATTTGTTTTCTGCATATTGAAGTTCCATCCATTCATAACTGCTCCACCATTCCTTCATAACTTGCAGTCACAGATATTTTACCATCTTCTCCATCTGGTGTTCTATACTAAGAAACCCAGTTCTGAAATAGGCAACCTCACCACAAATCTCAAACCTTCTATTTCACCTGGAACTAGAGCTTTCAGTACTTTTAGAAGTAAACTCCTATGACAAGATTTAGTAACTGTTGTCTGTGCATGAAAACATCAGAGAATGCTGTGAGTTACGCACATAAAAGACATGCCTTGGTATCTCCAAACAGATTACCCAACTGTACCAGACACAGAGTGGAAAGTAATACAGACCTGGCTGAAAGCTGTTATTCAGGGCTGACAGGATGCTAATTTATCTTAGTTGCCTGCTATCTATCATAATTTATTTGAAGATCTAGTGAATGTATCTATAAATCCAATTTATTTATTTATTTATTTTGGTAGCTAAATTTTCTGATGCTTTGTCTTGTTTTAAATGGAAAGGCAAGAATATTACTAGTGTCATGCTTCTCATCAAGCATGATGCCTATTCTGAAACTTGGGTAATATCTGTAGGAACAGCCTTGGGCATGTAATAGACAGCCTCTTCATACTATTCAGATTTTCTGAAGATATGTAATATTTTAAAAGGTTTTAGAGGCAAGTTACACAAAAGGTATAATAGTGTTGGACTACATAAGCTACCATCAGATGAAGTCTGGCCTAGTCTCGGAGAAATATCCGGAACTGTGTATCTTATGGCTCTGCCATTAATACAGCCATCTATCTTGGGAAAAGGGTGTGCAAAGGAGAGAGAGAATGCAACAGATACAAAAATGTCACCGTTTTCTTTATTATCACAATCTCAGGGAGGTACTGGCAAACGAAACCTAGGGCAGTAGTTTGCTGTAGGTGCCTTGAGGTACTCTACAGTCCCTCCGCCCACACCCTGTCCTACTGACTCAGCACTGTCACTCAAGTGCATGTACCTTTACAAAACAGAACTCTGCTTCGTTTGCTCTAAAGCTTATGCTTCCAAGGCCACAAGATGATACACTAAGATGTCATCGGTAATGAGTCCAAATTATCCATTATACTCAAACTGCTTATGCTTGAGCTTTTAATACATTTTGAATATTAGATACCATGTGCAATTTTATTAGGATCCCCAGATTTTTTTTCCAGCTGCACTTTTTTTTTTTTTTTAAACTTTTAAAGAAAGCAATTATTAGACTACAGACATTTCTTTATACCCTTCTCAGACATTTTACCCGCAACCTCATGTTACAATACTGTTTCCATCCTGTAAGTGCATATTCTGGTATTGGTCATCGGAAATCTTGCCACTAAGCCTTGTAAAATAAGAATGTTTACAAGAAACATGTATGCATGTGTGTGTATATATATATATGAGATACAAGAATTTTGTTTAAAAAGATTAATAAGTCTCATTAAGACATGAAGACCTTAATACCTTGTAAGCAGCAATAGTGTGGCAAAGAAGGAAAGGATTTAATGATAGTATTAGACATTTTACAGTATAAATATCTTCTTGATTAATTAAATCTGTGAAGTATATTATCCTACCCTGAGGAAACGATGATCTTCAACAATGTTTTTTATAAAGGAAAAAAAATAAAAACCAAACAACTTGCTTTTGATATTTAACCTAAGAAAAAAAGAGGTAGTGAAAAATATTTCATGAACTTGTATAAACAAAGAAATTTGATTCATTCCTTTAATTAAAAAGAAACAATGCAACTTGCAAGAAACACACTTATTTTGTTCAAAAAGGAAGATTAATACAGGCTAAAAAGGCTTTCTAGTTTTACCAAATTAATACTGTGTTTAATTATATGAGATTAAAATTTCATTATACATTATACTTTAATTGGTATAGAAGGGGCCAGAGGTTAAAACCTTTGCACGAGTTACCTTTTGTGCTGTTCCAATATCTAATAACATAGCAGTTTTAAATTATAAACCCTGACAAAATTTAACAAGTTTCTTACATGTTTTAATTTTACCTTAGTAATCTTTTATGTGGACCTGCAGTGTTCCTGAGGTCATAATCCTGGATGATGAAACAAGCCGAGACAGAAATCATTACAAAACCAAAGTGGCTGAACATTAGTGGATTATGGTAAAGGTGTTACCTGAACTCAAACCATCAACTGTAGGTTTAGACATAGCTACTTTACAACAGTTACATGCTGTAGTAAATAAAACACACTGGCCAGCAGGGAACCTTTCTGCCTCCTAAACAAGCAGTCATACCTTCAAAAACACTGGGAACTTCTTCTCAGGAAGAGATCAAATAAATCTAGAGGGTACTTCTTCCGAATGAATAAAGTGGCCTTGAACTGTTTAACCACGGATGCTGTGTCCTACAAATGGGATTTTCAGAGGGCTCCAATGAGTTTAGGCATACAAATCTCTAAAGGAATTAAAATACCTATTCCAGAGGTGTTTCGGAAAACCCAGCACTACTTAAAACAAGGTTTCTTGAACATATTTCTTGAACGTAAACAAGAAGAGGACCTGCTTCCAGGACAAACATATCTCCATTTTAGAAATAAAGCAAGCAATTTTATTGATATGTATGAGTAACGGTTTGCTGGTAAACTAATGCCATTCCCACCTTACCTTCCCCCTATGCCCAAACCTCGAACGAACCAGGCTAGTGCAATTAGTTGGGTCTGGAGAGTCGGTTCTTGGTCTAAGAATGTTGATGTGCAAGTCTGTGAATAGGTAAGATTCTTCCAGTGATCACAAACTGGTAATTTATCCTTGCTACAATGGATCATTTGAACGGCCCTTGTTCCTGAACAATCCAAGGAAAAAATATCTCTGCTTTGTATGAATGAGAAATTGTCTGGCTGATGTATGAATAGAGAACAAAAAGCTTCTTTGGGGGAATCTGTACTACCTTCTACTTCTGCAGTACCCACAAGGCTATCTATTACGATTGAATTGAGTGATTATTGATTACCCTTTACTATCGACAAATTCAGTGTGTATATGGATTACCTGCCATATAAATGCCAATCCCAAGAATTTAAAATGCTTTGGACCATCGAGAAACTACAAAACAACTTCCTAATGCATATTTTGTTGTTTTTTTCCATCCTACATCTCTGTGCTTGTGCATTTTGAAAATTAAAAATCAACTGCTAGTTTGTATGGCAATCCACTCAGCTCAGTGTCAATATCATGTAAGCTGCACATACAAGTAACAGTCTGTTTAGTGCTATCCCAAAGTGACCTGTAGAAAAGGGGTGTTTGCTTGCATTGTTGAACTGAGGTGAGAACAGAGCTCTAATTACCTGTTTGTGTGTTTTTTTTTTCCTGCAATAGTTTACAGTTGGATCTCATTATTGGATAACTGTTTAATCAACTCCAAAAAATACAGTATAATTAGTACTGCAGATACACTATGAGGCAAACATTTGCAAGAATAACAGAAGCCTATTCAATATTTGGTTCAAACAAGAAATGAAACACTAAAAGAATACATGTTCATATGATTTTAAAATCTTATACCACATATTTAGATATGAAAATAGTTGTTCAGGGTCCCATTTGAAGTAAATTAACATAACTTCATTTAAATCAACAGAGATGTACTGATTTGCACAGTATGAGACTTTGACCCACACGTTGTTTTTTTTAGTAGCATACCAACTTTAAGCCTGATAATGTTTTTGTTGAAAAAGAACACTTCAGACGGCTTTTTGTGTGTTTAATGAAATTCAGGATGAGGCCTTCTACAAGTAACTATAGTGAGCAATTTTAAACTACCTTCCTCATTAAAAGGACAAACTTTCACAGCCAGTAAATGAAATTCTGTAATTAAAACATGTTTGTTTAAAAAAAAAATCTGGAAAGGTCTTGGACAGTGAAATAATATCCTTTAGATTAATGTTTAATTGAAAACAGTATTTACTGCTCTAGTGCATTTGATAGAGCTCTTTGCTGTGTTTCTTTATGTATAATTGTGTTCCGCAACCAATTTAAAATAACTAGATGAGTGCAGTCCTTATAGAGGGTGAAGATGAGTCCTTACAAGGATATCAATGTCTACAGGGGTTTCTTTCTAACAGATATGAAAAAGTAATTTCCATTCTGCTACTTTTGTGCGATCCTTTCTGCATATAAAATGCCTTTCACATACATACAAGTATTCTCACCTGAAGAGAATATTTCCTAAAATACAACATAACCTACCCCAATTTTCCCATGTATCTTTGATTTAATGGAAAAACTAGGTGATACTAATTATCAATATCAACTTTTTCCTTTAAAAGCATAATTAGTTACTTTATAATATACATATATTAATGTGATTGCTACAGTTAAAAAAAAAAAAACAGATACAATTCTGAGTTGAGTATGGAATGTATAGATAGTTTTAAAAAGATTTTCTGAGGGGCTTTTGAAATACCCTGACTACAAAGTACAAACCCCAATGCAATTGGTAAAGCAGAGTTCTGCAAATGCCATTCTAATATTACATGGCCTCCAATCCAATAAAAATATTTCCAAAAATTTTTATTGCTGTCCAAATTCTAGTAACATCTAATTAGGTGGAAGACCCTAATTCACTTCAGCAAGCTCAGCTTCAAGTATTTGAATCGGTACTATTGCAAATTGATTAGTTGAAGTCAACTGGGTTCTACCTCAGTCTCTCCCATCACATCATTTTTTACTCTTAGGCTTTTCTAGTTATCAAAACACTGCAGGAGAAGCAGACTTTTTTGGTGTTGTTGCTGGGTATCTTTTGGAATGCAACAATCCGGGGGAAAAAAATCAAAAACTGAGATTCTTATCTTGACTCCTCTTTCCTATATATGATATAGCTGTTTCTGGAGCTCATTATGGACAAGTCGCAGAGGGAAAATTAAGGAGTATCGACACTTCTCCCAAAGCTATTAGAGGTATCACAGGTTTTAGCAGATTTAGAATTATAAAGCTATTTGACCTACTCTGGCAAAAAGCCTGAGAACCCCAAATTTGGCCATACCACTTGAAGCATTAATGAGCTGTTTTCAATGATTATCCTACCTGCTTCCTCATTCCTCTGACAATTTCTCTTGTTGCATCTTTGAGCAAGTTTAGTTTAGATGCCCTCAGATCAGTGACCCTGTCTGTCTTCATGCGCATAAAAGATGAGTTTACTATGATTCTATTGAACTAATAATAATAATACACTGCAGCAGAATTTCCCCCGGAGTGTCAAATTGGAGCATAAAGATACTGCATTTTTAAAGGAATTTTTAAAAGAGGGAAGGGGACCTTGGTATGACTTATTTGAATGTGAGTGACTTATTGTCTCCCCCTACATACTCAGAGCCTGATTGCATTTAGCATACTGGCCTATTGTTATAGACAAGAGAATGTCCAACTCTCTCAAGGTTAATTGACTGCTGTTCTTTGAAATATACATGAGAAACTTTATTGACTGTCTTGTATCCGACCTCACCTGTCACACAGGAGGAGGACAGAAACAGGGAAAACAACTCCACAAAACGATGAGAAGGACAAAGGTGAAATGCGCTAGATTTTGCCAAAATATTTCCTCTAATTATTTGTTGTTGTCCTGTGTATTTTCTTGAATTTGCCTTTTTATTATCAGAAAGTCTGTAATTTTTAAAGAGATTTCTCCTAAAAATTTACAAAATTAACTTGTACTCCTAGTACCACAGGATATAAGGACAGCTAAAAACAATGAGACAGCAGTATGCAGATGGCCAAGATTTTTTGTAAAATGAACATTTGTACTTAAGCATTTCCTAAGAACAGCAATTTCTTCACACATGTGAAAATGGCATGGAAATATATAACTCTACACTGTTACAAACTTTCATAAGTAATTACTTTGTTTTTAGATACTATTAAAGCAGGACCTGAGTTACCTAAATCATGCAAGGATAAAATGAGAAACATATTATGTTGGCACGGAAGCATTCCTGACAGAGTTCCATAAGGAGAGTAAATTAGACCATCTCATTGTTCCTGAAGTGATACGTATAATTTCCCTAGGTCTTCTACATCAAATCTGGGCCTTGTGATATTAAACTAGAATATGCAACTACATCTGGAAAAGTTGTGTAAATTATCTCCAAGAGTTCTGTGAGGGAAATAGTGCTTCCTCTGTGACTGTCACACATGGTCTGTATACACGGATCTAAAAGTACAGCATCTCCTGGAGATACCTCACAGAAGAAATACTATCACATTGGAAGTGACAACCAAAACTGCAGCCTTGCCAATCTCAAATCTTCAAGGTTTTAAATTAAATTTAGCCTAAATATCATTCTTGAGGTTTGAATGTTCTTACACCTTAAGAAAGTATCTGTAATTGTTAAACTGCAGGTCACCTTGAAAATAATTCCACAAAGAAAAACTTGAAAAGAATTTATTTCTCAGATAAAAAACAAGCATTATTTTGTAAAACACTATGTCACTCCACACAACAGCAATTATTGTTATACTCAAATTGGTAAAAGGGTTTACCTTAGATTGCTGACACAGTCCTACCCACACAGAACATCCCCCGAAGAGCATATATAAGCCAAACACACATCTGATTTTTAACACATTCCATGACTTATTTCTCCACAATAACAACTCTGCACAAGACATTTTTGATGACAACGAGATAACCCCTTGTAATGCCTCCACCATGATAACTGGATTTTTGCTAAGCTTTCCATGACCAAATTACAGCCATAATGATGACACACTGCACACCACTGCCAAACAGCATAAAATGACACCTGCTTAGAACAGCTTGAAATGGAACTTGTCAATATGACCAGAAACATTACCAATAACTAAGAGACTGTTACTGAAGCTTACTTCTCTTGCATAGTACTTGCTCAGCTTCACAGCCTTACAGAACCAGAACATAACTTTATACCAGCTGAAATCTCTGAGATCAAAGAAGCATTTTTATCTCATTGATATAACAATAATAAAAAGCTATCCATATCACACAAAGGCGTACCACTACAACAAATCCAATTAAATCTCTTTGGACTGGTTTCAACCTCCATCTATACTCCATACTACAGAAAATCCACACACTCATGCTGTGCAAAAGCCATAGGTACAATATTTTCATTACCCAGTTCAGCACTGTGAGGTTAAAAAATGCCAATGTCCTATTCCCTTTTAAAATCTCTCGTCTCCTACCCCCTACCTGCCAACTGTATAAAGTATTTCCCTTGCCACTAATTCTGATAGCATGCCCTAATTAACTCATTTTATCTTTCAGTATAAATCAATTACAATTAAAATATAGTTTGTCAAGCCTCAGCGGAGTATTGTTTCATGTTAAAAACATTTTCACTCATGAGAGAAAGTGTGATTAACTTCAATAGAAAGCTTAAAGTTCAACTTACTATGAGCTGAGGGAATCAAGTATGATTCTTCCCTCACAGAACACTTCAAGCTTCGTCTCAGTGCAAGGAAAATAAAGGAGTGGAGAGCTATACCCTGGTCACTCAGATCCCCAGAATGTGGTAGGACCTGAGAAAAATAAAAAAGACATTTTTTGTTTGGTTGGTTGGTTGGTTTGTTACTGTTTGTTTTCATTTTTAAACATAGCGAATAAGGTGAAACAATATCCAATGCCTGAAAGGACGAGCTTTTATGGTATCATACTGTTTGGAACACATTTGAAAAGGTGAAGTAGTATATTTTAATTTCGTGTGGTAGATAAAAATGCAACAAGCCAAATTTCCAGCTACAGGTAAGGGATTCACTTTCTTCAGCCATGAGGTGAAGCAGAAGAAAACTTGTCAAAGCTACGCCATTTTAACAGAATCGGAGGTCTGTTGCCAGTGCTCTATCCCAAAACCTATTACCACATGAATCATTTTAAACATTACCTAACATACAGTAGAAGAGCCTTCCAGCCCACAACACTTTTCCCCCCTAAATAGACTTGACAGAGAAAGGTCGAAACATGAAGCGAGGCCTTACCGAGACGTATGACAGTACTAGAGATTTTTTTTTTCCCCTTGGATGTTTTTGGTAACATACCCCCACTACAGCAACATTGGAAATCCTGATCTAATGGAGTTTAGCAGTCCTATTTGGTATAAAAATTCCTGTTTTGGTCACAGGTACTGTGTTAAACACCACCACAAACTGCCTTGTGTTGGCCGCAGCCTGTTCTGTCAGGGAACAAAGCTAGCCCCAGTGCTGGAGCTGGGTGTAGCTGAGGCCATGAGGCAAGGCCCGCGCCATAAGGCAACGCCCGGAGGAAGAGGTGCATTTTGAAGAAAACAAGGGCAAGACAGGGAAGGACCCATGCCTGGGGACATAGTTGGAGGTGTGCTTTCAGAGGAATGCTGTGGCTATGGGGGGGGGGGGGGGGACACCTGTGGAGGACCCCAACCTGTAGCACAGCACTCCTGAGGGAGCACAGCCTGTGAGCAACCACGCTGGGGCAGGAACACCTCTGAGGTATGACACAGTGAAGTGTCACCTGCCTGTTCAAAACTACCAATTTTCAAGAAAAATGAGAACAAACGTTTTATAAAGACTCTTCCATTGCCTGGTTCAGGCTATGAATGGATGCCACTATTATTTGTAGCCCATGAGTGCTCTATGAGACTGCACATGCCAGATTTCTCCATGTTGGAATAGTACTCTGAGGACAAAAATTCATACCTGTAACAGAAAATACTATTTACTATTTGTGGCTTAAGAGCACACATGATAGAAAGTGCCTTACACTGTTGTATTATATAACAGACTCAAAAAAAAAATCCTTATTGTTTTCTGGTTATTTATGTCCATGTCATTGTGCTTTGCTGTACTGGCCTAATTCTATACAATACACAACTTTACAAAATGTTTACTACACACAAATATCTGCTGTATGCCTCTGTGCAGCTGTGGCAAAACACTGCAGAGTTGGTTCAAAACACTGGCACTCCTATGATGCAAAACACTGAACTGGTACAAATGCAATCTATGTGTTAAAATATGTTTACAAAACCTGAAGTGCAGCTATGCCAGCATTTTCTGATGAATATGGTCTTATCTGTTCATACCACTTCACCTTATGTTAGGTCGAATATCTACCTTTGTACAGGTGGCATAAACCTTTTACCACTCACAAAACCTATTCCTTTCTATGCAGGAAATGTGAAAATAAAGCATTTCTGATGCACACGCACATTGTAATGAATATGAACACTGTATTTACCATTAACTGGGAGGGGTTTTTTGTTGTTGTTGTTGTTGTTATTGCTGCTGTCAGAAACTTCAGATATTTCCTTTATATTTTTATCCTGTAAATTTCCCTGAGTATTTTACTGCACACTTTTGACAAGTACAGCTCTAGATTAGCAAACCGTGGTTTTGTTTGACCCCAACAACCATGTAAGCTTCTAGTTTTCTCTAGTCTAAAATACACTGGAGTATTTTTCTGCTTTCCTGCAGTTTTTAAGTAGATAATAAGTCCCAAACTTCACCAGCCTTTAGCTGAAAGAAGCTTGTCACGGTGGTTGGTAGCTAATGAAGATCCTTTTAGTTTATCTTCATCAATTGTCAAATATTTGAGTCCATGAAGTGGTGTGATGAGGTACAAAGACAGATATTTGAAGGGATTTTAACTCATTTGAGCAATTACATGCTTAACTGCCCTGCGATAATCTGTCAGTCTGAGTCTTTTCTACACAGCAGAAGTGGGGAGTATTAGAATAGCTGGATTTAGAACATAAAGGCCTGGTCTGAATGGAAGAAAGGCACCAGAGAAATTAATTGCCAGTAACAAACAGCAGGGCTGCTTGCAAGTTATATATCACATAGTTACCTACCAGCAGTGGTAGAAGCCAGCTGTAAAATAACATACTGGATTGTGACAAAACAGTTGCTGCTATGAAATCAGTGAATACCAGGAAGAATTTAAACTAATGTTGGCTAATCAAGTACACTGTATTATATAAATTATATAGATACAGAGATAAAAATCTTGTATTATATAAATGTTTGCTGAATGTAAATTTCAAGCAAACAAACGTTTTTAATGACAGTTGTAGCAGTTTTAAGAAGTGATCTCATGTTTGTTTATGTATGTCTGTCTGCCATACTCACAGCACATGACACCACTGTAAATTTGGTAATGGAAAAAAGAAGTAAAAAAAAAAAAAAAAAAAAAAAAAACAAGAAAAAAGGAATGATTCCTTTACATTTTGTTCTTTAAATCTCAAATACTATTTTTTTTTTCAGATTATCAAGCAAGTCTGACTGATAATGTATATCACTTACAGTGGTATAGGTAAGACTTCCTTAGGCCCAGGAAGTTCCACAGGAAGTCAAGCGAGCACCATTACAGAGAAGCCATCTTACCTACTCTGGACAGGCTCAGCGCTACTCTGGGCCCTCTTTCCAGAAACCTGACGTACTGTCCTTTTTCTTTTCGTTCTACTCCCGTCAGGTCCCTGATGCCATCTCATTGCTTCACTGGTTGCCTCCCTCTTTATACAGCCTTCATATCCACCATTGCATTGCAGAAGAGGGCCTCTCCAGGTCAGAGTCAATGCTCTTGACTGCCAGTGAATATAAGGATGGCACAGTGATATTATCACTGGGAATCCCAGTTCATGACACCTTTTTCCTACACTCATAGAATCCTGTCTAATTCAATAACACTCTGGGATTTCCAGTAGTGGGAAAGAATTAGTCCCTGTTATGGTCTTTTTACAACAAAAAAGCAGTTGTTGACTTCTGCACGTGATTTTTTAATTCCTTTGGAATTACACCAGGAAACCAGTGTGAAGCATACGGACACACGCCTAAATAGTCTTTCACTAAGGCAAGAATATGTGAAAGTACACATACTGAATTCTCTGATTGCCACCCTGGTAACATGAACCATAAATGACAAAGGGCATTTCTGTACAGAGAGGGCCATTTCATTCACATTACTCATGTTAGTTAGGATGTTTATTTTGGATTTGCTGTCTTCCTAAGGTGCCAGCTCTGAGGGAACTAGTTAGCATGGAAGTGTTAGGTACAAAGCAAAAGCCCTTCACCTCAGAGACTGTGCTTCAGTTCTGACCATAGGTCAGAAAGGAAATAAGATAGGTAATCTCAGCTCTGTCCCTAATGACCAGTATTCCACATCACAATGCTACACATGGCTGTCAGCTTCTGCTCAGGAGAGGCCCAGGACACAGCCAGCGTGGAGAACTAATTACCCTCCCATCCCAGGGAACAAACGGGCAACCCAGCTCAGCAGGCTGAGATCACTGGTGAGATACGGCAGCAGGCTAATAAAGTGGAGGAGCGTCACATGTATGGCTGTGGAATACAGTTCATGAGGCGCTTTATTTTTCCCTCATTAATGAGGATTTTACTTTAGACTCACTGTATAACATTAACATATTAAAAAAAAATAGAGCTGATTTATTCAGTGAGCCTGGTGTTGCAAACATCACCTGCCTTTTGTTTTTACAGGCCTAATTCACATGGGCCAAATTAAGTCCAGACTTTTACGAGTGGGGCATAAAGGGCACAAAGAACTGCTTCCTCCATCAGAGGAATAAGGAACTATAAATTGGCTGCTTACACTGGAGAATCCAGAGGTAGAAATTCATACAGTGCCAGCAGCACTAGTTGGGTCAGTCAGGCCACATCTGAGCTGGATGAACTAAGACAAGTTCTCATTTCCTCCTAACACCAAGGCAGGGTAACCCAGTAAGGAAGTAAACTCTTCAAAGAGCTGATGCTAAGCGTTCTCCTCTTGCCCCCAGTGGAGCCGCCACCACCACCCAGGGTATCACTGCTCACAGTGCACAGAAGGGTGTCTCTCTCTCTCCACGTGGCATGCAAGATTAATTAGCACACCACTTAATACTTACTGGGATGCAACAGCTTACTATAATTACAGTGTTCGCTAACTGCCTAGACCATAGGGTAGAAATACCTGGCACCAGAAACACAGGTCACTGCCAGTACCTGTGCACACAGGTGCACGACTCCATTACAACCACCAGCAATGCTAGGAGAGCCAGCAGGGCTTTTTTTTTTTTTTTTTTTTGATCTTAATATAGCACAGAACATACACAAAGCTTACAGTAAAAACAGAGCAGCAGGTGTAAAAGGGTTACCTTAAAAAGCTTCTGGGTTTATGGCTGTTGTAATAGCAAAAGCATTAATTAAAAGGAAAATAGATACTGAATGAAGCAATTAAACATTGAAAAAAGAAACATCACTGTTCCCAGAAAGGTACCTTCACACAGAAGTAATGGAATCACACATCTGCATATGAACCACAGGCCCAACAACCCACCACCACCTCTAACGCACCCTTAATACTCTAGTCGTGCACCCATGCTTGAGCATTTATACCTGACAACAGTTAGGAGCCTGTGCCTCTACCTCTGTGGGATCCTGGGAACTGTAGTCTGTTAGATGGCCTTTCTTTTGCCTGGGTTACTTTGGCTGTGTTAAATAACACGATTTTAAAAGATTTTAAATATTTATAGAAGTATGTGTGATGCTGGGCTCTTTCTCAATTAAAATGTAGATCTGAACTTTTTCAGGTGATGGGAATTATAAACACAGCTTTGAAAAATAGCCTGGTCTGAACAGATAGGAAACTATGCCAAGTTTATCTTGACCTGACTCAGACTCAGCAGTGTAAGTTGGAGATGTTTGTCTTTTCGTTACGAGCACTGATTTTTGGGGTGCCACTATAGCATAGGTGAATGCCATGGTAGCCACATCCCCTTCTTCTTAGAAATAAATTTAGTGTTTTAACACCCATTAAATGCAAATATATCAACTAACGGTATATTTGACTCCTCCCAGAAGAAATAGGTAATACTCATTTCAGGTTGATGTTCTCCTACCCTGTATGGACCAAGAGTCTAATTCTTAAGAAATCCAGGCTGAGAGATAACTCCTTATACTCTCAAGGAGGGAATGCTCTGGGTCAAAATATGCCTTCCTAATGGTGTTTTCTTTTGTGTTGCTAAGACAGCTAGAAGAAAAGGGACGCACTACAGGAAACAAGGTACTCTGTGATAAGAGTAGGCTGCCAACTTTGTCCCTAGATTTCGCATCTATCATATCCTAGCAGTAGCATGAGAAAAACACCTGTAAGCTTCAGTGGTAATCAAGGAAAATGAATCATACTGTTCCCACCCTTTCTGAAGAAGACAAAGATTTGCAACTTCTGCAGACTTTTCCCTCAAACTATATGTCACTTGAAAATGTCAAATCAGCTGGGGGGTAGATGTAGAATCAGGGTGGAGTCTGTTTCACTGGAAAATAATCATAATCAGCCCTCTTTTAACTGTGAGGAAATCTGTACAGAGAGACTACTAGACCAAAGACAAGCATTGCACGCTCATAGTTTTTTAGAGTTTTGTTAAGAGCATGTGTCTCTTGCTAGAAATATTCATCTAGTTCTCATGTCCTGAATTAAGCTTAAGCATTAATTTTACTTGCTGCAATGTCATTAAGCCACCAATAAATGCAGTAAGTTCCAAAACTGAATCACTCCTCATGAACCCAGTCCTGGCAGATGCTCATGTTTTTCTGGATGAGAAACAAAATTGGCAGAATGAGGCACAGGCTGGACTTTGTGTCTCTACACCCAGTAACAGAACCAAACTGGTATATTTAGAAATCTACCGTGGTGAGACACAGATCCAAGACAAGGATGCCCTGGTTCATAGTGTCCCTCTCTGGGCCATATCACAGATCAGTGATCCTTACACAGGCCAGATGTTAACTAAAAGTGGTTACCATGGTCATAATTTGATATGGGGTACTGGAAGGTAATGGGGTACTGGAAGGTAAGGCATTAAAAATACTTGAATTTTAGAACTTACATTTAGGCAACTGTAAATAAACTTTGCAAACA
This sequence comes from Cygnus atratus, assembly GCF_013377495.2. Taxonomy (NCBI): domain Eukaryota; kingdom Metazoa; phylum Chordata; class Aves; order Anseriformes; family Anatidae; genus Cygnus; species Cygnus atratus. Next base: position 17,093,821 of record NC_066372.1, on the reverse strand, counting down.
CAAGTAAGTGAATGGATTTTGCCATAGAATTCACTGAGGATTTCACCCTATACCTTTTTAGTTTACCAACCCTATAAGCTAAACTTTACCAAGTTTACCAAACTTTACCAAGATGCTGCCGAAAATAGGGCTAAAGGATCAGGTGCATGTTGATTGCTTTAAATCATATAGTGATTCCTGGTATAATAGAGCTTTTGTATTACAGACAAGTTTTGCTGACAGAGGCAAAACAATCTTGCAGAGATGGTAAAAATTATTATCACTTACATTATCATAACACATGGGAGGCTTAGCTGATGACTAGAATCTATCACAGGCAAATATGAAAGACAGTGAGAAAGAAGTTTTCAGAATGTAGCATCTTCTATTTTATAAGTGACAAAGATAGCCCTCTAAAAATTAAATCTGCAAGAAACATGAGAGACAGTAGTTTTGCCTGAGATCTGTTTCATATTCTTATTAACATCATTCCCTAGGGGCAAGTAATTCTGAGTGTGATACAAAGTTTATAATATGCTGAGTATAATTATAATGAGGATTGATTAAGTTGGTAGCCAAAGTACAGTAGCTTTATATCTGAGAGAGCATCATAAAAGAAAACCACATAAAAAGTTATGGAATAAACTATACACAGGGACTGACAACTATCTCCCTAGTGAAATAACATCAAAGCTGATATACGTTGTATGCAAAACAACCCACAAACAGAGAAAATATTCTAATCGTTTTAAGGTTTCCTTGTCAAAAATTTTAAATCTGAATACATTACATGCTGCAAAAGAGAATAAAGTATTGACAGCTGTAGCTATTCCATGCAATTAAGCTCAACATGCCCCTTTTTTCAGTGGCTGTTGAACAACTATTTTTGCCTTTGGAATTTTCTTCTGAGTTTCACAGGAACACTTGGCAATAGAAACAGTTTTTGAAGAAATCATTTCAGGAACTGATTCATCCCTGATTCTAGGAGAATTAAAAGAGCTAACTGGTATAAGGACTCATTAAGTCAATCCACTGTTTTAAAGTACTTTCTCCTTTTGTTTTACATTTTTATTTCACATCTACCTGAATTTCTGCTCTGGGTCTGACATTTGAATGTGTTTTGAATTTGTAACAGTGAACCCAGCTAGCTGAAGTCAAACAAAATGTGAACATTTCATATGCCTGAGTTCTCCTTCTCTGACAGGCAGAATTCCATGGATACAGCTTTTTAATTATTATTTCTAGGTCATCCTCACTTAAACGACCAAAGAAGCAAAAGATTATCTGTACCAATGTTGTAAAGTGGAATAACCGTCAAGAATTTTGAGATTAATTCTCTGATGGGCTGAAATACTGGCCCCAAACCAGCAGTGAACTCAAATGCCTCCCTTTGTAGGGAGTCATTCCAGTGTGCAATTGTGGGTGCCAAAATTAATGAAATGATTCAAATGCTAAATTTAAAGCATCTGCTTTGGAAGACCATTGCTAACAGACCAGCATGCTTCATGATCAATATCATTTTAGTGTAAAGTGTAAAATATATTTACTTCCATCTTAACAGTATAGCAGTTATTGTATACGACTATGAAAGTACAGTACTTTTTAGGAACATAGGACATAGAACTAGAAAGCACCTTCTAATTCAGCAAATTCATGTCCCAGTTATTGCAGACAACTACATCATGAGAAAAAAAAATTACAAGTAGTTCACATCTCATCTTAGCACAATCGAGGCATTCTACCCCATTGCTTCATTACTCCACTTTGACACTTGCTCTTCTGATTTTCAGCCTCAGTGTATTTGGCTTATCATATCCAACTGTTCTTTCTCTGATCTAACACTATCCTGAGTTATGAAGACCTCACAAAGTTTCTAAATTTTTAAAGAAAATTGCAAGAATAGTCTATCTACATGTTTTACCCAGAAATGCAGAGCCTTTAATGATTCAGATATAGCCATGTGAAAAAAATCTGTAGGGCAGAAGGGATGACAAGTATCACTGAACAGAGTATTACAATGTTGATGTATAAATGCAGCATAAAAAAGGGTAATGCTGGCTTCTGCAGCAAAATGATATTGACACAATTAGTTCGATGCTGTTTTTAGAGTTTACAGAATATGACCTCTGGATTTTTCATCTTCAAAGGTTACTTCTAATTAGCATCCAGTGATAACATGTTGGAGATGCTTCTTTAAAAGATATCACAGCTCTAGCAATGAGTACTGACATGGTATCTATCAAAGTCTCATGGTGCCTGCAATTCTGACAAAAGGCACTCCAAAGGACTGGCACGTACCACCTTATTTGCATTTTTGCATTTCATTATGCTCATAATTGCATACCACCACAGCAATTCTTCCACACTATCTCAGAACACATTATCAGCTACGTCTGAAATAAATGCTTAAATGTCAACAATTGACGAGCAAGAAAAGCTGACCTTTGAAGGATCCCATTCTTTTGAGAATTGCCCTGGTATGACTCACTCCTTAACTTTCTGTTTGTGCTTGATAACACCAAAGGAACATAGTTTCTGTATGGATTGGATTGTTTTTATGTATTGGAAATAGAGGGGAAGTCAAAGAGCTGTAAAAATACAATCCATTTCTACTAGTAGTCAGATGGGTTTGACTGAACATTTGCAATGACAATTCTTAAAGTCACTGAAACATTAAGGTAAGTGGACATTAACATTAGGCTACAATGGAATTTCTATGGAATTATATGTTACATCCACGTTAGAATTAAAGTGAATTTATCCATGATTAATGTTATGACAATGAACAAAACAACCTTTCTTCCACAAACATGCTAACCATTTTACACATTGTAAGAAGTGCTTGACAGTTATAAATAGCTAATCTAAAAGCAAGAAAAACTATTCACAGTCATCTTACATACAGTGCAATATTGACTAGCCTTCACTAGATTGAGCTTACATATTGCTATGGTTTGTGTTTTTACCATCATTTCATGGCTCCATTTACGTCGATTTGCATAGCAATTTTGGTGCACATTTTAAAAAAAAAAAAAAAAACTAATCAGTTTTAGCTTAAAATAAATTACACCACCACAGAAATTGCTGCCACTGTCCAAAAATGCTAATCAATTTTGAAAATCTACATCATGGCTTGCATCCCAGATTTTTTCCATCCAATCCACATCAAAAAGAAATGATAGAAAATTATGTTAACATGTTTGACTGCTTGTTTGCTTGTTTTAGTCAAGGCATTGGTTATGCTTCAATGGCAAACTAATCGCCTGTTTGGAATCTCATCCAGTTTGTGTTACTTTTTTAATGGCAATATGGAGATGTTGAGGAAGATTTCAACATAATCCATACCGAAACTTTTGGATTCTGTAACAGAAGCATTTTCAGAATGTATTAGTAAAATCAGTTTCAGAAGTATTAGTAAAAAGAAAATTAAACTGTTTGTTTTGACCAGTACTACATTCTTCTGTGGAAGGACTTCATTTCCCTCTATTAGATTTTGTTTTAATGAGGTGAAAAATACAACAGATCAACCTAAAAAAAAAAAAGTCTGAGAAATTTGCTTTTTTCAAAGCCTATAAAAGATCATTACTGTAGGTTTTTTTTTTCTTTTTTTTTTTTTAACGTTTTAAATGAAACAATGGTTATAAGCCAGTATTTTCACCCACTTCAGCTCTGGTTGACTCATATCTGAGTACAAGAGTGGGGTCTTTTTCACACAGCTTTCACACAGGTTCACACATTCCTAATTACTATCTGTTGTGGTAACAAGGCTACCTGCACCTCTGTCCCCAAATTGTTTCTGTCTGCTTCTGCTACACCTTTTGTGAATGTATAGGACCTTTTTTTTTCTATTTTCCTTAGGATATTACTATATAGTTCAGTACCCTGTAGAAACAACTGAGCTACTTCAAGATTAATTAACCTTATTGAATATATGCTAACAGAGCTATTGAGCTTCTGGTACTGCAGCTAATCTCCATTTCATGGCTGCATTGCTTCTAAATGAAACAGTGTACAGATAAAGTAAGCACCAAAGGAAAGATGAGCCCAACAGTATCCACAAATCTAGAAAGAAAAGGTGTTGCCTTTTGTTCTCTGCAATTAAAAACATCTTGCAGAGATTCATATTCATGGCCAGTACTGTGGTTCAATCAATTATCTGGTCAATTCCTATTTTAAGAAGCATCAAACAGTGTTAGTATCTCTTTTCATACACAGGTGTATGCTGCCTTGACTCTAGGGGGCCGGGATATCATCCAAGGTGAGCAAGGACTTGAAAGGATTAGACTTGCAGGTAGGTTACTTTCAGAGGTGTTCCTGTATGTTACCTTGCAAACAAAACGGCCTTTAGAAATAACTGGTAAGAGGCACATAGGGAAAAAATAAAATATATATATATATAAACAAAACAAGATAGCTAACAAAAATATGCATTAAAATTTCATTTAGAAGTCCTATTTTGCACATTCAGCTACACATGAGAGTCGCTTATTCTTCCAAAACAACCTTTTCTGTATCATCAAGTCCTGAGGAGCTTTCTAATTCATTGCTTCACCTTGTTTGAACCACATATATTTGCTGTAGTTTTAATAAATTGCACGATGTCCAGATCTCTTTTAAGACGGCTCATGTGAAATAAGGATGCAGAAGCACTATATATCCCATCACCCTTTCCTTGTTGAAATAGGCATAAAAATAAGAGGGAGGACAATAGCAATAGACTTGGATCCACCAAGTATATCCATCATCCTTATGCAGTATGAAATATATGGCAAACTATAGACCTTGACAAATTTCAGTACTACTGACCAGCATTTTCTAAAAAATGTATCTATTATTTTCCCTAGTTTAGATGTTTGAAACATCACTTTTTAAAAGCACTTCAACATGATTTCCATTTAAAAATCTCCTAGACCTCATTAAGATCGCGTTCTTTGTTTCTGGCTATTGAGAGAGCTCAAATAAAGCTGAGACTCCTCATTATAAAATATTCTGCAACATGATTTAAAACAAGGCATGAAAAACTAACTGTAAAAACAACTTCCCACATGGATATGATTAACAACCAAGATGGAAGCATTTCTTGTTGTCAATAACAACTTCCAGTAATGATTAAGATGGGCCATTATAACTGGAAAAAAAAAAAACATAAAGCATTCCCCACATTAAAAATATATATAAATCAATATTTTATATGAAAAATAGCACTGGAATTATTTAAAGCAATTCATAGGTTTATGTCCTTTTTGTGTGAAGTTGGAAAATGAATTATTTTTTTTTTTAGTTATGGTGTGTTTACTATAAAAACATTTGTCACTGTTCTTCATTGAGAGATAAAATGCTGGAAATGCACAGTGCACTTATTGGACAATTTAACATGCTAGGGTCAGGCACTCTGAGACTTCACAGTAGCACAACAAGAACAGATATTGAAGATGCTCGAAATCCAGATTATGGCTTTCAGAAGACATGGTGTATTGTTCACCCAGGTTGAAAGCAGATGTATGTTTATATACTTTAATCTTGGCTCAGATGTGAGCTACCATGTTAACAATTTTGTTGCCCAGGCTGCCCTGGCTTGGGATTTAAATAAAAACAAATTACAGGTCTTAACAGTGATAGATGGACTTCTCTTACATTTGTGTAGAGTATTTTTGCCTTAAGATTAAAGGCTTATGCATTTATCTGCATAAACTAACCCCTGGAGTAGGGTACTGCTGACATTTTCCAAGAAAAATGAATATCCTAACTTATTCCAAAGAGAAGACTTGGTATTTGTATGGCCAGAGTGACCTTTGCAAGTGCCCTTTCAGATTAGGTGCACTACATGGAAAATTGTGCTCTTACAGTACTCCATAAATCATACCTACCAATTTTCTTTAAAGGGGTATGTAAATATCAGTGTACCAGGTGGGTAAACAACACTAACCTCGTACAAATGGCTTGAAAATTGAAGAAAAGCACCTTATTTTGCTGCTGAAATTGCTTTTGAAGCCCAGCATCGTGGCTTGGGTTGTAGAATGCATGAAATGATTTGTGCACTGGGAATAGAAAATGGGTTGATGATAACCACACTCGACACAGTTCCTATGTTTCTGAGTTCTTTCGATGATCAAAGATATCATTGCTGTATATTACTTTTCTTTGCAGATCCCAAATGCATGTGAATTTCAAGTGACATACACATTATCTGCATGTTTCCAAAATGGACAGACAGCTTTTTAGTTTGTATTTCTCATTTGAGCTGGTTAATGTTTCTGGTCCAGTTTCTGTGCGAGTCTCCTTGCAATAGTTGTGTAGTATTTCCATTTAATAAAAATAAGGCAGAAAAGTTCATGTTCTAAAGAAGAAAAAATTTGAATTTGCAGCCTTTGAAACCTTCAACAGTGTTATTTGAATAAGTACTACCTATGAAAGAAGGAAGATGTGTTAATTGTTGCTAAGCTGTAACAGATAGTAAAGATTCTGAATCAAGAAAGAAAAAAAAAAGCTCTGGTTTTAGATATACTGGTAGGGTAACATATATACCATATATATCATAAGTACCTTGATGAAACTTTAAGAACCAACTTCAAATGTGATCCTCACAAGATGATTTCACTTCAACTTTTAACATTTGTAACTGCCATTAATTCTGGAGGTCTCATTTCTACAGACACGTTGTCCTTATGTTGCTTATCCCACAATATTCCAGAGGTTTTTGTATAAATATCTACAGAAAACATTGCTACCTCATTTAGCAATGGATAATGAAAAAGCAGAATTTAAAGTTCTCAGCCAACATCTATAATCCTGGCCTTATGCTTAAATAGAATTTAAGTACCTGAAGATACCAAATGCAACTATCTGATTTTTTGAAGAATTGCTTTGATAAGTAGGAGCCAACATTCATATAAAAGTAAAGGTGAGACTTAAATTTGAGAAATATGTAAGTCCTAGGATCCAAGAATGCAGTAAGACAAAGTACTGACTCATCCTAAATACTTTTCTAATAATTTTTAGGCCCAGTTCACTGGTGTCAATAAAATCATTTGGGATCTTGCTTAGCAAGGCAAATGGGAACAGCAAGAATATACAAGTAACATTTCCAGAAATTTCCAGTCATTTTGGCTTTTGTTTTACTGTAGAGATGAATATCAGAAGTCCTGGGCTCTCACAGCTTCAGTTGCATTTATTGATGCTCAAACCCTCTGATGACATGTCAACCTGGGCAACAAAACCCAAACTCTTACATAGTTCTGAAATATGGACCTTAATGGTGTGACTGCAATCATGTTATAGTAGTAGAAGCTGGGAGCAGAAATAGGATCCACTTTTCTTCTTCTTGCCTACTACGTGATGTTGAAATAAACAGATGAAAATTGTAATCAGCCATTTGGAAAGATGAAGTGTGAGTAAAGAATAAAAGCCATAATCCATTTCTAGCATATGCTTACAAAGGTGCCTTAGAGTTATATTGTGTATCAACATTTCCAGTGTCCTCCTTCAAAAATCCTTAAATCAGCTCAGCTCAGAGTGCCTTCAGGGCATAAGACAGAAGACAGAAATGCTTGCAGGAAAGTATTTGAAGCATTTCTGAAAACAGATTTATTTTTCACAAGAGGGAATAAACCCAACAACAGAAGGATATCATCTACCTCCCAAAGAAAAACAACACTGGAGGGAGAAAAGAGCTGCAAATGCTGTAAAACCAAGCTTGAAGTATTTCTGGTAAATTTGTTCTCAGTGAGAAGGGAAAAGAAATCATGGAGAGAATGAGGTTATTGTCTGAGGACATTTCCAGCCTGCATACCTGTGAAAAAAAATCAGGTTGTACCTCCTTGCTAGCAGCAGATCACTGTCATGTTACCACTGGTCCACCTTACAACTTCTTCAGAGAGACAAGTTTACAGAGGGGATCAATGAGCAAACCTGTATTTAAAACATGATTTAAAAGCAGCTTGAAAGACTCATAATATTTCAAGTCACAAGAGGACACACAAACACCCCAGAGATACAAAATGCCTTACTGGGAACATGCCACATGTTTATCAGCTGTTCCCATCTCCTTGCCACCTCTGACTTCATGTGATCAGTAGCACTATGAGCTTCCAAGAGCTTACAGTTAGCTTGGAGATGCTGAATTTCTGCTCCCTACAGACTATCTAAAAGACATGTGCTTCCTGCAGCTATTCTGGTGGGGGGGGATTGTTTGTATTTTATTTTATTTTATTTTATTTTGTTTTGTTTTGTTTTCTCTTGTTCTTTATTCCTTGCATTAGCCAGGGGGAAAAATGCTCATTCTTAGAAGTTACAGTGTCACTAATGCACTGCATGGGAAAACTTTGGGAACAAATCTATCGTTTCGAGCTTAACAGACAGATGAGTTACTGTAAGTTAGGTATTCCATTGCATCCAGAATCTAAGGATGTAGAATTTCTTTCATTTAAGATTAAATCAGAAACAAGTGTATTTCAACAAGGGACAGCACAGCCCTATTTTGTTATTATAGAAGTATGCGATACATTTAAAGAAACTATTTAAACCTCAGAACCTTTTGTTAATGGAAGTCTCGGTTCTCATCTATGTTTTGCACTGATACTGATTTAACACAAGACCAGGAAAAATTAAATTCAATACAAAGACTCATATTAGTAGCTGAAAACGTGCACTGTTTCATCTAGCTCCAAAAGGCCTCATTATAACAGAGAAGTGGATTACCCTTGACTGGTGCAGTTATGAGGAAGCACCTGAGAAAACCTTTGCATTGTGGTGAAAGGAATAGTTTGTGCTTTTTTTCAGAAGTGCCTGTATGCATTAGGTAGTGAGGGGGCTGATTAAAAACCACTGATGTTTGTATGCCTGAGCAACTTACATGTTTTTGAAAATTCCCACCTTTTACAAACATGCTAAGGGAGTAATTTTTAAAGGAGCTTGTGGATTTTGCAGAGATGTGTTCAGTTATTGGCATACTTAGATTTACTCGCAAGTTGTTGGGAGTTCAATATGATTACTCACAGGTATAAAAAGTAAGCAAGTACACACATGCTTATAGGCTCATGGCTGAAAACAACCCAGAACTTGGAGGCAGGCAGAATACAAATATTTTCAAGGTCACTTCTTCACGTTAGAAGCATTTTTTAAACACAGCACAACATTGCATACAACATACTGTTGGAGAGGCTATGGAAAACGTGTTATTTTCTCCAGTGGGGACTGGAAATAAATATAACGTTATTATTAGTTATCCATTTAAAGTATCTTTTGAGCTCTGAAGGAGCTGCATCGTGCCAAGCTTTATAAATATACTGCATCTTCAGTCTCCCTGACTCCCAATATTTAATGTCTCATTCATTACCCTAAGGCCCAATCCAGTTTCCAGAGAAGACACTGATTTCAACATACCATAAGGATGCAACTGGAGCCTGTGTCTAGCTTTCACAAAATCACCAATTAAAAGAGAATGTCCACTTTCAAAAATACTCTCTTAAAACGTCTGTTTCCCAAATACCTTGGTAAGATATAACTCAGTTTCTGTTTACTGAAACCTCTAAACATCACATGATCTTGCATCTACTTGCACAAGAGAAAAAAAAAAAAGTATTTGACAGACACTGCTAATAATGAAAATGTTTTTAAACATAAGCTCTAGCTGTGTACCAATCGCTGCCTAATCAGGGTTATGCTTTTCAAATTATATTTTGTCTTCTTTCACCTCCTGCCTATTATGTGAAATAAAAAGAGAAGTGCTTAGGCAAATCCTTGATCTGTTCACATATATTTTTAATATTAATATGTCAGAACAGTGGCAATAATGATATTAGGCAAATGACGGAATTCTCCCCCCAGCTGGACATGTTAATTGAGAAGCCAAATTTTAGAGGCAAAGTTCACGTCTGTGCAGATGGCAGGACAATGCCGGATGGCAGGCCTAGGTCAGTGTCAATCCCAAACCGTACTTTAATGGCTCACTTCTCTGATTTTTCAACGTCAGCTGGTCCCTGTGGGGTGTATAAGTTGGAGAAGTCTGTCTGTCTCTGCGGTTTTTTCTGCCCTTGACTCTGGTACACTAATTTCACGCAGAGAAGATGCCCCTATGTGTGATAATAAAAAGAAGAATTTGCACTGAAAAGCTCAAATGAGAAAGAAGGCTTCAATATTGCCTTTAGTGCTGACGTGGCTGCATTAAAATCAATACCTTACTTTTGCTCTTGGAGGACTTCAAGTTTGCTCACATCAAGCTAAATGTATTCCCCATTAAAATCTAGTCACCTGACATTTCCTTGTTGTTTTTGTTTGTTCTTGTTGTTAGTTGTTGGGTTTTTTTTGAGGGGAGGGGGTTGTTATTATCTTTATTTACATTTATAGTGAAGCCACTTAATACTTTGGTCAGGATGGTCAGAGTTTAAGATGCTTTATTTTGCTGCAAGTATATAAAGGTATTTTACCCTTTGTCAAAATGCCCTGAATATCGTTTATATTTAAATAATATAGCTATTATCTCCTTCAATATGATCTGTGAATCAAAAGCTGAATGTATATACCTATATATTTAGAGAGATTTATAGTTATACAGCGTCACAAAAAGACTTTAATAGTTTCAGTTTCCTAAGTGATATGATTATTTATTATCTCTAATTAAAATGCAGAGCTTGGCTTTCTGCATGAGACTAGATGAAAAGCCTTTTTAATGAAAAGAGCAACTATGAGCTCTAAATTTCTTTATGGAAGAGATAACTTATGTAATCACTGGTAACCTTTTTCAAGAATATTATCTCACTATTTATAAAACAATACCTTCTTTACTTTATAAATTCCCATTTACATATGAAAAAGTGCTTTATTGATGCCTTTGATTGATGTACATTCCTCTTTCAGGAATACCCTCTTTTTTCCATCTTACATATGCCAAAGCACATACTTCCTTTTGACGTTACCTGCAATGATATTTTAAAATAATTCTCTGCTTGAATTATCAAGAAACACAAAATTCGTTTGTTCGTTCTCCAAATAAAATCACATTGTGTTTCCTTGTTTTGTAATGCTACATTAAAAATGTTTTCTAATCTTATAGTTAAAAGAATGCAAACTTTAACCACTAGGAGCAGCTATGAACAAAGGGAAAAATGCATTTGTTTTCCTTTCTTATTGTAAGAAAACCTTCAGGTATTATAAATGTAACTATTCAATGAATCAGTAGCAACCAAGAATTGAAAGTAAATGCCAGTAAAATTTGCCCACATCTGTATTAAAAAATGAGTCATAAAGTCATATAATATCATGACTTATTTAATTTTTATATTGTTAAATTATCTCTTTTATTTATAAACAAGGAGGGATTGCTATCATTTAAGGAAAAAACAAACAAACAAACAAACAAAAACCACTATCATACCTACGATACCATACGATCCAAATGTGATGTGGTTGATGTGATCCATACCTTATGGATATTTCACAGCCATATCAGTTTTGATTCAAAACACACTATAGTCAAAGGTAAGACTTTCATTGATTCTAATGGGCTTTCAGTCAAGGTCTTGACTGTCTCTTATTTTTTTTCATGAAACAGAAAAATTCATTATCCGTGGAATTGCCTGGTGTGACTAAGGGCAGCAAATGAGTTCAGTGATGCTGCATTTGTGTAAATGTGGGCAAAATTTAACCTTGTATATTGACAGATAGCAAAAGAGGTAGGCAATGTGTTTAACTAAACATCTCTGTTGTACTGTAATCATCTGGTCTTGTGTTTCACTAATTAATGGCTGTGTAAAGCGAGAACATTCAAATAGACATCATTTTAAAATCCATTTACTGTTTACAGTCCTTGCTTTGTAACTTTTTACTCAATATTGATTATCTTTTAACTTACCTCCTCTCAAACCAATACCTCACCATAAGTAATTCCATTTCTTACTTCAGACAAGAAGCCACCAATTTTGATTAAGGACATAGTACCAGCCAGTCCAGATTTCGTGCAACAGTCTCCTAGTTATCAAGCTAACTTTTCTCTAGACCTCCTGTAAAGTTTCTGTAGGCCTCTCTGAGAGAAAATACCTATATATAAAGCAAAGTAATATATTTTTAATTATACATACGCATCTAGTCCATGACGTTATCTAGCCAGTTGAACTGGGTTTAACCTTACAACTAATCTAGTCAGGGAATGGAAAATAATAATCTACATAAATCACTTTAAGCTTGGACAGTCAGTCTGAATAACATTGTATACAGGAAATAGTACATACTGATCAAACAAACATTTAATACTGTTTTACAGGCAGCAGATGGGAGCACAGTTTATATTAAGTTGCCTGTAATTTCATTCACAACATTGTTAGCTAGACTTTATTCTACTAATGAAAATATAACTATATATCTTCAGGAAGGACAGCCAATATCCTGGAAAACAGATCAAAAGAGCACAGAGTAATGTAGAAAGAGAGCCATTCAGGTGAACAGAAAGGAAATAGACTTACCATTTAATTTTGAAAGTCTTATTTAGATCAGTGATATTTTCATTTCTTCATATTGTTAAAAACGCATGTAAGTGCACATTCAAAATTAACAGAGCAGATTTTTTCAGTAGTCATTTCTACGTACATGGGGAAAGACAGAACTGATACAATGCTGCGGAAGTCAATAAAAAGACTGATAAATGCCAGTGGACTTTAGATCAGTATTAACACAGGCTTTCAAAGTTAGTAACACAAAATTGATTCATATATTTGGAGCTGTACATATTTCAAAGTTTTTTTCTCAGATAGCATCCACTAACTCCAAGCAGTTCACTTAGTTGTTCTTAATACTGTAATCAAACCTCATCCAATTCATCTAATTTTCCTCTCCTATTAGCAACACCAAAGGTTAGAGCTATCCCCTATAACAATAAACTATCTTTATAATTACTTTTAAAGACTAGAATTAAAAGATGGACTTTGTATAGTGCTGTTACACTTGCATTTGCAAGTGCCTAGCGTGCCCATGCAGATTGCCTCCATAGACAGATGCATGAGGTTACTGCATGCATACATTGCTGGCTAGCAGATAAAGTCCGCTTTGAGCAAGCACGTGTTCATAACTGTGCTCAGTTAAAATGAAAACTCTCTATTTAGTAAATTACACTGGTCTGTTATGGGTCTGGTATTATTGGATAATACTTCAGATTCCAGTGCTTCTTGTGATTAAAGACAAAAAAAAAAAAATCCCGGTCAATTTACTTAGGAAGAACACATATGCTACAACAACTCAGGTCTGAGTAGCAGATGATGCAGATTTATAAAATCATACAGCACAAGCTGAAAAAGGATGGGGCAGTCCAAGGAAATCTGGGGAAATTCAGATCATTCCTTCTATGTGTAATTCAGATAACATTATGCAGGCTTAGTATTTGACATCATCAGATATTTTTCAGCCTTCCAGTTACTCTTAGCAACTGCGTTGAACTCTAATGCAGTATGTGCATTATTACCAATGGGAAATCCCTGGCATCAAAGGATTAATTTTAATCTTTGTCGTGCTTTAGTAATAGGAAATAAATTTTACCTAGTCATTGTCCTAGTCAAGTCAAATAAAGAAACTATATCTGCTGACGAGCCATTATTATCACAGTCAAATAGATTAGCATTGATTTACTGTAGGTAAAAGATGTTGAAGGGTCCGTTCTGTATGTTCTCTGCGGCAGCATGATTATTTACTGTAAACCTACACTCTGATTTTCTCCTTAGGCTGGTATTGTTATTATTAAAGCTAATTCACATGAAATTATGGTAGCTCTCCTGGTCTACAGTCCTTGGTCAGAGACCTAAGCAGGTGTTTGCTTAATAATTTGGTCAAAGATCAGTGAGTTAAAGGTTAGGCCATAGAGGGGAAGAATGGAGAGGTCAGAGCACTTGCAGGAGGGGTCTGAGACTTGATCTTCCTGAGTCTGGAACGGTCGAACCTCAAGGTCACCCATTAGTGATCTTGCTTTAACGGACTGTGAGATGTCAACCATAAATTCACCATGCCAGCACCTTTAACCCTATTAATACTTTGACTACAGGAAATAAAAGCAAGAACCCAGAAGGAACCAGCCCATGGAGAATTATTCACAAAATGTCCATGAGATTAGATAGATTAGATTTATAGAATAAAGCTCACAACTCTTAATACAGCTCTCCAAGGAAAATTATTAAAAAAAAAAAAAAAAGTCCTTCATTACTCCATTTTAGAGAGAATCATTACATTCTATATCAAGATGGTAGATAAAGACACTTTGCACACAACACGCATGTACATGTGATAGTGTCTAAGTGTACACATATTTTAGAATGTAACATTTTTCTAGGATAATGGAAGTAGGAATTAATGAAAATAGAAACAAAACTGAACCATTGCTTGTTCACCAAAACTGTACCTATGTATGCATAGTCAAAATTTTATAATTTACATCCATAATTAGAGGATAACACAATGAGTAGTCATCAGAAGCAAATCAGTGTAGCAGATGTTTTCTCCTTTGTGTTGGTGGCTATGGTTTGATGGTCAACTATTTTAGCATGGAGAAGCATGTGACCACCAACTGTCAATTGGGAAAAGATGACACTGTCTAGTTAGGAATTTAACCTTAGAAAGAGCTTCCCTCCTTCCACTCTCCAATGCCAATTCAAGACAGAGTAGTCCTGAAACAGTCCTGAGTTGCGGACATTCAAATAGTCTTAATATCTAAGAATCCTAGATTGGAGTTTCAAATAATTTCACATCAAAAATATGTGAAACTGCTTAGTAACACCAAATTCCTCAACTCCTTTTGGGGTATCCTGCATCTCCAGAGCCTGAGGGACTCATCTGTTGCTTTGTCCGGAATCTTCTGTTACCATAATGAATTTATAATATTAATATAAATTATTCTATAGATGTCCATAATACTCTTTAAAGAAAAATAAAGCTCCTGGTTTATCTAAAAGAGATTACAATCTAGATTAGAACCAGAACAGTATGCTATGACTATTCATACAGAGATGTAAAGGAACAGCTGATGGAGCCATCTGAGAAGTCAAGATACTTGGCCAATAAAAGAAGTAACATCATGGACCAGGTTAGGAAAATGTTTCCCACTGTTATAGTTAGGATGTCCATGAGACAATGAGACTAAGACAATGAACTTCTTCCACAGGGAGCTCCCTGGGACTCCTGGTGAACAACTCCATCCATTGCAGGACAAGGACATAGAATTTACAGGCATTAAAGTGTCATGAAAGGGAGCAGAAGGGTGGGAAGGGTAAGACATAAAGGAACCATCCACTTGAGATAAATGAAGACATCACAGCAGAATAAAAAGAGATAACAACAGACAGTTGGGTGCAGAGTGCTAATTGGAAGTCTGAACTGAATCAGTGGCCCCAGCCCAGCATTAATGAAATATTCATAGACAGTCACACAGCGCACTGTCAGCAAAGGACAGGTTGGTTTGCCTTTTAGTGAGGAGAATTTTACTATACCACTGTTCCCGTGTTTTCTGTACCCTCACAACTCTGAGGCTGTGGTAAGACAAGACATACAATTGCTGTAAATTGTGTTTTGTCTATGAAAACTTCATACTGGGTAACTTGGCTTAAAAAATTAATTACATAATACATAAAGATCAACCACATAGGAACTTGAGACATCCGGAAACTTCATAGACATCTTTCTCCAACTTCTAGTCATCCTTTCCTTGACTTTTAGTGTGTTTTGGCTTCTATGTATTCCTGTCTTATGAAACCTGTGCAAAGATCTGAGCAGCGTTTTTCATATGTGGGCAGGAAGGAGCATGGTGTTTCAAGAGAAAAGTAGCTTTCCTATCAATAAAAATTCATAGGTATTTCAAACTGAGAAACTACTCCTGACAGAGGCTGTCATCTCTCATATGGTATAAAGTGCCCACAATTCCCACAAAGATCAACAGGTTCTGGGCTCCATCCAGAGGCCCTCAGAACTGAGCCCTTCATCCAGCACACTTGGCTTCAGTTCATATCACTTGAACTCACATTGTTCAGTTGGGCTTAAATCTTTACATAAACTGTTTCCTCAATTGCACTGCATACCGTGCATGCTGCTGTGTGCACCTGTTTGTTTTGATAGCAAGCACAATAGGATATTTTGTGGGTTGAAATCATCCATTGTAACAAAACAGTCTTTTTTTAATTAAAAACAATTCTGGAAATGAAAACACAATATGAATATGTACAGAAAATGCTTTTATAAGGATTGAAAAGTAAAATGTGTCAAAATATTATTAGAACCTCACAAGTATTTGGTGACACAAAGTCAGTTTTCACAGAGCAGCTTTGTTTTTAATGGGCATAAGCTTGTCTTTTTAAATGATCTCTAAAGGATATTCTAAGTAAATCTTTAAAGTATTCCATTTTAAAAATAAAGAGAATATATTTATTAAAGGTAACTGTATACTTATAGTGCTCTATGTTCTGCTTGCTAATTAGGAAGGAAATGCACCGTTAAAAAATCTGATCAGGGAATAAGATTTCCAGTCTACTTAAATCAGTATGAGTTGGTATCCATTCACAGAAAGCCATATCCCATAATACTTCTGCATGTTGAGCTTTCAGTAATTACAAGAGGAACAGCATACAAAAAAGCCTAAACTATAAGACAGAGACTGACTGTGTTCATCTTTAACACTGTGCCTTTTACTTTGGGGGCTGTGCTCGTAACTGCCTGCAAGTACCTATACCCTCCAGTCTTGTGGAGAACTCTACCATATACAAGGTGAAAGTATAAGGTACCATAAGCTAATGATACTCATAAATAATTATTTTCTAGACCCTGTTGTTTACAGAGAGCTTTTGAAATGGAAAACACCTTTAAAGGCATAGAGTTATAAAAGCATTATCCTTTCCCCTGTAGATTACAGGACAGACAAGCACAGTAATCTCAGAAATCTCTAGGATGACAGAGAGAAAAATATCTAACTTTCTTAATGATCACCACTGAGGCACAATTAATCCAAGCCTGGGAGAGGACAGATGAAGATCTTTAACAGCGCAGGAAAACCACAGATAGAAATTTCAGTGCCAGCCGTATATCAGTAGTTAGGTAGATTCCATCTCTGTAGGACAGAGCTATTGGTACAGTGTGTAACCTCCCACTACATCAGGGAAGGTGGATTAGCCTTAAACCGGGACAGATGTTGTTCTACGGATTTGTTGCTTTCTTTTGAATAAAGGAGACTGATGTTGTCTTCCAGAAATCAGTTCACTGCCCAGCACAAAAACTTTGCCCTTTTGTCCCCTTTGCATGCAGAGAGAGGGGAAGCTAACATGGTAAAATTCACTCCTGGGCAAGAGGCCAGAACATGGCCTATGTACTATTAAGCCTTCAAAATAAGGTTTAAGTGGGACTTAAGTGGTGCATGAGCCTTTTGTTGGCTTTCTGCCCAGAACTGAACTTTACCCACAGAGAATATTATATGTTGTCCGTGCATTGTCTCCCATATATGGGTGCAATGTAATTCTCCTTTGTCACCCTGACAGAATGCCCAGCATCGCTTGAACCGAGTTGTTCTAAATGGTCCAGAGTAAATTATGCCTCCTGCATGCAATACAACCAAGAAAAGCATTGCTAACACAGGAAGAAAGTGTCTCTTTACACTGAAGGAAATTTAATTTTCTCAGGACTGCTATGCCAACAGGGTAAACAGTATGGACTCTTGTTATAGAAAGATGTGGTTTCCGGCATTTACTTCTACAAAGTAGCATATAGATTTTCTGCAAGTCTTTATTTTTATTTTCACTTACCAGATAAGAAGAATCTCCCTACCAGTATGCTTATGTAGCATTCCTCATATTAAAATGTAGCTGGAAGTATTCCCACATTTATGAATGTGCTTAATTTAATGCACGAGTAGCCTTTCAGATTCAATAGAATCGCACGGACAGTAGAAACAAA
Source organism: Cygnus atratus (assembly GCF_013377495.2). Taxonomy (NCBI): domain Eukaryota; kingdom Metazoa; phylum Chordata; class Aves; order Anseriformes; family Anatidae; genus Cygnus; species Cygnus atratus. Next base: position 17,075,938 of record NC_066372.1, on the reverse strand, counting down.
TTAAAATATAAACTAGATCTTTACATGAGCGAGGCCCAAAGTCCTACATGTATTCCTGAAATGCAGGCTTCCCCCTTTTAAATTTTTTTTTCTGTTTTTTTTTTTTTTTTTTTCCTTTGGAACTAGAGTTGTCTCTTTCCTGATTGACTCATTTTCCTTTGAGAGTTGCTTAGATAGGTTACTAAGAGGGTTAGAAAACACAAGAAACAAAAGTTTAATGACTTGCAAAATTATGCACAATACAAGAGAAACACACATATCCTGGGCATTTCCCAGCCTGATATGGTCTTAGCTGGAAAAAAAGGATGACAGGGAGGGAAGCAGAATTAGGAACAGAAACCTCAGATATCCTGGAATGAATAATAAATCATAATTTGCTATTGTAAATTCTTCTGGCAGCTCTTAAAAGTGACCACAAGTAGTCTGTCTGACAGATAGTGAAGGGATCCAGAACTGCTGACAGGTTTGTATATACCAAACTGATTAACACTTTATATTACATAGGCAATTATTAGGGGCTTTGAATTTGAGTTCTTACATTGCTCTTACTTCGAAGCAACCAGCTGTATTTTTTTTTCTTCTGTTGATACTTTCTGTAAACGGCATGTGGAACCTGATGATTATCATTCGTTTTTATTTTGTTAGTAGATGGCTCCAACAGCAATTCGTTAAAAGTTTCTTCATTTATAAAATATGAAGTGGCTGACCTAAGTTAAACCAATTAGTAACTTTCCTTTATCATTTTTCTAGGTGCTTTCTTCATTATGAGATATCAATCAACTGCATGGCAGTAAACATGCTAGTTCTGGTATTTGTGGAATGTTCAGATCATCAATTGAAGTACACGCAGTTCAAATCTGAAATATTAGCAGTTCAAAAATCCATTAAGATCCGTATCAGATGAGCTGTTATAATACCCATATTGAAATGTGTTGCACAAAATCAGCACGTGACACCTTGGAACTGAAAGAAAATATTTCCTGTTACTACAATGTTCATACAAAAAACTCCAGATTGCATTCAGTGGACAAGATAAAATGTTTTTCACCTAGAATATGCTCCCTTTTAGTAACACCATCTTCATTAACAATGTTCAGATTAGTTTCTTCAGAAAAAGCTTCAGGATGAAAGTATTTTGTGCAATACAACTGAAAAGCAATTCAGCTATCTGTTGAAAACAGCTAAATATTTTACCTTGTTTCTACAAGCAGGATCTTTCAAGAAGATGATAATTTTAGTTCCAAAAATAAAAAATAAAAAAAATAAAGGCACATTGCTTCAGATAATATGCATGACTCAAACTTAGCCACACTAAATTGGTAGCACTAGATGTGGTCTTATCGGTATGTCTGCCTAACTGTATCACACACCTCTGTTGTCCGAAAATCTCAACTACCTTTCCAATTACACTGGAGTGGAAAGCAGTTGTTGGATTTTATATCAAGCAGAAGAGAAACTAGTCTGTGCTCTTAGGTGTATTTTCTGAGTTGAGGAATATTAGAAAAGTCTACAAGATCAGGTAAGGCTTTTATTCACATGAGTCTGATCCTGAAAGGATCAGGCCAACCATTCACCAGATATGTTGATCTAATAAATTTGTGTTTTGGAAAAAGGCAGGTTAAAATGATAAATGTCAAATATTAGTAGTTCTTTTTAAAAAGGCAAATCCCCTGACACTTCACCCTCATTCCTTGCTCTCCCCTCCACAGATGGCAACGAGGTGCACAGTAAAAGAAATTAAGATGATAGTGTGTTGACAGGAGGAAGGAGACTCCAGTTTTCATCCCTGCAGACAACAGAAATGACATCACGTCTCCTCAAACTGACACATTAATAAATCTAGTATCACCTGAACTTTTCTGGAAAAGAGAACCTTTTACACTAGCAAGTTATCTGGTGTCAGTAATAATAGGATTCTGTATCATATTCTACTCCATATATGATGGCAGAATTACCTTTTGGGCCCTAACAAGTTGACAGGGGTTCATTTTGCTTCCTCTTTTAATGACATCTTCTTTGCAGGTGAACTGCAGATGTAATGACTTCCTCTTTTGCCTCTGAATACTCCCGAAATGTCATCATGACCCAAGACATCTCAATCTGGCTTAATGCAAACAGGAAGCAAAGGGTTTTTAAAGGTGAAACTGATCTTGCTAATGAAGAAGTATCACTCTTCATCTGGACAGGGAGCACAAAGCTTGTTAGATCGAGCTAGGTGAATGTCACAGGTTAGAGTTCAAGCATAACACAGAATTGTGACTAAAGATGTTATCTTCTATTTGTGTAGAGATACACAGTCAAAACAAAGTAATATAAGTCTAAGTATTTTGGAATGACCCAGCAAGGTATGAAATAAACATTTGCTGGAGAGGTCAGCATTTTGATGACCTTAATCATGAATAGTTCAAATATTTTTAAAAAGATGACAATAAACATGTAAGATTATGTTTAAAAGAAAAAGAGAAAAAGGGATAAACAGAAAAGGGAGCATAAGGGATGCTATTGTAGCTCATTGCTCCAAGCTGGAGAATTCACACAAAAGTGTCTGATTTGTATGTTTAGCTACAGCATTTCAGATTGTAAAAATACTTTATATTTGCCTCTAAGTTGGATTCTGCACAGACTATGTATACATATATATTTTTAATGCACTAGAGAGCCAATTAGGAGCCTCAAGTAATCCAAGGGCTTTTTGCCAGTGTGAGTAGAAAGCAGCTTGCTCTTCAGACTTACAAAAAGTTCACTGAAGCCACTGGACACTTACATACACAAGTAAAAAAACATACACAAGTACCAACCATATCCTGACTACCTTTGTAAACTGAAAGGAGACCTACCTGTACTGCCTCATCATCATAATTTTTGTGGGAGACGGCATCCATCATGTTGAGAAATCTGAGTATCAGTGGAAAACATTAACTTTCAAAGCCTTTTCTGACTGTATAGAAATGGCACTGGCAACGAAATTTAGCTCACCTCTTTGCAGATGTCTTTTACACGTTTAATTCATTTAATAATGTTTTGTTTATAGTCCAGGTCTTGGTGACACTTTTCTATTTAAAGCAGCACACTGCAGGACTTCAGAATGTCTCAGATGAACACATTGCATGAATGGGTCCAGATTGAAGCTAATGCAGAAATTGTTCAATGATTCACTAAGAGAAAATAAAAAACAAAAGCCTACTGGATTGAAATGCTTGTCTGATTCAGGGAACATTTTAAAAACACCACATGAATATTTTAAGTGCCAAAACTCAAACGGAGATTTGAAAATAAAGGCTTAGATTTTCGAAGGAATGCTTGCATGATCCATTCAATCTTCACATCTATTTAAAAATACTTTTTTTTTTTTTTAATATAAAAGTATATTTGAGCTGCTCTAATTTAAGTTTTTGAGCAGTTTTTCATAAAAAAGCAGAAATGTGTTGGCAATATATATATATATTTCAGGCATGCTGACTTACTAAGAGCTTTTACTTATTTACTCCTGCTTTCCCTAAGATGTTTAGTTTAATTTACTAATATGGAATATAAAATCAAATAGAAGGGAATCTAAAAAGAACAAAACAAAACAATGAGTAATTTTTAAAATCAACAATATCTATGGCTAAAAATTATGAGCCCAGTCCCTAGCTGAACTCTATTATTTTAACCAAAACAATGAAGTCAGTGTTAACATTAACAATAAAAATGTCCTTGTGTATCAAATCTTAATACTAAAGGACTCAGATGAACAAAATGGAACAACTAGAGGTTATACTCCATAGCAGTGGGTCAATTTTGCAAAAACTATTCAGCAGAGTTCCCTAGAGGTCATCAGAAAAAAATGACAGAGGTGAAGGAACAGTGGTTTCAAGAACCAAAACTCAATTATGGACCCCAGAAATCTGCTGCTTGGCTTCTCCATGTCATCTAGGTAAGAAATGGCTTAAAATATATCAGAACCTCATACAAGGACTGTAGTTCCTTATTACGCATCTGGAAACAAAGAACAGCTTTTATGCAACAGTGAAAACTTCCAGGCCATACATCATGCAGCGGATTGATGTAAAGATTGTTTTCTGGAGAACAGCCTTTATTCATTCTAAATCAATGAGTGCTCTAGAATGGATGATAAACTTGCATGTCGAACTCTGAAGTTGCTATTCAAGTCGCTTGATGAAAGAAAAGACTGAATATAAGATTTGATTATCTAATACCTGATACAAGATGTAAAACCTTCTTTCTTGCATATCTGAGGTACAGAAATTGGCTAATGAGTTTAATTCACTTACCTTGAAATAAAAAGTAAAGTATTTGCAAATACATTTAAATGAATTTTAAATTAAAATATATATATATATGAGTCACGGCCTCTGTGTTATTTTAGGAAAAACAAGCAATTACACTTAGTTCTAACAGGTGGAATAATGACTTTTTCACCTGTCAACTGACAGCTTAAAATTCCCACACATGTAGACCATTTCTGTTTCATCTTTTCTTTGAATTTCAGCTGCTTTGCTTTTCAATGCCTGTGCTTTGCTGGTGTCTCCTTTGTGTCTGAAACTCTCACACTGAGTTCCGCCTCTTTGGTGCTGGGCTTTCTTTTCACAGTGACATTTCAACATAAACAGTCAATATTCATTACCTCAAAGGAGACTTCCCTCCTATTGCTGACCAATTAAATACCAGCTGAGTTAGGCAGACAAAGGTAAAGAAGCTGTAGCACAAGACTGGCTTGGAGTATACTTCTCTTAAAGGGGAAAAAATGTATTCAAAACAAAGAATTGACAATATCAGGAAAACCCAAAGCAGAGCAAAACAGTTTCTTCAGAAGTTATGCTCCTCCTCTTTATCTTGCATGGTCCTTTCCTAGTGTTATTCAGTCCTTGACAGGAATAGAAAAGATGCGTATGCATCACAGGGACAAAGACAGATTCCAGGTATTCCCATACAGTCTCGATAACTTTGATGAAATAACAAGGATATAACAAAAAATAATAACTAATATTTGATGCTGAGAGAAATGGTTTCCCCCTTTTTATTTCCGAGATGTAAATAAGATCCAGATGTATTTTGAATGTTGTTGCATTACGTACAGTTCAGCAAAGACTGCTTCATTTTGTACTGAGGTTCAACTCTGACAAGGAAAATGCCCACCTGAACAGATCATGAGCAAAGGTGAAGAGGTATGCCAAGCTTAGGCTGATGAGAGCAGCCTGCTGACAGACAGCCTGGAGGCTGATGAACCTCCTTCTCTTCCTCAGAGTGGGAGGGGAAGGGCATTGGTATCATTCACTGTCTCCAAAACACAGGCACAGCCCTTAGGGGAAGGAATAGTTCTACACAAGGCAATGCAATTCAAGCATTCAGTTTCACCTGGAAAGTGCAGGAGCACTGAGTCATAAAAATACTAAGCTGAAAAGGACTGAGAGAGATTGTCTATATGGCATAACTGCCTCAAGGCAGGATCAGGTACCTGAACTATTCCTGACATGTTTGTCCAACCTCTTCTTGAAAACCAGAGGCAGCACAGCCTCTTACACGTCCTTTGCCAATCCACACCAGTGCTAAACTGTGCTGAAAAGCTATCAAGTTCTTCTTACTGTCTAAACTAGACCCTTTTTGCTCTGAATTAAGCCTACATAAACCCAAATATGCACATACACAAATGACATCCACAGAGAAGTCCAGTGGTGCTCTGGCCCATACTGTTTTTCAAGGAGTTTAAGCATGGTAGTTGTTGAGTGATGAGAATTTTCAGACCAAAATAAATAAATAAATATATATATATATAGTAATGATTTATAATCTGAAACAATGAGGAAATTTAATTATTTGTCTTAAGAAATGTATTAATAGAATAACCCAGCAAAGAGAACAAAACAGCCTGAAATATGAGAGTATGCAGATCAGCCACAAATGTGATGCTAACAAAAACTAGTCTGAAAACAAAAGACTTAACGACTGCTCAGTGCAAGATCAGGCTGAACTGTCACAGTCTGAAAGTGCACGTTCAATGATATGAAATAGTTCTTGTATTTTTACAGGAACATATAAAGATTTTTTTTCCTTCTTGTGAGACAGAGAGATTTCTATAGCACAAAAGGGCCCAATCCCACAGCCTGCCCTCAGTGGGAGGTTTGCTTAACCAAGAAATGCAATGTCAGGCATTCTCAGAGGATAAAAACAATACAAAGAATTGGTGTACATGCTTTATGTAAAGGTAACAGCTTCAATCCCTGAAAGCATCCAAATGATTTTTACTTAAATGGATGTGACATTGCCAAGAAAGAAACTTTATCCTCACGAGAGATCTTTATTAGCCAGGGTACTTAACCCTAAAGATGAGGAGAATTTAATAATCACAGGGTTGTTTTCTCCCTCTTTCTTTCATTTGTGCAACCAGCAGCTAGAGGGCACAAAAGAATGCTTTTACCTTATGATCTATCATATAAAAGAGCTCTACTGACTGAATAAACAAACAAACAAAAATCAGTGCTAATATCATAGTATACCACATATTTTGTTTAGAATCCTAGTCTGTGTTCTGTTTCTCAAGAAACAGTAGCAATTCAGAGAGACAGTGGCATGACAGTGCAGGAGACTAAACACCTTTATTCCACTAAGAATATGTATTTAAATCCCAGAACAGAGCAGGTATTTCATGCCACATACACTCTCTATGAACACGGTCATCATTACTTGCCATAACTGTTTTGCAGAGCTCTTTGTTTAAAACTAATATAAACACATATTTAACCTCCTTCATTCTTACATCTTAAATATTAATGCTGGCTGTGATTCTGCATTAATAACAGCTATTATTTTTGCATTAATAAGGAGCTTACGAGAATAAACATGGAAGTCATAGTGCAGTCTTCCTGTCAATTAAAAAGAGAGTCATTTGTAGTTGCAGAGTACTTTATCTTATCATTTCACTCAGGACATTCCCAGGTTCATGGATCTGATCTGAATAGCTCCAGTGATGATAAACATGTAACTACGTAGAAAACCATCCTGGCAAGAAAGCCACAAAGGAGGTTATCAGTGAATTGCCAATTTTGAAATCCCTCACTTTGGAAGGAGCATTATCACCATAAATGAGGTCATTTATGTGGACAATGCAAGCATGGAGCTTGACATTTTTCTACCAGAAATCCTAACAACCCCAAAGGGGTCACATCGGTTGCTGCACTCTAAAATGGAGTGGACCTTAATAGCAACATGTGTATTTGTATGTGTGTATATACATATATATATACACACATGTACTTAAAAAGTGAAGCAAAACAAAGACCCTTTCCCTTCACCCCTAATGAACTGCACCAACCCCTTAGGCAGAAATGACTTGGATCCAGATAGAGTGCCATTTGCCAAATTGTAAATTGCCTACATTTATTTTGGGAGTGCACTAAACAGAGTGCTAATTGCCTTGTTTAGCACTTTCCCTTCTTTCATTTGCACTGGTGTAAAATCTTAGTAAATTAACTCAGGATTTTATTATGTAGGTAGCATTTGAACAACTGAATCAGTGAGAAAGCAGCATCAAAGGACTGATAAAAGAGGAGTTGACTCTACCCAGAATGCCATTTATATGTCCCTTGAATTAAAAAGGATGAAATTAACTTTTAATCCTTTTGCTTTTCATATAGCTGATCTTAACATAACATGTATTACTCAGTCATTTTATTTGCATTTACTCATTTCAAAATGTTAATAACTGTGGTTGCAAGCTTACTGTATGGGAATGTGCAGTTGCTTGTATTCATATACATAAGTGTGTAGGATTCCTTAGTAATTTTTTTGAACTGCAGCCAAACACAGACTTGAGGCTTCTGTTTATTGTCAAAGAGAACACCCTGAAGAGCAATTCCCATCTAACTGTTCAGTGGGCTATGCAAAATTAGCTGGTGGTCTCACACTTGTCCACAGCACCAACGGTATCTTATTTTTACATAAAGTCCAAAGAGAAAATGGAGAAAAAATAATAGCCATATTCTCACCTCTACAATATTGATATTTCCCACAAGGAAATGAGAAACGTCATTTATTCTGGAAGCAAATTCAATGATATATATAAATGGTGTTTCAGATCAAAATCTTGCACCAACAATTTTTTTCCTTAAAATCCATAGGTAGAGGATTTCAGCTTGGTAGCACTGTTGCTTGTGAACAGAATTACATTAAAAGAAAATGCAGAGTGAAGACCACAGAGTTAGCACTGTAGATCTGGGTTCTGTTCTGAACACATGTGCTGGGCAATTCCTGTCTTCATGTAACGGATTACAGCAGTGAGGAAACATTTGGGGTGTTCTACTGGCAGAACTTTAATTTTCTTAAGTTCAGAGAAGCCAAAACTTCTGTCTTCATAAGCAGCCTTATAATACAGAAAAGATGATAAAAACCTGTTTGTTGCTGTCAATAAACACTGTACTTGCCAAAACTTGATTTACTCTTTTCTCCTTTCAGTTTGCTGTCCTTTCAAATCACATATTTGTATATATGAGGAGCACAGTGTCATCAAAAATATGAAAATTGATTTACTAAAGTTAGAATGAATTTGAGAAACTATTAAAAAACAGTAAGGTATGTTTTCTTAGTTTCTGATAGACTTTTTGAAAGGCTAATTTGCTGGTTATTTTTCCCTCAGTACTTCTGATTGTAATGGGAACGGGAAATACGGGCCAACATAGTATCAAAAGTCAGCGAGTCCTGTGTCCTTAGTTTTCTATGAACTTTTTAGTAAATAACACATTATATGATCATTTGCAAGTACTCAACATTTAAGGTACCATACGAAACAGAAGAAAAAGGATCTCTCTACAAAGCAGGGTGGGGTTTTTTAATGAGATTTTTTTAGTTCAGTTTCCAGACCAGCATGGTTTGGGAGGGCTCCAGGTAACTATCTAAACTTTTGGATGCTTCTCCTAATTGAACCGCCAAGCCATTTGAAGTTCCTCTATTATTATCTAACACCTGGCTGCACTGCTGTAAAGTGCTGTGTGAATAAAATAAGATATGATTTAATGTGTGCTAGCAATTATTTGCCAAAAGAACATAAGAAATGTTTCCTAATGATTCTCTGTACATAAATTCATAATAAGGATTCAGAACTTACTCCTTCCATTGCAAAGGCAAGAGAAGCCATGCCACGTGTTTCCATGGCAGCAAGTGCAGACACATTATTTGGGACCACATCTTCTTGCTACAAGACTTAGTGAGTAGGAAAGGAGTAGGTTATAGATTTATTTTTTATCTTTACAATATCATTAATTAGGAAGTGATGGCCCAGTTACTGCCTTTTTTTTTCTTTTTTTTTTTTTTTTTTTTATTACGAGTAATGTATAGCACTCATTCAAGCACTAGGACTCCATGATGTTCCCTGCTATGAACACACGTAACAAAAAATTTAGACCCTACATCTGGAAGTTTTCATTATAATCTGAAGTGTTGAATTCAAAGCACTGAAGAGCAGACAAAATCTGTACCAGAGGGAAAGTAGCCACAGACCACGTACAGCTCAACAGACATAAATACAGTCTTTCCTCGAGGTGCTGCATAAATCTAGAAAGATTAAGTTGGTTCTGTCAATTCAGTGGAGAAGTTAGTTAACTGCTGAGGAGAGTACATTTACTAGAGAAATAAGATCTAGGACATGGGTTGTATAATTCTGAAAAAGGAATACTCTGGAGCTTAAGGACAGGACGTTTTTTTAATTGACCTCCAGTGTTTGACCATTTGGCCTTGTAGTGTCAGGAATATGTTTTTAATGAATTAAGATAATACTAAAAAACAAATTGGAAGGAACATCTGCTTTCAAATTCCTTGTTATTTGGTGTTTAGTCACAAACACACACACACAAAAAAATGAAACAGAAAAAGAACAGAAAAAATACACAAGGAGAAACTTGTCTACGAATACAGTACAAAGATTTTTATGTTCTAATATAGTCCCTGGTCTCAGGCAAAATGAATATGCTAAAGAATCTCCATCAAAAACATTAATGCAGAAGAATTGGCCACCCTTAATGTTCCAAATATATGCTGCACAGTATCACTTTGTAATAGAAAACCATTCATAAAAATATATAGTATTCCAGTCACAAAATACAAAGAACTTTACAGTTCTACCAATATAACACCTTCACCACAATGATCTTTACTTTGTATTACCAATAGGATTTTCTCAAAAGTTGCAGACTTCAAAAAGAAATAATCCAAGCAAGATGGTTACACTAATAAATTAGAACTAAACTTGTAGACGTGTCTTACAGGGGCAAGTTCTGGTATTCCCTCCTTGTTCAACAAGCCCATTTGTTTCAGTAAGTTAATTTTCAGAGCCAGTTCTAGGATCAATACCTCCTCCATCACCATTCCTAAGCAAGCACTCTAGCTAAAGTACAAGCAGTATTTTAGCTTAGATTGTGTAGGTATTTGAGGTATTTCCCTTCATAAACAAAGTTTAGAAGTTGATTTATACAACAGAAATGAATAAATAGGTATGAACTAGAGGATTTTCTCTGAATCTTTAGTTAGTTGTATTTTGTATATATGTCTTGCTTACAAGCATCTCTAGCAACTACCATGACATATCCCTATTTATTATATATACACAGACATGCTCATGCATGTGTATACGGAAAAAAAAAAAAAAAAAAAAAAAAACATTTTAATGGAGTGGGATCTGCACAGTGTCAAAGTTTTGAGTGTTGTTTCCCTGTACCTGCGAAGGACACGTGCTAGTTTTTAAGTATCAATCATAGTACTTTCAGCATAAGAAAGTTCTCACTCATGGTGAGAAATCTTCCACGATAATACAGTATAAGGAGGTTTTACATAACAGAATGAAACTTTTGCCTTGATCTCACCCTCTTAATGCAATTTTATTTACACTTTTCAACAAAAATCAATGTAATCTGTATGTAGAAAGAAAACTGTTGTTGTTGTTGTTAGAATAGTTAAAGTCTGAATAAGTCATGAACTAACAACGAAGTGTTACAGTATAAAGTCTTAAAACACAGCTGAGAGCAAAGCCTACATTGAAAACAAAAAAATAAATACACCTACTACTGTTAGATCAACTTTTCTAAGATGATCAGGGATACAGGAATAACGCAGTGAGAAATAACTGCATAGTGGCTGACATGCTATCTGGATATTTAGGGACCTTGTTTTCTGCCTTGCCACAGAGTTGCTATTTGCCCCTGGTTCAGCTTCATACAGATATTTTTAGATATCCAAATCAATCATCGTGGTACCCAGGTAGGAAAAAAAAAAGCACAAAATTTTTAAATTATTAATACTGCTGATGCTGAGACAGCAGAGCTTTGAGATGATTCTACCTGCATCTTTTCCTGTAAAGGAAACACGCCAAGAACACACCTCTAGCTTTGCAAATAAGAACAATTAACTTTTTCAAATGAAAGAAAACTCAAAAAGATTAGGAAACACAAAAAAAGGGAATGCAAAACTCCGCAAAATTCTCTCGCTGCCTCCTGTGTCGTCAGAAGGTGGGTCGTTTCTCTCAGGCTTGCTCTCAGATCAGCAGCTCAGTGACTTTCTAAATTTTGACAAGTTCCATCCAGTCTCCTAGCTCCCTTGGAAACCTTGTGCTTTCTCTGCCTGAGGCTTGTCTGCTCCTTGTCCTCAGGAGTATCTCGGCCTTAGCCCTTGTTGCAGGCTCCCTTTTCCCCTCTCTCTTCTTCTGTGATCAAGCTCAGTTGCTCTTGGGGAAGGAATAATCTCCCCCAAATTGCAGAGGGCTGCTGCAGAGGACAGCAGTCAGGAGAAGTTAAGCATCTCCCCAGGGGAGCCTCACAGACTGCATACATACTGGCTTACACATAAGAAACTACAAATAAAACATAACATAGTATCTCTAGACTATTATGTTTATGTATCTATTATATCATACCCTTAAACATATGTTTCAGTTTTCAAGTTGGCTGGAGAGCAGCCCTCCACAGCAGACCTGCTGGAAAATCCTGCCTAGACCTGGCGTCTGAGGGATGCTCGTGTATCACCTCCGAGAAGCCTGGATCTCCCTCCCTCCTCTCATCAATACAGATTCTTACACATCAAGAGCAGCTATTAGATCAAGTCCCTGCATTGCCTCCACACAACATTGTCACTTTAAAATGGGACAATTTTTCACTTACAAAACGCTTCACTCAATAAATGCAATGCATTAATTGAGAGCACTGGTGAGAGTCCTTAGTATTATTTGCCATATTTCATGGCTGTAAATGATGGCACAAATTTTCAATGAGTTACCCAGTGCTAGAAACAGATCAATGACAGAAAGACAGTGGCATCCAGAGCTACTTAGAGCTGTTTCTGATCCTCCTGCTGCAACCAACATTCTCTCCTGGGCAAACATCGGCAGCGTTTGATGTCAGCTGCAAACGTCAGCAGCACCAGTGAGAAACAGTTAACGGAGGTTTGATATTTCATTGCAGTGGGCAGGGAAATTAAATCTGCAGTTTGTGACTCTTAGGAAATTAAGTCTCTATTAGGAAAGGGTTAAAGACAGATTATGTAAATAAGGATATTGTTATTTGTCCCATATGTAGCACTGTGGAGTGAAGACTGCTTTCTCTCCCCCCTTTTTTTTTTTATTATTATTTTTTCTTTTCCACAAATTGAGAGATTAACCTGGTCTCAATTGAAATGGCAGCCCATATCATACCTTCCCTTGATCTCACAGCATGGCTAATAACAGCTGGGGCCTACCAAGCAGGCTTCTTTATTTTTCCTTTATTGTTCCAGGCCACACAACCGTGAACCTTCAGCATGTTATGTACTTAAGCATGGTCAGGTTGATGTCATTATTTTCTTATTGTTGTGGAGCTCCCTGGGTGTTTGCCCATATTCATACAGAGGGGCTTGTGTGCTCTTTGTAGGTTAACCTTTTAAAAAGGAGATGCTCGACCACTTGCAAATGTAGCCCAGGGCTGTGACATTGCACTAGGCCGATTGGTACGCTTCAAAACACATATTAGCACCACTTGTGCTATTTCATCTTTCTTTTTAATTTTAGCCCAGTCTTGTTAGATAAATCTTATCTGTGCCACAAGTAAATGCTTGATAGAGCACATTTTTAAAGCCTTTAGAAAGAGAGAAAAAAAGTGTGGTTTGTCTGGGTCACTGTGTGCTTTGTCTAAGTAGAGGCATAGCTATTTGCCAGTTTATCTGTCTGCTGTCCCTCTGTCTATCTCTCCAGCTACCTTGCAGCAAACAAGCCATGAGCATTAGTGCTGAATTGCGAGAGCTACAGGGAAAAGTGCTTCTCTGCATGAACCATGGCCACATTTAGCTTTCACAATCCTATAAAAATTGGTCTACTTGCTATCAGTTCAGCCTAGAAAGCAAGCCACAGCTCTCAATTGCCTCCAGCTTTGATGTAAGCACCCCACAATATTTCTGTTTAAACTACAGTGGATAGAAGACACCTATAAAAATATTAATTAGCTCCAGTTGACACCAGATTCAGTTAACATACTGTGCGCCAGCTCTGAAATACTAGAGTTTTTATTAGGTTAGCTAATGTTTATTGCAAGCATTAAAGTCTAAGTCATAAAAGGCTGAGCATAAGAAAGATGTTTCAGGTATTATTCCTTTCACGTATCAAACACAAGTTTGTTAAATCCTACTTGCAGGGTTAATTATTTTGGAAGTCATATTGGAAATACAAACTTTCAAAGAATTTGGCAAGATTTTTCCAAGCACTCAGCGGGCCAAATGTAAATGAGTAAGAGGGCGAATCTCCACTGGTTTCAACGAATTTTGGCCTTGCAACTTTTAAGTGAAGCAGATAAAAACAGCAGCACAGATTACAGGCTTAATGTCTGAATTACTTTAGTAGTGTCAATTATGATAGTGATAGTCCTGACACCAATGTATCTTTTGCTACAGTTTCTTTTGTAGGCTGGTTGATCCTTTGCTTTTTTAAACCAAGAGGTCAGGAAGGTGAGCTGTACAGCTGGGCAGCAAGCAGCCTCATGTATCTGGGTTTCTGTCAATGCCCCAAAGATATATCTTAAATTACTTGTGTAATGGGAAGAGGAAGGCCACCTGTGCTCGTACGCTCAAGGATTAGGCTTATGGTTACCAACAGTCTGGCTAGGACACAACCTACCCTTTCTGCAAAACCTGTGCCACACAGGAAGGAGGTGAAACAAAACAATGCAGAGAAATTTATAGGATGGAGATGAACTATTCTGGCTTTCACATAGATAATGACACCTTTGAAAGCTTCGTATGTCTTTACCAGGTATAATCAGGATATCCGCTTAATGTTTCCTTCAATCATTATGGAAAAGACGAGGAACAATTAGACTTGAATTTCTATCGTGTTTTGTGTTTTTCATTTCTTATTTATATCAGAGTTCTGATTCTACAATTTACCTCAATATGCTTGTATGTGTGTATGTCTAAGCATAAGGATAGGTCCGTCAGAATCCTTTGTATCTTACCACACTGTGTTTTGTTTGCACAGACCATGGCCTTACTCTCCAGGACTGAGTTTGTTGAGCCATACCGAGTAAGCCAGATCTCTCTGTTCCAACTGTAAGGAAAGACCTTGAAAATGAACCACCCCTATCACGTGTCTGGATTTCCCTGGACAGTCTGCATTACTGCAAGGCAGAGCTAGGAGAGCCAAAAAAAGTTTGAATGGTCTGGCAGTTTGAGCCTGATGGCAGTCTCAAGTGGCAGGCTAAGATGGAGATGGAGACCGCCTTGTGCACATGTTGGTAGTTACAGCACTGAACTTTCACTGTACTTCCCCCTTTTCATTGTCAAACTATTTTTACTGTCAAAAGTTCTAGTTAAGGCAATACTCAGTAATACACTGATTTGACTTTTCTCTGGTGTTTAAATGTAAAATAAAAACAAGATCTTCCCCATAAGTATTTTTGTGGTGTAATTGTAAAGAATGACGCATGTTGGTTTTGAAGTACTGCAATGAACTATGAATTCATTAAAACCTCATCAGTCTAATCCTTGATTATCTTCCTCAAGGTGGTATCCTTCGAATTGTTCTTTGGACACTTAAAGTATCCCAGTTACCTGAAGCTCAGTTATTAAAACTACTTTAATCTTTCCCCAGATAAGCATGGTTCAGCTATAAAGAACAGCATGTTGCATTAACATAGCAGTCCTTCACTATGCTGCTACACCAAAATCTACCATCATATTTCCTGACATATGAAGTATATAAAAAATTAAATAAAGCTGTAGGAAAATTAACAGTTTAGTCTAAAACCTTTTCTTGTAAATATTCTCTCTCTCTCTTTTTTTTTTTTTTTTTTTTTTTTTTTTTTTTTTTTTGTAATTTTCTGTGGGCCAAAAATGTATTTCCAATTTACTGATAAATTTCCAATGTCTCTTTTCAAACCTTCTGGTTCCATCAAAACCCAAGAAATACAACAATGTTGCCAGAAGAGGTTTACCATGAACCATGGCCTACCATTTGCAAAATGACTTGAACGGGATCTCCTTTCAGACAGCAGTGCACTCTGTTTATGATTCCATAAGATCTTTACATATTTCAAATGATATTCAGAAATATGCTTATGTTGTGTGTGTGTGTTGTGTTTTTTTAAGGTCTTATTTTCTTATCTGAACTCTTTTAACAAAGGTATTACGCTAAGTATAAAAGCTGTCCAATTTTTTTCCAACCTCTTGGTTCTCTCTAAACCACAGTCATTTTGTTAGACATTGAAAATGTCTTGATTTAGTTGTCTTGCTATTTTGGGCCTGTCCTGCCCCCTGCAGTGGTAATAAGGATGGGGCTTCCTGCTGGGTCCTGAAGAATACCATTTCACGGCCGCCACATAGCTGGCGGCTTTTATTTATGGAGCCAAGAAAATGAATGGGTATTAGTGTCCAAACATTTCAACATGCTCCTGTGGCCATGCACAAAAGGGACTGATTTGCAGCAAATTTCCACTTATTTTTCAAAAGTATTTACCTTGCAGAAGCTTGGCTGATCGCTATAATGGCATAGCAGAGGGGAAAAATGACCATTTCAGAACCCATTTTTTATATATGTTTCTGAACCTTAAAAGTGCTATACTTCTTGTGAATAAAGATAATACTCTTGGTTGCTAGGCTTTTATGGATATGTGGCTAATGCCAGCCCTTTTTTCATGTGCGTCTTTACAAGATGAAATAGGCATTACCTAAAAGCAAAAAGCTTACTCTGCAATGGGGATTGGACAGGTGAAGGTTCTTGCAAAAGATGTTACCGGTTCCAGTGCCAAAGTTTAGGTTCTTTTAAGCACTGTGAATAGCGCTCAGCATGACGCATCCAGGAGGTGTTTCCAACACCTGTACTTCTACCTACCTGCTGGGGGCAGTACAGTGTGTATTTTATACCTTTCCTAAACTACCCCAGAAAACTTGGGTAAGACTTTTAGCTGTCGTTCAGATGTGCAACTGCATGAAACCTACAACACAACAAAAATTGGTGAGATTCGCATGTGCCCTTTAAATAACAGAAAAATGAAAGGTTATTAAAAAATGGTTGCTAAAAGTTTTGTCCAGACTGTCCAAAGTTCAGGAATGCAATTCAAAGTCCTGTGCTTACGTCTTCTTAAATAGTTCCAGATGAGCTTTTTGGGCAGCAAACTTTAACTGCAGTCAGCATGTGGGTGCTAGTAGATGTAAGGGCTTATTTATATAAATGAAGACTGTTCTGCAGGTGTTTGCAAGCACCAAATTTCAGATGCAATTCCGTGTATACACACATACAGGTGGATCTTGTATGCTTGAAGATTTCTACCATAATATTTATAAGAAAGCCACAACAAAAAAAAAAAAAAAAAGAAAAAAAAAGAAAAGAAAACTGCATTACTTGTACTATAACATCATTTCTTGAAAGTTCCCAGCAGGTAAGATGTGAAGTCTAGATAACAGAATCACACCACTACACTAGCTGCTATACAAATTTATGCAGGTCACCAGATATTGCAGTCTGCAACCCTTGAGTGGAAGTTTCAAAAGAAACAATACAGGAAAAGAAGATTTGGCAATGCCAATATCTTTGCAATATTTTTCCTTTTTATATTTTTTTTTCTCATATGTAAGATATTACTCTATGCATAAACCACATCACTATTGTTTATGTCTGTCTCACCTTCACTTAAAAGGAAAACCATCACAAATTAGTTCAAAGTTGATTACTTCCATGTTGGAATCTCTATCTTTTGTTGCCTTTTCTCCTGAAAAGTTATCTGGCAATTATAGCAACACTTCTGATTTAACTCCTGATCTTAAATTATTCCTCATTTTTCCCTAAACTTGGTTTACATAAATGGCAAAACCAGAGAGCCTGAGTATCTTGCAGAGTTAATAGATCCATAAGGAAAAAAAAAAATGAAATGCTACATGTACATCAGCACATCTGGACCTGCTTCATAGTTACAGGAGTTGCTCCTTATTTCTTTCCTTCCTATTCAGATTCATTCTACTCAGGCTCCATCTCCTAAATCTATTCTCATTCACTCAACCCCAAAGAAACAGTACACAACATAGGCAAATCCTCTGCAAAGAATGACTCTACCTCCTCCTGTTAACCTACCTTCAACTGCCAGTAACAGTTTCACTATATATACGAAAAAAGAGATGGAGGAATGAAGTGGTGGAATAGAGAGGCAGATAAATAATCTCATCTGTGTCAACACCCCTCAAAATACGCAGGAAGCATAACAAGAGGAGACACATATATGAGGCATGCTCTTCCCTGATCTTGCTCCCTAGAGTTTTACAAGATTTGGCTCCTCTTCACATTGCATGGCAGAATACAGCATATACCAGAACAGTTGTTGGATAAGAATAACAAAAGATGCAGCTCAAAGAATACCCACAAGTGTCTAAGAAAGGGGATGGCCCTTTCTGTCAACCTGTTTCTCTTACTGGGGAATTGATATAATAATGTTCACAAGAGAGCACTGTGAGGATCTGCTATGAATTCTGGACATGTTGAGTATTTTTTAAAGTTTCCACTCATTTCCTGGTCCCTCCTGCAGACATGTATGATACTTAATGAAAACCTTAGAACACCTTTAGAAACAACAAATTGCTTCACAGTTAATATAACATTTTAATTTTCAGAAGTAATCAAGGCCAATCAAACACCAGACATAAGTGACCTTTTCTACAACTATAATTTTCAACATTTTAAAAATAAGAATATGCCATTCGTCTCCGTAGCTCGTAACAGTGCAATTAAGACTGTGAATTGGTGAATTAGTGCATTTTATTCTGGTTAAGAATAAACTGTCCTGAAAATTTTCACAGAAAGTAGAGTATATCAAAGCTTGTTCTTCCCAGTAAGCCTTGATTTCATTCTGTTGTAATGAAGCAGGCAAACTTTAACAAAAATGAATAACTTGTACTCTCTTTTGTTCCCTTTTTTAATATATCTTGGTTTAGTCAATGACTGAGAAAGTCTATCAAACTCTCCTCAAGGTCTCTTTTTCAATCATTAGAAGTGAATCATCCTTAAACCCCCACTTATTAAAAAGGTTTAATCTTGTCAGGTTAGAGAAAAAGAGAAAAAGAAAAAAAGAGAAAAAAAAAAAGGAGAGAGCTAGAAAAAGAAAGAAAATTTGCTTTTTTTCCTGGGGTTAAGAATTACTTTTGTCTAACAATGGCTTTGCATGTTATGGCATTAATTTTGCAATAAATTATAGTGCAGGTAGGTGGAATTACTCACATTGCTTGACCAAAGTGTCTGACCTAGCCAGACCTCTGATTGATGAATAGTTTTTCATTTTGTTCTTCTACTCCTATCAGACAAAATCGAAAAACTGTGTGAAAAAGATCCTATTTCATGTAATAGCATTTTGTTATATATCATTACCATTTAATTCTGTCACCAGTGCCATGTCTGTGTTAAGTAGGCCTTTCAACTTCATCCTTTCACACCTCAATGCGACATTCATCTTGGACAATCAATGCACCAAAACTCTTGGTCCCAAGGAGTGAAATAACTCAAAGACTGTAATGTAGTGACTTAGTCCATGCCCTCCAAGGGGAGTTCTCTTACAAAATCAAAAATTCAATTAGAGCATAATTAGAGCTACCTTTGATCTAATTTCTTTACATATCAATACCAAAGTAGCATTTTCAATATACACTTTAGGAAAGACTTAGCACAAACCCAAGCAACTTTAGCTGCTCACGCAAGTAGTTATTGCATACTGAAGTTCATGTGGCTGTTACTTCACTGCTGTTGTTACCCAAGACACTGAGATTTAATCTAGTTCAGGTACGTTTGTCTGTGTTATTACATCTCTTAATGGCTGTAGACAGTGTCAGAAGCTTATTCACTGTTTAGACTTGCTCAGGACCTTTTTTCAGCATGGCTACTAGATTTCAGTGAAATTAACGGTTAAAGTATCAATTGTCTCTTGTGTAGTGGCCAGAAACCCTGCAGAAGATCAAGCTTGCCTGGTATCCAAAATGATTAAAAAGGAATCTGAAATCAGGTGTGGCCTGGAAGAAACTCTAGAGTAATATGAGTAAGTTCAAACTCAACCTATCCCTAGTGTGCCATGGCTTCTGTCACAGTGCTCCAGACAGCAACATGTATAAGACAACTGTACACATGGCTGCGTATGGTTGGCTTGAAACTTTCAATTTCTACCCCATAAAGCTTTGTGGTAACATCACAAGACATACACGGTCTGTTTTACAAACTGGGCAATCATGAGAATGAAATTCTAATGCGTGTAGGTCTCATGGTAAGGGCTTGCCACTGACCTATATGAAATCTTACTCTTCCGGCAGGCATTTCTAACTGAGCTGAATTTCAGTCAAGATAGATGAAAGGGAAAATATTCAGTGGGCTGTCTTTGCTTTGCAGATGCAGATTTGTTATTGCCAATCTTACTGCTTGCAAGAGGAGAATGAGGCAGCAACTAATCAACTAACAGCACACAGAGTTCTAGTAGCGGGAATTTCAGTGGGTGGCAAAGCTGACCAAAAGTTGGAAAATAGACTTGTGAAACTTTCAGTGTACCATGTGAAGGGGCTCAAAACTTATAATTTTTTTCATCTTTGTCAACACTTCCATGACTTCTAATCAGAATTCCATAGTAAATGTAGAAATGCTGATGTTCAGCAGAAAAATATATTTCTTGTTTGTAGTTTTGCACATGGATAGAACATAACATTTTCTTATAGATTTATACTACTAGACCACACTATATTGCATGTTGTCCAGATTATCCTTGGTACATGGCATACCCCCCCTCAGAGTTAATTCATCAAATTACCTCAGAGGTCTCTCTCATTCTATTTTCCCTTCAAAATCAACCCCCTCAAGAAGTGAATTAACAAAACTATTTTCTTCAGAAGAAGCAGTTTGGTTCTTCTCCAAATTAGTCAGTTTGTGGAAGAAGAAAGAATCAATTCAAATGACCTTCAGGATTACAGGATTGGGGGCCCTAGTTTCCAAGTTTTTATTTTTACATTTCATGCTACAACAGCATCTAACCATGTTTTGCACATGTTTTTGCTTTTCAACCAGGGACTATTGTTATGGTGTCCTTGTCTTTGTCTCCCTCCTCTGTGTTTTGATGCCAGTACGTTGGGTCATGTGCTGTTTGGATTGCAAGATCTTTGAAGCATGAGCTGCGTATTCTTTAACACACAAATGATGTATTTAATAGAAACAGGAGGTAGCTAACAGGCAGAAACTAGTATCATAGATTCACATTTTTTTAAAATCGTCTCTACAGAAGCAGCTACCATTAATTTTGAAGATTGTGTTTCTGATTTTATTCTAGTTATATTTGTTTGCTTGTTTGTTTGGCTGAATTTTCTTTTGTTGTTGGGTTTTTGTTTATTTGTTTGTTTGTGTTCATTTTGTTGCTGTTGTTTTCACACCTGGTATCTGTCTGGAATCTTTAGTCTGAATTAAAGTTACATTGAAAGTGCCTTACTTCAGTCCCAGTGAATGTGTACCCAGAGACATTCCATTGGTTCCATTGGCATCAGTCCACATGTGCACAACTGTAAATGACATGAAAAAAATCTGGCCTGTGATATGAAAAAAGCTATTTATGCACTTTCACAAAGGACAAAAGTCTTATAACTTTGGGTCTACACAGAAATGAGACACAAATATGTTAGTGAAAAGCCCCAAGTTTTCTAAATGTAGATGAGCACAGATTAAGAAAGCAGTAATTAATTTCCTTTGACCTCAAGCTGAAATTCCTTTCTAAAGCTGTCATAAAGAGAAAGAGGCCAGAGAGAAGAAGTGAAACTGTGTAACAATGCAATTAAACCCTTGTAATGAGGTCAGCCATTGGACTTGTTGCAACTGATATCATTATAGCAATGAGGAGGCATTATACGATGGCCTGATTTTTTTTACAGTATTCATTTTTTCTTTAACTCTTTACCGGTCAGATATGTATTCTATAGCATTATAAGATAATTGCTGCTAGCCACCAGAAGAGTAGGCACACACTTTCTTGTCTTACTGATGCTATTTCATAAGTTCTGATAATGAATAAACATGAGAAAACTCTGCAACAGTAGCATACAGGACAACTTCACTACAGACAACCCCTCACTCAGATTCTATGTCGTAACAGTGGGTAGAACTTGCTCTCAGAAAGCAACTTCACACCCTCCAAAAATGGGAGCAGGTAACTTTCAGTATTAAACCAACATAATTTAAAAATAAATAAATAAATAAAAAGTGGTAAGCAGGACATCAAGTACCGAACTTTCTGTGCTGCAACAAACCATCTACTTCTGTTTGTACAAAATATTGGCAGACTTGTATGCTGGCTGCTGCAGCAGTCCTTCTTTGTCCTCTCCATACCTGCCTAGCAGCAAGTTCAGGTGTATTTCAACAGATGCTGCTTGTTAAGAACAAAATCCACTGTCAAGTGGTGATAGGCAATAGTTGACTCTTGGGAGTTGTGATACTCAAGGAAAACACGAGCAGACCTGTAGGACAAACCTGAACCAGAAAGAATCCTAAGTAGTCCCGATCTCACTTGAAACTTGTTTATCCATTGGGTATTGGGAGAAGAATTTGCTCCACTGGAATAGTAAACATTGGTTTCATGTGGTCTGCAAGCATCATAAATTTTGATTTTCTGGCTAGGCATTAAAAAGAAACAAAAAGTTGTGAAATGCAGATTTGGGGCTAGATTCAAGGAGATTTAGGTGGAGCATATTTTACATAAAGCTTTCATTAAATAAACAAAAAGGTTTTGAAGCATAAGCTTAGGACATTTTCCTTTTCTGGCAGGGGTGTGCTGAGTATATTGCCTGCAGATGACAACCACCTCTGTTATTACTTCTCTGACTCACTTGGATCCCCTGCAATTGAACTCACATTACCCATTTCCTCAGCAACTATTCAGTAGAGTGGTAAATGGGAAATTGCAGTTCTTCCTTCAACATGCTTTATAGGAGTGATTCCTTCTCAGTGCTGCTAAGACAGGGTTTGGGTATTCAGGTTCAAGGTTATGAATCCAGAGTGGCTGCAGAAATTGCATCTTCTCAGGACATTTCAGTCATACCCTTTTCTCTATTTCCATATTTATTAGTTTAGGTGTCTCCTTGCTCGGTATGCTGGTTCCTAGCTTGAGATGCCTTGCAATAGCATAGGGAATATGCATACTGAACTCAGGGATGCATATTCAAATACAGAAACGAGGGGACCTAAAACTTACATCACGCAGCAACTAAATCCATTCATTTATCTCAGACCCACTTATTTCAATTCACATACCAAAAAAAAGCTTTGAACCAGTCCAAATTTTAACCCAGCGCTCTGCCCTTTCCCCATGAAGGTTTTATGGGTTTAACAAGCTGCATATTCTGCTGAAGGAAGGTGCCTATATCAGAAGTGGGTGCTGCTTTGGCCTGTTGCAGAACTGCAAGTCACTGGATAGAATTAAATAGCCTTATATGTAATAAAGGCTCATAAAGAAAAGCAGAAGATAGTCCGCTTTAGTTTCTGCTCTAGCCAGAGGAACACATTTGCACAGTTAGGAGAGAAAAAGTTAATGGAAAAACATATTAGGTTGTTGGGGCCTTAATTAGTCATACCATATTTAAACCCTAAAAAACAGTTGGAGTATGCCTCAAAATGAATAAATCACGGCATTTATACAATGACATTGAGAGTGGATGATTGTTTGATTAAGAATCCATTCACTGACTTTAATGTGGCAAGGAGATTTCAGACTTTAGCTGCCTCTTTCTTGAGACCAGTTCTGGTCCCAGAAAACATCAATGTGCGTATGAAAGCATAAATAAAAATTTCAATCTGACGTCAAGTATTTCTAATTCTTCCCTCCACATTCCTCAAATTGCTTGGCTTAAGCAAGCTTGATACAAAAGTTTCAAGTACTTTTACTTTTTCTGAATAAGTTCACCATTCCATGTGCATATCCTACCCTCAAAAGAATTATTAGAATGTGTCTTACTATTTGGAAATAAAGAAAAGGCCAAATTGTGTTGCACTTAGAGGACTGATTTACCACTTCACATCCTTCTCCTTTTACTCGTGCAGAGTGATCACGTACAATTTACGTATGTTCCTCAGTTTCCCTCCAGCTAGTATAATATTCACTGACCTCTGCAGAGAGCTGCAAGCTCTCTGTTAACCTCTGTATTAAGTGCAAAGCCACAGCATTATTAAAGATATTTTAAACAGAGACAGCTGAGTGATGTCCTATAAATTGTCATTTCTCCCCAAATGGTCCACAATATAATATTTCCTCCAGAAATGCATTTATTATTTAACACTTTTCTGTGAAAGGTTTCTTTTACATTGCAAATGCCCAGAATTCTTTCATAGGTCTTAGACTATTGACCCTTTACCTTAAAACATGCTATTAATGCTTAACACTGTTATTAGTATTCAGGGAAGTAATGATTGGTACTAAAATGGAAATGTGCAGTAAAAACACCTTCTATTTTGTAAAATAATTATATAGCCTAATAATTATTTCATATGATTCCTTTTGATTGATAGGGAAAGGGCACCAAGAAGTTTGGAATCATGATTCTTTAAGGTCTATATTCAAATTGCAGCCACGAACACCATTGTTTCCAACAGTTCCATTTTATAAGAATTGCAACAGGGTGATCCCTGATTCAGTTTGGATGAGCGTTACACATCAGATAAGATATCCTTTAGCTAATTAGCTTTTTTTTTTTCTTTTTTGAATGGCAAGAAATTATAATTCTATAAAGGGCAATACAGCATTCTTGCAATTTCCCAATAAGTCACTGGTACCCTGGAGGTCAAAGTTAGTTCAAGTCTGCAATGAAATGAGACTACCTCCTTCCACTCTTCTGTCATCCCACCTGACCCTAACCCAGTAAAAGCATCCCTAGTGGTGCCAAAAAGGCCTTTCCATTTTCTGTGTACTAGCTACACTGGTCTTTCACATTTAAGGCTGCCAGATAAATGTCAAATCACAATGTTCTTATGATGTTTAATGGGAACCAGGCCGAGAGTGCTTGAACTTGCTTCACTTCAGAGAAGTTTTTGTCACTTTGCCTTAGATGGAAAAACAAGTCTTAGATCAATAATGTACATAAATGAAATAAATTCACCGAGCTGGGTTTTCTTAGCTGATTTGCTGCTTGCTGAAAAACTGGAAAACCTTCCTAGCTGCATGTGTCTGTGTTCAGCACAGAAATAGCTACAAGATTATTGTTCAATGTTTTACAAAGATGGCTAGTTTTAGCTCCATTCTTTTCCTGAGTGCATAATATTAGAAACTTTTATAATGGTTTTCATCACAGATTTTCAGGCTCAGACACAGCTATTGCTGTGTATCTCTCTGTGTATAGAACTATTCTAAACTATTTTTGCTGGGCCTGTTTAGTTGCCAATTTTTCCTTCAAACACTGCATTGAAGTTGAAAGTGATAAATCACTTTCAGAAAGAAAGAAAGAAAGGTTTATGTCTTGATAGATATTACAGCAACGGATTGCAAATGAAAGGAAAATCACAGCTGCAAATAAGTAGCATACCTGTACACACACAAATTAGTTGTTTATAAACATTTTTAAACAATTGTTAACATGAATTTGGAAAAAGCACTGAAGTCTTTCCCATTATAATGCTGATGAAAACAAGACCGCTGACCTCTTGTCTCTACCTTTACCAGCAGATTCCTAAGCAGGGAGAGAAAGAAGCCAACATGCACCACCACCAAGAACTCTGCTCTGTCATTCAGTTAACCTGTGAGTTGTTCAGATATTAAAGTGATAACTGCCACAATAAAACTTCAAAGCCTATATAAGAGTTGTGGAGAGAAAGAAAAGAGATGCTCCTGCCAATCCCACCTTAGCTCCTCAGCTGTGAATGCTCTGGGTGGAGTGCAACTACTCTCCCGGATCCCTACTTCTGTTCCTACATGACTACTGAAAGACATCAGCAGTGCCAATAAAAGCACTAAACTACCAGCAGGATCAGCAGTAGGAGCAACAGCTGGCCAGATACAAGAAAGGAAATAAAATGTACCATCTGAGGGTAATCAAGGGATTAGTTACGACTCATGAGTCACAACTCCTTTCTGGACAGACTCCTGCTTTGATCTAGCTACATATGGCCCTTTGCTCTGGTTCTGTGCTAGAAAGAGCTAAAAGAGAAACACAGGAAGTAAGCGTTAAATGGAAGCAGTAGGTGTGAGAAATTCAGAGCTATTTATACATTAACTACTTTGGAACAATTACTTGGATTCAGAATTACATATTTTACTACATAATTAAAATTCAGGTATTTACTTTTGTAGAAGAGGTTACAAAATTAATAAAGAAGAATGTCAGTCATTTACCTAAGACATTATCAATAATGCTAGCAAGACAGACAGGAGACAGGGGTAAAGGAAATTTTAAAGGTTTTATGAATATTTTGTTACGTTTCTCTTATTATTGTTGCAGTACATGATGACAAATGGAAAGAACTCCTTTATTTCAAAGTTGAATTTGTCTGTTTTAGCTTCTATTAGCTCTAATCATTTTGGGTTTTAAGCTATGGGGAAAAAATGTTCATTAGCTGTTCAGATATTCCTTTCAGACCGTGGGTGAGTAAACTCCTAGAATACTATCCAGTGAGTAGAGCTCTCTAAAGTTCAATAGTAAAAGTATTTTTGAGATCTCAAATCATTTCTATCTCTCTTCTCAGAATCCTCTTGAATGTTGTTTTGTTTTGTTTTAAGTGATTTTACTCTTTTCCAGAGTTCTTGTACATCCGAGAATTTAATTTATCCTCTTGTACTGTCGACTGTTCAATTATGATTACAAAAACAATTATTTTTTTTCAGAGGTTTGCCCTTCTCCAAGTATATAAATGTAATTTACATTCTTTCTCTAGATTCATGACTCTGCATTTACATTTAGCTGTGATAATACAACGTATTATCTATAAAACTACGTAACTAACCCACTCTTATTGTTATTTACAAATTGACACCTGCAAATTATATTTGCAGCTTTATATTTTCTCCAAAATATTTCAGAGAAAAGAATAACTATGGGCTACTTGTAGATCTGTGTCAAGCCATATTAAAAATACTTGTGAATGATGATTTCTCATTTACAAGCAGATATTGAGACCAACTAATCGTTTTTAAATCTCCTTATTAGGGGCTACAATGATTTTGTATTACACTAATTTTTATAAAGAAAGCCATGTAGCATCAAGCAAGTCAAAAATTTTCATTATTTCAGAGCAATTACTTTCATCTATTGCAGTTGATATCAATTCTGAAACGTTTAATGACATTATAAATCCATCCTGGCAGTATTATGTTTTCAACTGGACCTGAAACTAGTTCACAAATATGTAGGAATCCTTTCAGTTCTATCACACATATTACAACTCCTCCTACAAATTATGCAATGATGCAAATGTGGTTTCCAATAATTATATAGGCATGTTGTTTCATATATGCCGAATATAGAGAGCCTATAAATAGAGGGTATATATTTAGCCGCGACTTCCATCACCCAGTGAATGTAATGCCGGAGGGAATAATTAAGGGGCAAGACTGGTTGACCTAGACATTGGTTGACCTGCCCGACAGGCTTTCAGACTGAATTCTCTGGTCTGCTAAAGAAGAAAGACTCACAAAGTGTCTTTAAAGCAGCCATGGAAGACAAGAAGAGGGTTCCCTAGTGACTCTGTGATGATGTAAGTCTGTCAGAGATGGCTCAGCTATTTGCCATCACAAGGCATTTCCTGCCCACAACATAAGAGGACAGTCATAAAGTCATATATGGAAGGCAGAACGGGAACTAAATGTAGTAACCTTACTACCTTTGGTCTTTCAACAGCAAAAGTAGACTTTCCCTTTGTAACCAGAACCATGTGAATCTGAATCTTTAGACTCTTGTGGTTTCTCGCTTTGTTCTGTGGCTTTGACATACCAAGAAAATGTGTCTTGACGGCCTTATTATCCAAGCAATAAATCTATCATAAGCAACAGTCTGTCAGTCTTCTATTAAATCTAATTTACGTATCAATGACCTATTTTCAAAATGATTATCTGTCACAACCCAGCCCAAACAAGACGATTATCATCCACAAATTTGTTTGGTCTATCTGACCCATTTGTTCATAAGTCCTTCTATTGAATCTGTCCCAGAAATACTGCACAGAGGTGGTATTGGGGTTTGACCATAAGGCTTTGCATGGAGATGCTCTTCAATTCACACAGGCTACTGACAAGTCATCAGATACTAAAAACTTCACTTTGCTGATTGATACACTCTGAATGGAATCTCCAAATCTACTGCAGAGATGAAAGTCCCTGTGTCAATTCATTAGTCACCTTCTCTTTATCATTAGGAAATGTAAAACAGTAAGTTTGCAGGAAAGATATTCATTACTAGACCCCAGCTGGAGCCTTTTAAGATCAGGGATTAAAAAGCACATAAACTCACTGTTTCCAATTAGGCGCAAATGCCTCTCTTCTCCTCTCTTCCTCAGCAATCGTATGACTTGCTATGGATGTGGCTAAAATGACACATTTTGGAAAACTACTTCACCACTGTTTCTTTCTTTCTTTCTTTCTTTTTTTTTTTTTTGACAAGATAGCTGATAGATTCATCTAATTAATCTCTGTATCTCTGTCATGAGCTAATCCCAGTTACCACGCTCCCACAAAAACAGTTGTACAGTACCCCTATTTCCAGAGCATTTCTTATCCCAAATTATGGTGTAACCCTTTCCTGTGTTCCCTGGCAATTCCCAGCTCAGAGACTGAGTGTAGGACATCGAGGAAAAGGCAGTTGGATTAAAAAAAAAATACAAAAAACAAAAAAAACACAGAACATCCACAGGCCCAGTTGAATTGCAATTAAAAGTCAGAAGGTTTCCAAGATTTCTGTGGCAAACGATCTCCAAAAGATGTGTAAGACAATACATCAAATCTCAGGCATGAATAGTAAGAGATCTTTTTCCCACCACTTTTCTCACCAGATTTCCATGACTCCTCTTACTGTACTTTAAGTGTTTGGGTTCTTTTCCCAGTTCAAAGGCATGTGACTTATTTACATACAGTCAAATGTTCTTTAGAGAAGGTCACCATATTCCAAAGGCACAGTTTTTAAGGCTGCTTAGCAACCTGTCTTAAGCAAACTGTCTGCCAAATTCTGCCTTACAACTGAAGCTGAATTCCAATGGATACTCACTCATAATCCCAGTAGACTCAACAAGAATCTGCAACTGATCATCAAGTTTTCAGTCCTTTGTACATTGCAATTCTTTTTTTCCAGTATTTTTTTCAAGCCTGTTTTCAAATGGATGAGGTTCAAAAGAAAATGTTAATGCTTTTCTTTCCTGAATGTCTGATCAGACTGATGGAAAAGAAGGAATTGGTGTACAGTTTTGTTCCTGTTAATTTCATTAATAGTCTTGTGCTGCAACTTGTCTAGATGCTTTGTGACTAGTGCTGGTCTTTTCTCTTTTTTTTCTCTCTCTTTTTTTTTTTTTTTTTCTCACAGACATGCTCTTGCCAAGGATATCATTATGACATTCTGTAGTAACAAACATTCTTCTGTTCAAATTTATATCAATTAGTTTGGGACAGTAATTCAATCGGACGGCCCACTGGATTTTTGAAAGACTCGCAATGATGTCAAAGTGGCGACCTTTTTCCTCTACTCTCAGCCAAAAGCCATTTTTTAACAAGGAGCTCTTGAAAAGAAATGCCACTTTGATAATTAGTTATTGATCACGGACAATGCGGTGACGAATACCATCGGATTAGCCAGACGCCAGTGGGTCGCGACATGATAAGGGTTTCCTTATCGCAATAATCTATGAGAAGAAATATAGAATCAAGGTCATTAAGGCTTCTCTTTTGGGAGCAAAACCCAGATAACTTAACTTCCTTATAAAAATAAAAATACCGAAGCATTCTTGATGCCCTTAGTTTTGTAATGGGCCTGTTAAAATAACTTCTGGCTAAATAAAAATTTGGAAGTTCCACTGTTAGGCAACTAAACTAAAAATAATTTTGATGAATTAACCCTGCTTTGGCCAGCAGTTCTACCTCACTAAAACAACATTATCTTTCCGACCCTAAAATGTTCATTAGAAGGAATTTTGGATCTGGGCATAAAACACCATAACAATTATAGACTTAAAAATATAAGGGACTTTTATTTGCCTAATTTAGGAAGCATTTCAAGGCCTCTCTGAAACTGCTTCATATAAGTTATTTAATGGAGAAAAAATGGCCAAGAACAATTTTACTGTACTTAAAGGAACAGAAAAGAGGAACAAATCCATTAGTTTTACAGTTTCCTTCTAGAATATTAAAGAAACATACCTTTTCTTTGCAAGAACACACAGCTACCTGTACTGTAATTTTGGCTGACTTGAGAGACTATTAGGTAAGTACTGAAGTGACACAACTATTTTTGAGGTGTGGAAGATAATGTTAGAGTCCCATTGTAATTCAGTTCTTGTAACACCATAGGTAATAGCCATACACAAATGGACTACTTTACATTAATAAATAGATTATTCATAGATCATCACTTCAAATTCAGCATGGGGCTCTATTAGGTTATAGAGTTACCTGGAAGAGTTATCATTTCAGTGTACCATCAAGGTAGAGGAAAGCCATTACGGTTAGAGAAACAGAAGTCCAGAATAACTGGCTGACTGAATGTCATGTAGGATATCAGAAGTCTGCAAGTCTGAAAACCAAACCTGAATTACTTTGTTTCTCATCAGGCAGAGTGATTTTCTTATAAACTGATGACTAATGGTACTTAAAGCAGTGTGAGTAATTTCATGTTAGTCAACATACCCTAAATTAAGTTAATTTATATCCACTCGCAATTGCTTTATTCCTGTATGCTTCAGCACAGAAAATAATGACACAGTGGACACTGAGACAAGAAAATCTCCCAAACTTAAAAGTTCTTCCGCTTTGGTTTGAAGACATATTCATGGGGCAGCATGACATACCATTTCATGGATAATAACCATCCACTTATTCCAGGGAAAAAGAACCTTGCTTTATTAGACTGATGAACCTGTCAAAAACACAATATTAATTTTTTCTTATATTCAATATTATTTTGTAAAGTTAATTATTAATTCAGCATCATTTTGTTATTATTAAATTACTGAATTACTATTATCTTAATTTATGACAAATTAGCTTTTTGAAGAGCTTCCAGATATTCATTTTTATACCATACTCTGTATGAAAACATTATAAAAGTGTATTTAAAGTAACAATTAGAATGGTTACTCATTAGCTTCATAAAGGCAATGTTTGAACTTCCGCAATCTGAAGGTTACTTTATTTTATTGCTATGACTGCACGAAATACAGTCTTAAGGAGGAAACTACAACTTCATTGAAGCTGAGGGGACTTTGTGGCCACCAAGAAGGTAACATGACACAAAAGTTTTGCTGTGGGTGAATAAGGATAATTCTACAAGGTGGATGGTTCTTCACCTTTTTGTGCTGCTATGTTGCCATTTGGACTTCAGTGACATAATTCACTTTTAGGTGGTTTGTTTTTCTGCCTATCGTAAGCTATTATTTTATGGTTGAGATTAATAGCATTAAAAGAATAATTGCAACACTGTTCTGAGCTGCTAAGAGAGAAATCTGAAGCATTTCAGTTGACAGCATACGGATGGTTTCTGGTCTTCCCATTTTTCCTTTAGTAACTATAAAATACCTGTTATCACCTCCTTCAGGTAGCCAATAGTGCTCCTTATTCATTAGATAGATTAACACATTCATCCTCTTATTTAACCACTACGACTTGTGCCTGAAAGCTTATACTTCATACTGTAAGAAAGATCCACAGCAAACAGACGCACATACAGAAACTCTTCTTGTGAGCCCAAGATGCAGAGGACAGACTATTTAGTGCAGTGTCCCTGTCCAGTATACAATTCAGTTCATCTAACCTAGCCTTCTCTGCTTTTTAGTTACTGAACCCCGAATATTTTAGAAACCTCTCACTTTCCTTATGTACAGACAGGCCATACAGGGACAGTGGAGCTGACCTCTTCTATGGCGAAAGATCACGTATGCAGTGAGACATCTGTCTTTCCTGACCTCTGGCCATACTCTCCAGAAATCTTCTGAACTGGATGTCGGTATTAATACAGATGTGATCATCTTTAAAGTAAAACATGAGATACATCTCTAGCTGAGCTTACATCTTGCAATCCTGCCTTAGTGCATCACAAGGCAATAGCAAGAATGCTGTCTGTCAGACTGGTTGTTTGCGTAGATACCATGGTGATGGGCGTGTGATAAGATATGGTTTATTTTTACAACAAGGCAATAACTCTTACTTACATATTTCCCCCAGGGTGTTCTGAGGACTAATCAGTTAGTGTTTGCTCAAATCTGTAAAAGGCCATATAAGTGCTAAGTATTATTATTATTACCTTATTATGATATTGACTTTACCACATTGAACTGCAGTACTTTCCTCTACTTAGGTGTAATATCACCATGAAGTGTTTATATTCCCATAATGTAAATGTTTCCTTTTGAAGGTGAGTTGAATAGCTTATTGTTACATGTGACCCACAATATAATTTATTTACATGAGCCAGGAGACTCTAAAAATATATTCTAGGGACCTTTCCAGTTAGACTCACACTATTACATTCCCAGTTTGTCCTGAACATTGTTTGTTGACATGCATTTCCGAAAACCTGTTTGGCCAATCCGTACAGCCCTCTAGGGCACTGTGTTTTGCTGCACCAGTAGGCATGCTGTCATTACTTTAGCACTGAAATATAGCTGACTGTAAAAGCTGGGCAGCTATTCTGCTGCTGAATTCACCTGATTTGGAAGTGTCTAGCCTTTTCCTGAGAGCAAAGACTTAACTACTGTACAAAGTCCAACCTGCAGTCCTGTGCACTGATCAGCACTTAAGCCAACCCACCCGCCCCACTCCCCCCTCCTCAAAAAAAAAAACACAGAGCCACCTGATCTGTCAAGTTTGCTCTTAGTATCCATATTCCAAGCTGACAGATATTTACTCTCCTTCCCCCCCCCCCAGCCCCAGCCCTTACATCTGGATCAACGGGGACAGGCTTTCCACCCCTCAGAAGATTCACTTACATTAAGTGGCAAGGTGGAAGCAGTGAATGAACAATAGATGGCTGTCAGGCTCGACAGCAGGGCATGGATGTATGAGCGTGGAGCTGACAGCGAGGGCCTCAGAGGGTAAACTGCTTTGCTGGAACTAATTAAACAGATGAAATTATTACATGAATATGCAGATGTTGTTTACATTTTACCATATGGTATTATTTCAGGTAATAACTCGCAGGAGGATCCCTTCCTCTCATCAAGAGGAAATGAGTTGAAAAGGAGGCTCCACGTGTCACCTTTCAGTTGCTAGGCAGACATTGATATGGCAGGCTTCTCTCTGAGTCGTATGGAAAATCTTCCCCTTGTAGCTATAAAACACCGGAGAAGATTTGCATTCTTCCTACCATGCAATGCTGGAAGGGATTATCTTTTATTAAGCGTAAATGTTGGGGTTGCAAATTTTTTTCCATTATGCACAGAAGGCAAGCACTTTACCAAATGTTGATTCCCAACGTGTGCTTTACAACCGAGATGCTGCCAATCCATAGTCCATAGGTAGCAACTGACAGATCTGTCCAAATATACAGAGGCTGGAAGTATGACATTTCTGCAAAGTCTGACATGCGGCTGTGCTGGTTAGCATTTACTGCTTTGCTAACCACAAGTGTTGATAACAGAGGCATTTCTTTCAATAAGTTTCCATTCATCATACTGAAAAGGTTGCTCTCTAGAATTATAGACACACAGGACTACCATGTTCAACACTATAAAAAGTTACTAATTACATGCATTTAGGATGAGTAGTCAACTAGAATCTGATGTGATCAAATTGCTTTACAACCCAGACAAGCATATACATTGAGAACAATCACCACTGCAATAGTTCTAAAAAATGTTAAATACAGAAGCAAGACAGTGATGGACCATAGTCAGTATTTTGGGAGCTGCTCATTGCTAGGTAAATCCAGAAAGGATAGATGTGGAAATGTATCCTTACTTATGCTGTATGCTTCCAGTCTTTGATGAAAAGCCATCCCAAATTTTGAACCAAAAAATATAGATGTAATTTCCAAACAAGCCTAACAACCTTAATGATGAACAGATCATTTTGCAGCAATATCTACTTCTTAAAGATGAATGTGAGTCCTGTCATTTTGCTACTAGATTATTCAAAACTTCAATCCTAAAACAATGCAATATTAATACTCCTACAGGCTGATTCAGCATCTCATTACTACAATGGATCAGTGGCACCACCTTTCTGTTTAGATGCACAAAATATGTGTATATTACTCTTGCTTCTTCTAAACGTTCATAGCTGATATGTAGAATGACTGCATTGATCTTTCCCCAAAGACTCAAGTACCAGATATGTTTCTAGAGCTCATGGACAGAGGATAATGCCAAGTTATAACACCACTGCACTGACAGATTAGTTGCACATTGCACCGATGCATTTGGCTTCAAAATAAGTTCTTAGGTACATCATTTTAATAGATCATCGGAGTCACTGGTGACCTATATAGTTTAAGATGCAAAGACATGATGTCAGTAGTACAAAATTTGGTCTTGATTCAAGCTATCTTACTGTATTTTTGAAATAAGACAAATATTTTCTCTTTACCACTATTTCCCTTGTAAAAATACAACTGAATAGCCAGTATAACCACCTCTGGTCATTCTGAACATGAACAAGAAAAAACAACCATGTCTTCTTGTCTTAGAGTTAGATAACTTTATATGGAGTCAATGCTGTAAGTTCAGAAAGGATTTCTTTGACTTTGTCTTCTGACATAAACATTTAGCAATATAACATATATATCAAAACAAACCAGAACAGTTCACTTCATATACATTCCCTTTGGAGAGGAGGTGAGAAAACAAACACAGAACAGATGTTAGTCATGCTAAATGTACTACTGGAGGGTACTTGGATACTAAGGTGATGATGGTAAAAGAAATGAACAGAGTATTCTCTTCTGCAACTGCTATTCCTAACCGAAAAAATGCAATGAGAAGTGCTTCTTTCCTCTGTTCATCAATGCACCACCTAACAACCAAACAACGAAGCTAAACACTCTAGATTTTCCTCAGGAAACTAGCACACATGACAGTTACTACTAATTACTGACTCGTTTCCACCTTTCCCTCCTCATTTATTATTGTTGAAAGCTGGCTTTGATCACTCAAAAACACATTCCTATACAATAAATTGAATCACTGCAGCAGTTAGGAAGAAAAGTTTCTGTAAATTCCTACAGATTATCTTGTCAAAGCATTTGCCTTTCTTGTTTTATTCATTACATTATATATTATATTATACAAAGAAATCTTGTTTTAGAAAACTATTTGTTTTTTACTAGAAACTAGTATTCTGGGTTACAGGGAACACCACAGGATATTTTTGGCACACAGGGTCAATTTATCTCATCCCTTCCTGAGGCCTGACACTAGGTATTTTTGTGTAACCACAACCACTTCTTTCCCACTAACAAAGACACCAGGGTTTGGAGCAGTTTTGATCTCTGGTTATGAAGCTCTGTGTCTGCTCGCAATGTACTATGATTCTTGGTCCTACTAAAAAGAGCCTGGGGGCAAAAAGGCAACAGCATGGAAATAAATTCAAGAACTTGAGTATCAGGATAAGAGATGAATTTGCTGCAAGTGATCAGAGGTGTGGATGAGGAAACAAATGAAACAA
This sequence comes from Cygnus atratus, assembly GCF_013377495.2. NCBI lineage: Eukaryota > Metazoa > Chordata > Aves > Anseriformes > Anatidae > Cygnus > Cygnus atratus. The sequence goes on along the minus strand of NC_066372.1, from coordinate 17,040,665 downwards.
GAAGTGCTAAAACAGGAGCTGAGAACATCCTGTTGTTGGCTTCACAGGAGGTAGAGAGCGACTGCACACAGATCACTGAGCAGGCACTGCCTGAGGCTGTTACTGCTGAGCAGAAATCATGATACAGCTATTATTAATAACAGTATAATAGTGCTCAGAGGTTTCTTGATGGTGTCAGAAGCAGCAAATGAGACAGCAGATGAGTCCTGGAGAATAAGGTCCTGCCTTATGCCTTACCATTATTTCCCATTTACCTCTTGGGCAGGCTTTCTACAAGTCTGTATTACTTAATTACTGGATTCAGAGCCTTATATGTTGTAAAATCTGAGCACAGACTATGTAAGTAATGTGTAAATGCAAGAACATACATACCTAATATCTCTAAAATTGACCTATTTCTTCCTTCTATTTACTACAACAGTAAATCGAGACCAATCATTTGCTGGAATTTTTTCCCCCACTCGCTTATGTCTAAAATTCTTCACTTAAGTATTCTGGCTATTATAACATTCCTCTAATATTATCGCACTGCTCTCCTCAGCTCGCTCTCTGGTTACTGTGAGGTCATGTGGACAAAACTGTGCCTTATTTATATTTGGAAAATGTCCAGCACATTAGTGTTACAGAAAAAAAAAAAAAAGGTAAACTTAGTTTCATTCGTTCTTATTCTCATCTTTTGTTTTTCTTCCAAGAAATCAACTCCACTTGGCAGCCACTAATTTGCGAACACTAAGACAAACAATTGAAAGATGCGTGTTCATCAAGCATGTATATGATTGATCGTTCAGAGTTAAGTTTAACTGTGAGTTCTTACTTCCACTAGAAAGTCCCAGTGAACAAAGGGCAGCAAGAAGTCCATTCATTTTCTTCATACCTTATTCTGTTTCAGGGTTTCATACTTCAGTATTTTGCCACCTGATGTTTAAACTCTCCCTAGTGCATGCAAAATGAAACAAATTGAGTCATAGCAAAGATGGATTTTGGCCTGAAGTGTCTTGGATAAAGGCCCAAACCCAAGAAAAAAATAATTCAGAAAACTTTGCATTCAAAATCAAGAGAGATAAAGGAACTGTTGTGTGTTCCTGAAGTGGAAAAGCCACAACTGTGCAATAGTTCACTTGTCCAAACTTCATACTGATCTATTTGAAATAGGAAAAACTAATGCCAGTCACAGAGTCATGCCACGCTGATTTCTATTGCAGTATTTCACTTTAATAGATATTATATATGTACTAGGGTGAAGTTTTTTTTATTTCGTTTTCCAAAAAATGTTTCTGTGTTGCTATCTAGGGTGAAAGACAGATACTTTGAGTTTTATATATTATGTAGAATTGTTTTGCAGCTTGTGCTAAATTCACAAAACAAAACACATATGTGAAAAACTTTTTCATTGCCTAAAATACCATTCCCAAAATTTCAAAGTCTTTTCATAAATATACTATGTGATAATCCTTTCTCCTCCCTTTTAGAAGATTTTCCTCCCATTAGAGGGATATGCAAGATTAAGTTTTTGAGACCTGTGGACTGTGGCACTCTGGATTTAATTTTTTATTCAAGTTACTGACTGTGTTTAACCTTGTCTGAGATAATTCTTTAACCAAAGCTAGTTGTGCCTACACATTTCCTATTTTGCCATTGTACAACTACATAAACAAAAACAGAACATGACCTATATGTTTTTGAATACCACAGCATGCAAATATGGCATATACTTTAAGACTGAATGACAAGCTCTGCAAACAGACACAGGCACCCTTCAGCAGCAGAAGCACTACCAGGAAAGCTCCGAAGCCTCAGTGACCTCTTCTGGTATTTGGCATAGCAGAGCTGCTATTGTGTTGACTCCTCATGGCAGAAAACTAACTCTCAGCCCCCTTGGTGCTCAAAACCATGATAAACACAAGCCTTTAGAGATCATGTCAAAAGCACTTCCAATGCTAAAATGTAAAGAAAATCTTTGTGCCACTGCAAGATGAAAATTTGTAGAAAGACTTCTCTGCATGAGGGACTTGTAACTGCAAAACTCTTCAAGCTTAAGCTGTAGCACAAGCAGCCTCATTTCATTGAAAACAACTACACATTTGGTTTTTGCTGAGTACCACTCTATGCTCCATGCCAGGCTGAGTACATCTTTGAAATTACCTGAGTACTTATTGCATATACATACTGTAACTTTGGGATTGTTGCATAGGTCAGTCATCCTACTTACCAGCATTTTTCAAAAAAAGCTTCCAAAAGAAAAAAAATATATATTTTTCAGTGGAATGAAGGAAGGGTGGAGAGATTACTATCTTTCTTAGGCTTCTATTCAAGTACAATCACAAATACCAAACGAGTATTTCTGCAAGTATTTTACATGGTGACTAACGCAAAATATTTCAGCTGTGTCAGCCCCCATTCAATTCTAGATTACATTTTGGAATTTCAGACAAAAGCTATTCTGGCAAAAATGAAACTGAGGAACAAGTAATATGATTATGACAATTTATATTTGTAACAGTTGTGAATGGTAGCATCAGTGCTTGTTAATCCTTTGATAAATTCTTGTTACCTTTCAGTTCCCAAACGTATCTACGCAAGTATAAAGCATATTGGAGGCAGATGCTGCAGCAGATGAATGTGCTTGCCAAGTGGTGTCTTGTTTGTTTTGTTGGTGGTGATTTTTTTTTATTTTTTTATTTTTTTCCCCTCTAGGTATTCTTGATCTATAGTGTTATATGCACCAAATAGTTGTTACTTCTGGCACACTTTATGCAACATTCTGGGATACTGATTAATACAGCTTTCTTCTTTTCTTTTTCCCATTCTTCTCCTTATTCCCTTTCTCCCATCTTCATGTTAGGCCTCATCTCACAGCCTTTACTCAGATGAGTAATATTTACTGTAATGGCACTACTTAACGTGAACAGAAGAAATAGCAATAAGCTTCAATGAACTACAGAATCATATCACACTAGAGCCCATCCAGTAAAGTTTTGCCCTCTTATTTCTTAACCCTGAAACATCATAATGGAATACAATAAAATGGAAGAAAAACCGGTTTCAGGACAATCAAATTTAAAACTGAGCTTGTTTTAACAATTCGCATGAAAAGGAACACAACGTCTGCACAATTCTATTAATTCTTAAAAAAAAACACACCTGGAAATTTTTATTTTCACTTATTACCTTAATTTATAGAAACTATATATCAATAACATTGTGTCTTTCTGCAGTTTTACACCATTTCCCATCACCCAAAAAATGGAATATATTTACTTTAAATTAATAGGAGGTAGGTTTCATGTTCTCTCTGATATTCACTGGTCTTGATCCTTAAAAGTCTGTAAGGGCTTGAGTCAGTTGTTTTTTAAGTTTTAGAATTCATTCACTTTTACAGTTGTCTTCTGAATTTAAAGAGGGGTGGGTTGGCTGCAGAGTACACACACAAGACGGCATTGACAACATGCATCATTTTTGTATACTGTTCTTACTTTTGAAAGGAGTGTACATATGTGCATGCATGCATGCATCTTTATGAGAGCATGCACGTAAGCAAACAATACTGTCATATAAAAAGGCTGGAGAGGTTTGGGAGCTTGAAAGCAATATCTTTCCCCTCTAAACTGCTTTATTACTGGCATTCCCTCCCTCTTGGGCATGCGTTCAGCTGAGACTAGGCCAAATTGGCAGTCATTTTCAAAGTGCTTGGCAGGCCTATGATCCCTGGGAGTTTTCAGCTGACATCTCTCTCTCAACCAGTCTATGCAAGGGTCAGTGGGAGACCTGACTCCCAGGCCCTGGCTTGCTCTGGTTGTGTCATGAGTCAGGACCAATATAAATTAAAACCTTAAAGCCATACTGTGAAGGCATTCTTTACCCCCTGAGGTATTTTTTTTTCCTGTGACAGATTGCCTTTCTACTAGTTTCCTATTTTTCTATTCTTGGACGATACAGTAGCAAGTATGTTCCTCTGAGGTGAAGAAAGGGGGAACAACTGGCTAAGAGAGAGTTAAACTTCCAGCAAGTTTTTAATATTTTTGGTAGATTTGTTGTTGCTCAACAAGCAGTAGCGAAATAATAATAATACTTGGGCTGCTTATCACTTACAAACAATAGTCCAATGACAATGTTCACACTGACGGAAAAAATGGGAGTAGAAATTAATAGTGACAGTCCTGCAGGAAACAAGGGAGAAATTGGATACCAAGTTATAAAATACAGACTAACCCAATAGGCACATGCTGCTGTTATTATATTAATATTGTTAAAAATATCAAAGCACTTTAAAAATGGAATTGTACTGTAGGTAGATGGACAGTATTATTTCCACATTCTTTTAAATAGAAATTTTCACTCCTTGTTTGGCTTGAAGGCATGGATGTAATTTGTTGCTCAAAAACCAGTAGCTGAATGCTGTGAAAAATAAGACTTAAGATTAAAGTCTCCTATCTGAAGGACAGAATCAGGCTACACCAAGAGCTCTCTATTATTAACAAAACCATGTGAGTCACTGCAGATATAGATTTCACTGATGTTCAAAAGTGGGGAGAGCCATGTTTATTTAGTTAGTTAGAGAGCAGGGAGAGACTGTTTCTCCTCCATGCAAAAATAAACTGAGGAAACACAACCAAACTCACGTAAATAAAGAAGTAAATACAAATCTCAACAAATCTCTCTCTCTAATGAACCTAATCCTATAGCCCCAGCTGACACAGGTACGACCCCTCTGAAAAAAAAATAAAGTAAAATCAACAGATAACTACACATAAAATGCAGAATATAAGCTCTAAATCATTAAGGAAAAGACCAAAATATCAGTATTGACAATTCAAGATATTATTACAGAAGCTTTTTCTGCATAATTTCATCTGAAATCAGGGGGATCAGGCAATCAGCATGGCTTCGGAATAAAGCTGCATGAGGGAACATGGGGGCCCAGAAGGGTGCGCAGGATCAAGACAGGCCTACATGCAGCTTCTCCTCTTTGCCATCCCCAGGTGGAGACAACAGACAGCCATTGCTTTTTCTTCTCCCTCATCTGAAATGTGTCTGTACCCAAGGCTGGGTGGTGGAGACGGCACAAACAGCGGCTTGCCCCAGCTGGGCGCTGGGCTCCATGTCACCCTGACTCTTGACTCCGATTAAAAGAACCTATCAAAACCTACAAAGCAAACATGTTACAGTACCCCAAGGCCTGTTTCCACTGCTCTTTCAGTTGATTGCAAACAAAAATGTCTGTTCTCTCATAGTGACGTCAAGCAAAGCCACCAACCCCTTTTCTTTCAAGTAGGTTTCTTGATGCAAATAATTTTGATCTCTGTTTTTAGCAACGACATGTTTCCTCCTCCTTTGGCTTTCTCTTAACGCTTGGTGAGACAGACCTTCATTTTCCACCAGACACCAAGCCTCGACTTAATAAGCAATGGGGGTAAAATATCCACTCTTTACATGTTGGGTATCCTGAGGTACATACAAGCGTTGCTCTAAGATGTGATAAAGTAATCTAAAGCCGGGCCCAGCCTGCCAGTTCAGGCCTAAAGGGATTTGATTCAGTGTCAAAACCTTTGGCTCAGGAGGTCACCCTCTCTTCTTGCTTTTCTTATAACAAAGGCAGAGGGTTGGGGGGGAGGGAGGGCTTTTTTTTTTTTTTTTTTTTTTGTCTTGTGAATTCATCAACTGTTGTTTGTTGAGCAGCGGGCCTTTATTCAGCCTACTGAAACATTTTCATTAGACGGAGGCCTCTGAAGTGCGCTAGCGGCTGGGACCGCGCAAGTACAAAATCTTAGGCCTCTCCAGAAGCTGGCTGATTGAAATCAGCACTGTGTCAGGGGCTGTCATATCTCAGAAAAGACATAAAACACACGGAAACATCAATAAGCAACAAGCCTCTGACAGCTCTGAGACATTCCAGCTGACAAGAAGAGAAAAGGGGTAAGGTTAGGGCTCATGGGGGATATTTAAAATGCCTAACAGCCAGCCGAAGTGTTGGCAGGCTTCAGGGAGGCCCAGAAAAGACAAGATAAAGTCTATCAGGTTATCACCTGGTTCGAGACAGATCCCTCACAGCAAGGCCACAGGGATGAGACAATGACACAACGGCTTTATTATTATTATTATTATTCTTTTATTATTTATTTTAAAATGTATCAGAGAAACAGACTGCATTTACACTGAGGTTACCCAGACAACATTTGTGCTGAAGATTTAAAAAAAAAAAAAAAAAAAAAAAGGAGAAGAAATGTAAAAGGAGGACAAAAAGAGAATCCTGTGAGTTAAAGAATTCTGCTTCCAGCTACCATGTACAGAAATCAAAAAGGATTAACAAGTTTTTTTACATTTAATTTCCTGTACACCAGACGCTTTTGTTAAGAGATCAGAGATATTGCTATTTATTGAATTTTTAATATGATCTTTATTAAAAGGCAGCACACATGTTTGTGGTTTTTTTTTTCGTTTTTTTTTTTTTTTTTTTATATATAACATATATGGGTATAAAAATCAAAGCACAGCAATGAACCATAGTTGTTTGATTTTGGTCTCTTTATATTATGGTGATTCAGACTTATTTAAATTTTAAAATAATAAAAAAAACAACCCCATGGAAATGGCCCCTCATCTTTCTTTTAATTCTGGTCCATTCTGCAAACTAAGCAAAAGGCCCAGTGCACCACTTTGACCAATCAGATAACGAATTCTGCCTTTGGAGTCTGTATAAGACCAAGAAATGAGGTGGCATAGCCAAGTAAAAAGGGCTATCTGTAATCATTTAACATTTTTAGATTACCAGTCACTGCAGATTTAAGGTTGAAAATTTCACCACTAATCTCCCCAGTAATAATCAACAGCATTGGCAATTCCAGCCTCTCTTACCTTAAATATTTGGCATGGCAAAAGTATGAGTTTCTTGAGGTTAGTCTAGTGCTAAAATTAGACAATGTAAGAAACAAAACCATAACCTGATCAGAAGGTTTTATTCACTCTTTTATACCAGCCCCTCTACAGTTTTTTCTTCATGTCCCGTTACTATATTTTGCAATCATTTGCAATGCGGATTAGACTCAGACTTGTGTAATATCCTACTTATTTCTTTGTTACCCTGCTCATATTAGTGTAAATCTGTAAGATTCAGCTAAGTTTTATTAGGCATAATTAATAGTGTGTTAGACTGAAGCTTTTGAGACTGAGGTTCAAATACTTTCCTCTGCCAGACTTCAGTTCTAGACAAACTGTGAACCACTTGGTCTTTTGACAAAAGCTTCTGCAACCAGAGCAGATGGACCTCAAGAGTGAAGGCAACCACGAGCTCTAGACCCTCATGTTTAATTTATTTTTCTAGCAAGGTTTTCCCTTTTGGGGACATCAGCTGGATTTCATGGTGCCTGTAATTCCATATCCCTTTGTGGTAGACACCATTGGGGAACTTCAGTAGCAGTCTTGAAGGTTTTGTTGACCATAACATCATAGTCATGCACACAGGCTAGAGAGAATCCACTGGGGCAGGCACAGAGCCAGAACAAAATGCTGAGGAAATTCTGAAAACTAACGAACAGATCGCACTTTTCGTCCTCTCATCTACAGGTTGCTGCTGCAAAGCAGCATGAACACAGCCTTTGGCCTTCACCTTCCAAAATGTGAACTGGGAATAACAGTTCGTCCCTGTAGCACTTGCCCATTGTGAAAACAAAGTAATAATAAGTCTGAAACCACTGGACAACATATTGCATAATTTAGATAGATAAAACACCTAGGGTCCTCTGCAGTGCATAAGCAATAAAGCAAAGCTCAACATTGGTTTAAAGACCTTCTAGTCCAGTATACAGTAAGAGGCATGGTTAGGACAATAATCAAAAGAAAAAAGGCAGAGAATACAGTAAAATGCAGTTACGAAAAACATTTCTACACAACCACCACATTTATGAAAGAAAATTAGTAAGACATCAGGAATTCCTACTTACAAGAAAGATACAATTTTTCCTCAATTTGTTGGAAGGGTGTATTCTGCTGAACAGCATGGTATGAAGCTACAAACACCTGAGGACGCATATCACTCAAATTCTTTTCATGAGTCTTTGAGATCAAAAGCACTCTTACAAACGATGTCCTGAGCCTGAAGTGAGGACAAGTCTTGTCTTTTGACTGAATGCAGCATGTGTCAACCTGGACACCCTTTGACCCACCAGGTTATTTCTACTTCTGGCACTAAGAATTCCAGGGAGGATATGTCATCTGTGTCTTTTCTTTTTTTATGGACAGTTGGATCTATATCTAACATCATAAATAATTACTTACTGTATCAATAATTGTGGAGGGTGGTATGCGGATCACAGATGGCCTGTGGGGAACAGCAGGCATAGACAGAATGGTCCAGGTGCTATTTGATGTTGGGAGAAGTTAGAGTCATCTTCTAGCTTGGCACAAGAGACTTTCTTAAGATTACAGGAGTGCAAAGGTTAGCTTTCATTGCACTTGCACATTACCTGTGCTTTCGAAAAAACACCTGTATCTCAGGATCTTGCCAAAAATCCTGAAGTGATATGGGCCACTGCCTTTTTTCCCCTACAGATTTTTCTGTCAGGTAGTTTTCCAAAGGTACATGGATTTGACTTTGCAGTGGAAACTAGTCTCTCTATAGTTCAAAATAAAATGATGTCCATATTTTTTCCCAGTGTTTTGAGCTGGAACTTTGTTTCAGATACAGTGGTCAAAACAGGATTCTCTCTTTTTACTGTAGAAGAGAATTCCAGGTTTATTTTTTTTTCTTTTGTCCTTCCCTATTCTTTTGAACACGTTTTTTTGAAGAAAAAAAAAAAAAAAAGACTTTTTTTTTCCCTTGAGATAAAATAAACGGTACCAAGACTCCTTACTTCTTAAAAGAAGTCCAGAAGATGAACTTAAATATATGAAGTTTTTGTTCCTCTTTGTAAAGACTCAGTCTGTGGAAGTTGCACTGAAAACCTGCCAAAGAACCTTCTAAGACCGAAAAATCAGGTTCACCGATCACTTCCTTTTAAGTGTATCTGGCAACCAGTACTATTTTTATGACTCATACTGAAAACTGATTTCTTCTTAGTCTTACAGACATTAGGCATTTGAAATCCCCTACTATGACATTGTCTGCTATGAGAAATGGAAATGCTTCTGACTGCAGTAATGAAAACCTCTTTTGAGCCACTGGATTCTCAGAACCTCAAATAGCTCGACTTGAGACTGCAACATCACTGAGCTCCAGCTTATTCCACTGAGCAATTTTACATGAAAGCTTACAAAATGGTGTACCAAAAACCTAAGTGGGTAATTAAGAAGCTTACAAACAATAACAATGCTAATAAAAAGTGTGCTGAAATTTTAAACTTTCATGGGAAGCCAGGCTGAAACATCACTACAGGTAATCACAAATGAGATACGCAGAGTAGAAATGGCCCAATTCCTATTGCAGTAATGAAGAAGTGATTTCACTACAGGTCAATGTGGTTCGTTAACGTCTGTTATTATGTATTAATACAGGATAGTAGTCAGAAGGTTTTTTCTCCCTCTTTCCCTTCAGTGCTCCCAAAAGGATGAACTGAACTGTGCTAGCCATCTTGGCAATCAGTGCTTGGTCTGACTGTCAATATATAGCCAGCCCCAGCAGGAAAACCACTGAGGGCATACCAGAGTTACTGCCTCCATCCTTGAACTGACTTGCTATGCATGTCAGCAGAACTTCTGGAGACATATCTACCACTTCTTGGAGGTCTAGTAAACCTCTAGAATGCTTCTACAGTTCTAGAGGGGAAAGATCCTACTTTTCTAGGCACAGGGAGAGTCATGACAAGGTATTGGAAGAGTAGACTAGACAAAAACTCCTTTAATTTTGATGAGAATAAGGAATGAGAATGGGTAACTTCCAGATGAGACTCCTCGTAACACTTTAGTGAACGCTATGCATAATGCTGCAGCAAAAATACATAGGCAGGGATTCGGAAAGAACTGAAAACATACTATGAAACAGTTTCTATAGGTAAGTTCAGAAAGATTAGTGTAGACTAGATGACCCCATAATCTACTAAATACTCAGACTGGAATTGGTCTAGGATGAATGGTTTCTCTCGCAAAATGCTTTGCTCAGTCAGGACTTTGCAGCTCATTGCAGTACTCTCTTGGCTTTGACTGCAAATACAGTCAAAGCCTTACTTGGAGTGCCATCACTAGCAAGGTGAGCAGGATTTACCATGCCTTTAAAGTAATTACAAGCAGCTTCAAACTCAATGAGTTCAGTGGCAATGAAAGTCCAACAAAGTATCATGTTTACAGGAACATGTGTTCATGCAGCACAACACTGCAGTCAGAACTGTGAAAATACATTTTCTAATGTGTGTGCTGGGAATTAATTTTCATGAAATCAGAGTGCAGTCCCCCTGAATTTCCCCACACAATCTGAGTATATGCCATCAAGTACCACTTCTTGAAGAAACCTGTTAAGTTAGTTATCACCAAAAAAGCCACTCATCAAGTAGTGTGACTGTTGCAATTTGTGAGCTGTGCTTACTGTCCTCTAGAGTTTGATTTAAGAGCATTATAAAACTATGTAATTTTGGTGTAGTCTTTTTATTCCCATGGTAATTTATGTCTGTGGGTGAGTATTTTATTTTATCAGAGCCATGGTGCCAGAGTTATTTTCTGAAGGCCTTGAGTTTCCCTTTGATGCCATTGAAATTAAAACCAGAGCTGCAGATAGTACCCATGCTGTTTGTCACAGAGTCAGAGGTTAGAATGCATTTGCTGCTATTTATTGTGGCTCATCCACTGCAATAGTTACTGGTACTCTTCTCATCACTGATACACAAATATTAGTAACAGACAACTCAAGAGTGGCATGTAACTGACTCTGTCAGTCACCATCAGTGTCACAAAAACACGTAACACAAGTATCACCAAACCTCTCCATGTTGCCTTGGGAAATTTTTAATTAAAAAGATTCAAAGTCAAACTTTAAATATTTTTTATTTAGACAAACGATTTGCATCTTTAGTAATTAAAAAAATGCTAAAAGTTGTCTCAGCATTTGCCGTATACAGGTGGTATAAAATGTACATTGTCTATTACTAATTTATTTCTAAAATAAATCAAGGTTTCTTATGTGCATAAACAGCTAATCTGGTAAAGAACTAGATGACGTAGTTAATCTTTACAACTTAAAAATTACACCTATCTTCCTGTCTACTTGACACATCCTTACCCTAACCCATGTCTGAAATAGGGATGAAGGACTGAAACATTTTCCAAGATTTTATCAGGAGAATATGACCAGTATGTAGCAGAAAGTCATGGAAAGCCAAATTGCACAGACATATCAAATACAATAATGCCCACTCAAGTTTTCCAGTGAACGCTCACCCTCTCTCAGGGAAGACTCCATAACCCTTGAAACCCTGGTAGACTTTTTTGTGGGGGAGGAGCTGGGGAATCATCCTAACTGCAAGGAAAAAAGGTGGAAAACAGTTTCATTCAAAACTGAGATAGAATTCCCTAAATTCTGTAGATGTCTCCTTTCTTATGTGAGGAACAAAATGTTCAGCAACGCTTACATTAAGGGATCTATAATAGCCACTCAGAGGAATTCCTCTAAGAGCAGGTCTGAAACGTATTTCAAGGTAGACTAGCTCTAAGTGACAACAGTTATCACCAGGGTTATAATATCATGACCTTCATCACTTGGACTGTGTGCAGACCTTGCACGGTCCTCTAGGAAGCATCTTAACATATATTAGCTTGAGCGTTAAGCAGAGAACCTCCCTCTTCAGCAGTCTCCTTACAGCATAGAAGACACTGAAGTAACCTACAGGTTTAGGAGACCATGCAGACAATTCTGCATCAGTTGAGCCCAATTCCACAGCTGAGCATTATTCTTCATCCCCAGTAGAGCTAGAGACTCACTTTTACTTTGGAATTTTAGTTCATTTTCATTGTTTTATTTTAAAGCAATCAGAAAATCATCATGTGTCTGAGTCTATAAAAGTTCATTCCTGTTTGTTTTTGCCCAGTGATAAATTTTAGTTCTCAAACTTTTCTGAAAGGGGAAAAAAAAAAAAAAAAAAAAAGGATCTTTACTATTCTACAGGATGTCTTTGGTGCTCTGGGTCTTCTACCCATAAAAAGGTACTAGTGCTTTCACCTAGTGAGATCACATTATGCTTGGGGACCCGTACAGATTATAAATCAAACACAGTAAAGATCCACAGACCACAGCTGGAGAGTAGTACTGGGGTGTAGTTGTAAATGGTTGCCAAAAGAGGAAATAAAAGGTGGAAAGGGTGAAGAGTACTCTTTACAGTCTCTGCCTCAGACAACTTCATCATCCAAGCCCCATTTTTAAACCTCCCAAAGCTCAGTCAGAGCACAGAGTTGAAGCAACAAACTGCAGACAGAAAAAGTAGAGCATGCACATCAGAAAACTAATTTGAAAATTAAGAACAAATGTACACTTTAAAATATATAATTAGCCCTTTTTAATTACTGCTTCACTACCATTTAGTAAAAGGTGATGGTAGTTCAAAAAATTAAATGATTTTTTCAACATTATTCAAATTAATTTGCATACTCATTTCTCTTTAATAATTCCATGATACAGTAGGTTTCTTTTATCCAAATTTTAGAATATATCTATGTAATTGTTATCTCAGACTGCAAGTACTGTTGCAAAATTCTGATAAATTCTGGAACAGAATATTATTAGAGGAAGAAAAGTCATTTCATTATTTGCCAGGAGTCTGATTATGCATCCCACAATGCAGTTAGAGGATAGAAGTGCTCTTTCCTTTTAAAAAAGGAGAGAGAAAAAGAAAGGGCCATAAGACCACTATACTAGATATCCCGTTTCTCTAGCAAGAATATACTACCTCCAGCAAATCTGCTTCCAACTTACATTTTTGTTGCTCTTAATTATCTAAAGCATCCAAGCCAAAAGCTTCTGCCTTTTCCTCATCATTGCAGAGACATGAATATTTTCAATACCTCATATACTTAAACTCCACTAATATGCAATATCAGACTACTCTGTTCCATCTGAGACTACTCTATCACATCATTTGATGGCAAGTACCACAGATGCTATTTACCTATTCTGTGCTCTGTTGTCTTTACACCTAATCTTGACTGAGATTTCAATAGCAGAATCTTGTAATAAATCTCCCTTCCTGAAGGAAAAAGGCTGCACCTACAAGCATTCAAGTGAATGACTCTTGATACCAGTCATGAACTTAGATACGTTGCACTGCAATATAAAGAGCTGCTCCTAAGCCTAATAATTTGCCTGTGATCAGCATTAATGAAAATTTCACTTGAGCTCAATTATATCAGTGTAGAAATATTTATTTACCATACAGCTATCTGTGCATGATAATATAATATTAATGCACACAGTCAGAGCACTGAATAAATGTTATATCTAAAAGAAATCAAATAAGATTTTTCTTGCAGTTTTTCCAGGATACTCTCTTTACTACTTCTAAGTAAAGATTCCAGGGAAGGAAAAAGTCAATTCACTGCACTGCTACCTTTCAATTTCTCATTAGGGCTGTCTGCTACATTGATGTTAGTAAACCAACCTGATGAGAACAAAATTTGCATTTATTTTTTTTCCAGGAACTCCTAAGTTTCACATCTTTGAGCCATCTTAATAGATCCTATTTTGGTGATGACTCATATAGAGCTATGATTCAAAAAGAGCTAAGATGGAAAATATCATTAAAAGCTTTGTGTTTTTTTTTTTTTAATTTGCATTTAGTTTCTGAACTGTTTCTGACCTATCATATTTTCATAAATAGACTGAAACTGATAACTGTAACATTCTGCACATTCCAAAGGATAGATCACAATGAATTTCTTTGTTTGGAAAAGGCCTAAAACTGATAAGGCTAATTTTGCCTGTATTCTGTGCAACAGCATATGCCCAACCTAACAATACCATGCCATTATACTAACATAGTTTCATTATGCTGCCAAATTTGCCACAAATACTAATATTCAACTTTTCTAAGGTTTTCATAAAGACTTAATTTAATATTTCCACATGCACAACGTGTATGGTTACCAACTGATAACAAAACTAGTAGCATTCATTAAGTATTGCTATAAATCTCTCCACTGAAATAGCAGTAATATTGCCTTCCAGCAACCACAATAAATGTAATGCTTAATCTCTCTCTGTGATATTGTATAACTCTAGCCTGCAGCTAGACTTCCACCATAGGTGGTACTGTAGAGGATAAGTCTGCAGTGACAGCACATGATGTGTTCCTCTTTTTCAGCACATGGAAGTTTGTGAGTTTTTTTTGTTTGTTTGTTTTTCCAGAGAAAAACCAGGATTTAGAGGGGGATAAGAAAGGAAAGAGAATGAAGATGTTTTGAGAGGTGCAATACCACTCTTCAGTAAGAACCCTATGCGCTTTTTCAGCTTTTTTCTCTAACGGTGAGTATTTGATCTATGTCCCTTGAAACTTCACTTTATCCTCATCTTTGTGGTTCTTGAGAGCTCAGCCTTCACTTTATCCTTCTCCAGTACAGTCGATGACATAGCTACTATAGTAGGTTTTGTGGAAATTCACAATTTTTAAGCACATTTCTGCAGTGGCTGATTTTGACCGATGAAATAAAGACACAAAAACCTTTTTTCATTAAAGTTTCCAGCACCAGCTTCCAGATCACAGAAGTCTAGGTGGCATCAGAACAATGTTCACTACTTCTGGGAACACTCATCCACAGAAAATGTCTACATTATTTAAATGTTTGTGCACTGTTCATCACCACAGTTCCTATTTCCCAAGTGTTCCAATTCACCAACATTAGATATCTAAGCACAACCTTCCCTGCAAGCAGACATGAAAGCAGCCCTACTCAGTTTGGTGCATCCCTGTGGATGCCCATGCGCAGGGATCCACACAGGAGCTCTCAGCACCAACATCTAAACCAGGAATCAAAATCCCACATCAGGCTATCCAAAATGTCCTCAGCGTATGGCTTATCCCCAAGAGGCAGGCCAGCTCCCACAGCGTTCGCATCCCACTGAGATAAAGTGAGGAGGAGAAAGGAGGGAGAGGAGTGGTCCTGAGCATCCCTGCTGGACAAGGGGCGCTTGCATCAACCCTGCTCTTTGCACAGCAGCAGCACTCAAGGCAGGCTCCTGTTTGCTGCAGACTGAAGCATGTATGACAGCCAGCTGAGGACCTGGCCAAGGCCTCTGGCTGGCAGACCGTGCTCTCTCAGAGTAGGGGCTGTCACAGGCGCTTGCTCCCCCTCCCCAACCCTCCCCTGAATGTCAGGCTCTAATCCTGCCCTGCTGTTTCGTGCCCCTGAAAACAAAGCTTCCTACCTTCTGCCTTGCTATTACCATAGGTACATAGCATAGGGCTAGATTTGACCTAAATTTGATTTATTCATTTTTCCAATGCTTTACAGGGTACTTAAGCCCTAGGTCAGCAAAGCACTTAATCACATGCTTAACCTTAAGCACATGCTTAAGTGCTTAATCAGGGCCTTGTTGCTATATAAAGCACAAAGCTATGACTCAGTTTGAGCAACTGAGTTGGAAAACTGAGACACCCCCCCCCCATTCTCATTTGCTTACCTTGACATACACATATAAGACAAATTATTCATAATAACCATGTGTTTAAATATTTTCTGGTTTGAGGCCCAATCTAGGCGTTTACAATACAATCTAGACAAATCTGGGTATTGGGGTCCCTGTAGGATTAGTGTCTATTAAGAGAATCACACACTGGATGCAGAAAGTGATATCCTTTCCTAAAGTAAATGTTGCCATATAATAATACTGTCTTAATTGTAATGATTGATCTAATAAGAAGAAAAGGAATTATCTTTAAAGGTAAACTCAAAATGAGCAATTCACTTGTAATACAAAGACAGTACTTATAGCAAGATGCACCCATCTGCACTCTACAACTACATATGCAGTTTCAAGATTACTATTTTAAAATGTGTACTGCATCCTTATCTAACTTGTCCAGTAGGTGCAATTATTCGTAGAATTTGTTCTACAGTTCTGCAGGAAATTTTCCTTTTGCTCGAACGGTTCAGATTTGCCTCTGCTGTGATTTTCTTCTGACTAAACATCCTCTGAAACATTTTTTTGATGCTTCCCAGAATTACTGGCACTCTGATTACAATATCCTGTTGGATGGATACCATGAAAGCTGCTAGCTTCAGTAACTAAAATGTGCAGAATGTCATATAAAGCAGTTTATCAGGGGGAGGGGGGGAGTGGACTTATGTGAACTGGGAATGCTTATCAACGTATTTGCTTTTTCATATTACCTTCTTCACTTATGATGTTTAATGGGAACAATATACCACACATGTTTTATACCAATATTAATTAAGAATGGTTGTGTTCCAGAAGTTTTGGATAAGACTGGGAAAATGACTTTCATATTTATTTATAAAATAAATAAAATGTATTTAGAAAAAGGTTTAGGCACAGTAACACACAGTCAATGCAAATAAATCTCAGCTTCTCCAATGCAATCATCAATTCAGCATGAATACAATGGACCACTTAAAAGATATTTTCCCCTACTCCATCAGCAAAGAGGTATATCCTCAGCATCCTCCAGAAAATGTGCAATATCATTTCTGTGCTATTTCTATATGGCATAACTATATTTGCTCTTCTTCCCCTGAATATAAGGAAATAAGATAGCAGTATCCTAAATACAGTCATTCACACTAGGAAATGTCCTCTCCTGGCCTTCTTGCACCAGTTTAACCAGTTCCAGGCTGCAACAGATTCTCCTTCTAAGTTTTGGTGAAATTCCTTCAACTGCAATAGGATTATTGCTTTGTCTCCCTAATCACACTTCAAGGAACTATATGCAAAATGGGCATGCAAATGGCCATAAGCTTCCTGTTACAAAGAAAATACATGGTCATCACACAACCCAGTGCTGTTTTTCCTTCTTTGGCTTCTTGTAACGTCCATTAATTAGGTCTTCCCAGAAAGGACCAAAACTCTCAGCTGTCCTTGAATCCGTACATCTCAGCAGCTTTGGGGCTTTCTAAGACAAATGGTTTCTTATCAGCCATGGTTGGAAGAACTGTATTCAAATGGAGCAGAAAACTGAAGAATGACACGGGAGCATTATCTTCTGACATGAACTGCTGCTGGGAAATGGCAGAGGGAAGAGGGAGCTAATTAGGGATAGCCACAAGGCCCCTCTTGAAGATCTACCCCAGAGTCAAGCCCTGAGGTTTCTGGTTAGGGATGAAGCCAGAGGGCTTTTGTTGTCTACCCTGACATTTTTGATACACGCATTATTTTCATTTTAAAAACAAGATTGAAGCTCGTTCCAAACAAATTTGCACTAGTTTAGCTCTTACGTTGCCACATCCAGTACTATGGAGTCACTTCTGATGTGCAATAGTGTTAAATAAAATCATACTCTATTTGGGGGCTGGTGAAATCAATGTTTTCTATTACAGGATTGGTGCACAGTTTATTTCCATCCATTATATTCTCTGCACAGCAATAGCAGGCTCTCAGTTAGGAGATGAACCCCAACCACTTATTAGTTCATGGCTGGAAGCCATCAGCTCTGCATTATACAAAATCTCTGATTCATCAATGCCTCACTTCATCCTCACACCTTTCAACTCATGCATCAGAGGTAAATACAAAGTAAAGCAGTGGGAAATCAGAACCAAAGTTTCTACAGTAAGTTTTACTGCATTTACTGCCTTCTTTTCATTCTTTCAAAACCTTAAAAAAAGATCTATTTTCTTGTGTGTTTTTTTTCCTTCAAATATAGTAATACAGACTTCAACAATATCTCTACCAAAAAGGAAAACTCCTTGAACCTTGACTTTCCATCCTACTACACATAATGAGACAACTACTTAAACTGCATTTAAAAAGTGCTGAGTAGATGAACTCAATGCCTAATGATGTTACTCAGCTTGTCAGCAGCTGATTGACACTAAAAGTAATAAATTAGAACAGAAAATGATTTTACAAGATCCCTGGGATGACAGACAGGCTAAGTGTAATATCCTCCATTACAGTTGTCACTAGATTTTATACAGTTCAGATCTGAACAGCCTCAGCAGGAAAGTGGAACAATTTCATGAGATAGATCTTCAGATGATGTAGAGTAGCATAAATCCTCTGAAGTTAAAGCTGTTCCGATTTATGCAGACAGCGATCTGGCTCTATATTTTTATACATGTTTCTGCTCAAGTATTGGAATTAAATAATTTGTTTTCCCATACAAATCTTCAAAGAGAAAAGCAGAAATCCTGCAAGAGAGGAATGCTGAAGGCTGATGTCTTGGCTGTGTTTGTTTCTACACACACACACACACCCCTTTCTTTTTAAAGGACAGAAAACAGTATTTAGAGCATGGCATCACTGATTTTGTTGGCTGCCTTCATTTCAGGGAATCCCACTGTAAATCCACAGCCCTGCAGAAGCACCTTTAGAATCATTAGCATTCACTGTCAGAATCCTTTGTAATGTGTTAGAATGTGTAAAAGCAAGACAAAAGACAAGCATGTGGATACTCCACCAAGCTCAAAAAGCCATTATGCCATTATTGTTTGGGGTTAATGAAAAGAAAGAATAAAAATGTGTATCTGAGCCCTAGCTATCTGCAAAGTCTGCTCTGATTTTTGTTTTTGGTTGCTGGTTTTGTAAACTTCCATTCATAAAACTTTTATTTAAAAGAAAACACGCCAGAGCACGTAGTCTCTGCATGTGCAGTTTGTTCCAAGCTCAAGGATGACAGTGGATGATTTTAATTCTGCTTCATTCAATGAGCTCTTCTAATGCAATGATTTTCTCCATGGAGGACCTTAACCACAGTGGCCATTTGGAGCTGACTTTTTTTTTTTTTTTTTGTATAAATAATTTATAAAGCCACTGCAGACTTATACTTTTACACTGAGAGAAAGGAAAAGGGGGAGGGGGGCAGGATTTCATCTTAAACTCTATTTACAAATTTACCTTGGCAGTCCCTCTTGCTGCCAATAGGAAGCCATGTTGCATATTTAATTTGCTCTTTTGTTACGACGGGGCTTAGGTTAGTTAATTTCAATTTTCGATTTCAAAAGCTATCAAATATGGCTCAGATGAGAAATCAATTTTTCTCAGCTGCCTCTGTTTTTGTGATGGGGAGGTTTCCCATTGGCGCGAGGACAGCCACGTGACACGGCAAGAGATTAGTTCACTAGACCCCGTGTTTCAGCCACCTCAATTACTGGCTGCCTCTTGTAATTTAGCCTTATAACACCTAATTTCAAGATAGAACTCATATTTAATTCATGAAAGCTTCCACAAGAGTAATTGTGAAATAAATTGCCATAGAAAATATCCATTTGTGACTCGTTTTAATTTTGTATGCTACTAGCACGCTATTTGTTCTACTTGTTTAACACTTTAGCACAAACATATTTTATATTGAACTTTATGGACTGCTAATAGGTTATTATTTTTCACTGTTTCCCCTTCATGGACACACTACCGAATGTCCCTCTCCTTCATGCTGCTCTGGGTCTAGTAACATGGAAATAGATGCGCTAACACACAGAAACTTGTAATCTCCTAATTATTGAATGGATTGTTATGATCTGTTCATAACTTTAAAAGTAGCAGATAAAATCACAAGTGATGGTTTATAAATGGTAGTTAGATGACAAGGATCATTTAAAAGGCCAAGAAATAAATACAGTTTAATTTCTGTAATGTTTTAAACAAACCCATTCATTACACATATTGATGTTTCATGATAACAGTGGTATATGTATTTTTAATTCTTTAACCAAAATAAATGTTTCCACTGTATACACACCATTTTGTCCTTTTCCTCCCTGTTGCTATGACAACAAGGTGGGTGAGGCCTCCTCAACTGCCAAACTCAGCTGTCATCCCTTCACCCTAAAAGCCTTATAATTGCTTTTATTTGCATACGACAATTAGGCAGGATGGCTCACAGCAAGAAAACCAACCTTTCTCTCCCCCAGTGCACACAACGCCAGCCTGTAATTTATAAAAGATACACGCCATGTGGTGGAGCACTAAAATAGAGTGATGAGTCCTTTCATCTGATTGTAAGCTATTAACAAAAGAAAACATCCCCTTTCAGGCTGTAAAAAATGCCTATCTGGTGTGAACCTGGAAAAAAAAAAAAGGGGGTGGGGGGGGGTGAAGAAAAAAGTTTTGCCTCCTCCATGCAAACCCTTCACATTCATTATCACTTTGAACTCAGCAAAGGAGTTTGAAAGAAAGAGTTACATTTTGGTGCTTTATGAACAATGGAGTGCCAGCAAAATTGATGACATGGTAAAACTGGATCTAGATTTTTGTTCTTGGATGACGTCACACACAGAAATGCCAAAATGAAATGATAGTTCCTAGCCAGCCTGCTGAAATTGCTGCAAGAAAAGCATGAGATGGGTCAGGGTGTCAGGCCAGCACAGTTGCATGAGAACCTAAAAGTTCAGTACTTTTAATAGCTTTTTTATTCATGAAAATCTCTCTATTTAGCAAAGCTCTTAAGCCCATACTGAAAGTTAAGCACGCTTGCTTGTATTTTGAGTGGATGTTGGGCTTATATGCCTGCACAGCTTTTTCATATGAAGAATCAGAGCCCAGGTAAATGTTTTTATGCAAGTTGTATAACAACATGCTGCTGTTTTTAAACTTTCACAACTATAAAGTATCTTTCCCTAAGAAGACCAGTTAAGCATCTCCTCTACAACAACCTCTTCTCCTTTCTGCTCTCTTCTGGAAGCTTTTCATTTAACATTTATAACACCTGAGCTGATGAAGCATCTCCAACCCTGAAAAAATCCCACAAAAGAGTCACCTTTCCTTTGACACATTTTACATTCATGACCTAACTGGTAGAAACAGAGCATGTTAAATTTTGAAGAATTAAGAAAACACATCAGGAAAAAGGGGGGATTTGATACTGGGAAAATAAGAAAACAATCACTAAACAAAGAAGTTATCTTGCTGTACAGCTATCCTGATATAAAAATAAGCCAGCTAGTACATTACAATAGCATTACAACACCCATTTTTAAGCCTGACTTAACTGCCTCAGAAGGGCATCCCCGTTGAAAGAGACTACGTAAGGGAGTAAAGCAGAACAGATCCAGTCTGGCTCGAACAAGGCACTGACCTGTTGTCTCCCTGCAGCTTCCTCTGTGACCTGATAGTAGCAAAGAGGAGTCAGGAACGCAGTTTGCAGGTATCTTAAACTTTGCTCACCTTGCTGCTCCTGCTTTAGCACGTGAGACTTACCCAAACCAGTTTCAACGTGTATATGGAAGGGGGGAAAGTTTGAAGGGGAGAGTGGAAGAGAGAATGAGGGGGCGTTTAGGCATGGGACATGCACTGTGAAATCCTGTCCTGCCCTCCTTGAACAGCTTCCAGCACCACTTCCCAACTTTCATCAGTACAGGGAGCAAGAAAGTCTATGGACACGGGTTTCTCAGTACAAAGCTTGAACTAACTGCTCTTGGCAGTGCCCTGGACTGGCAGCACATTGAACTCAACTCTGCCACCAATCCATCAGCTGCACAGGGACAAACCACAGCTCACAGGCTCACAACAGGGCTGCTCACACACAATATTGGTATTTGCTTGAACTTGTGCAAAGGACAGGAAGGTCAAACCATCCAGTCAGGATAGGATTTCTTCTAAGTGCAATTTATTAATATTTTGTCCATTCTACCTTTAAAAAAATATCACTTTTACCCATTATTCGTTTCTAAGCATACATACTCCATCCTAATTAGACTTCATGTGTTTATCCTAAATTTCAGTATGGTATTTTACGCTAACTCTGTGTTTCTCTAAGTATTCACCTTACTGTTTTAGTACGTCTCTACTCCCAGTGCTTGAGAAGTAAACGGAGTCTCAAATAAGATTCTCAGAAACTGCAACACATAATTTTGTATTTAAGTAATTTTAGAAATCTCTTGCTGCTGTTACAAATTTAGTTGAATACACCTATTGGCATCAATAGGAGAAATGTGTGCCTCTTTGTTGGAACAATTTCTCAGTGTATAGTTAACCTCAAAATCTTGCTGTTGCTGAGTTGATCCTTTTAAATATCTGGAGAAAAATTCTTCCCTGGGACATGTATAGAGACTGCTAGCCCTTTTGGCCTGAGACTTGAAGTTGTCCCATAGTTTTCATAGGACACAAAAACTTGACTAAAAAAGCACATTATGAAAGTGTAAGTAGTATAACTCTGGGCTTCCCTAGGATCACAGGGAAGTTTTATTTCCTGCTCCATAAAAGATACAAGTCTTTTACACAACGAAGCTAGGTTTGAACAAAGTCATTTTTTTTGCTCTGCAGTCCACAGAACTTAAAAATAGTAGGATTTCTTAAGAGGTAGAAATAGGACAAGGTATAAAAGAAACTTTGGGAGGCTTTTCAGCTTTAGTACCTTCACACTTCTTTTTCCAAATGCATGCAGTTCTTCAAAGAAAAGCAAACTGTGAACAATTAGCAAAAGTTTACAAGATAGAGCTTCTTCAGGATGGTCCTAGCATGCACTCTGACCATTTACATGGATTTTATGTCACTATCAGCTGTTCCACTCAATAGGAACACTTACAGTACAATTACAGTAACGCAGCGCTGTTCATCACATTCACATAAGAATTAAAGCTTAATATATGTTTCTCTGCCAGCACTCAAATCTCGTTTTGTACCCACCTGGTAAATCCTGTAGCTTTGCTGAAGTTACTACAGCTTTCTATCAACATGAATTAGAGTAGAATTTGTACCAAAATAAATAAAATACATAAAACATGATTTATAGCCATATCTAACTGTAATTGTCCATGTTTCTTTAACTACCTTATGGGAATATTTTGGGATTTTGTACAAACTTGTACTTTTTTTAAAAAATATTATTGCAAAATCACCACATATAACAGGAAAGAAATTTGAATGTCAAGAACAGATTTGTGGCATGGAACAGTATCCTGTTTTGTGACATCCGTTTACTGACAGGGTGGCATCATAAATTATAGGAATAAGACATAAGGATAAACATTACTTTGAAGATCTGTATTTTCAGACCTAATTTTCTAATACTCATCTTAAAAGTTAGGTTAACTTTTTCTCTGGCCCTCTATTTGTGATAGCTATTAAAATCAAACTGAACTGGTTGGACTAAACACATTAATATGCACAGGAAGGAGGAAAAAAAGTTAAGTAATTGATAAGAGCTGTGAATGCATAACTGATACCTGGAAAAAGAAATAAACCTTTAATAAAAAACTTGCTAACATTCCTGCACGTATCCAGTCAATATTTAGTAATGTAACAACTAGAAAGTGATAAAGTTTTACTTCCACCACAAGAACAAGGTAAGATGCTTCTTCAGCTCCACTTGTCTCTATGACAGGTTTGCAAGTTCTTACCGTTTTTTCTATTGAGATGAAAAACGAAAGTTGCTTATTTGGAATATCATGAAGTATACACAAAACTGCTTTTGAACTTTTAAACTAAACTCTGAACACCTTTAGATATTTTATCATCTATGCTTATTTTGCAGGCAGAAAGACCTCGTTTTATTTTAAAAAAAGAAATTTGCTTCTATTCCCACAGACTATGGTGGTGGTAGGATCAGGCTCTCAGTGATGTTTTGATTATCACAATAGAAAAATGCCAGTATGTAATCTTCTGTGCAGACGTTATACAGCAGTTCACTGTTCTTTAATCCACCTCCTTCTGCTTTTTTATTTATTTTTTTGTTATTATTTCCAATAAAAGGAACAATGTTCACTCGACATGAACTCTAAGATTTAAATGAGGCTTCGTGTGTGATAATATTAGAGACACATTAATAATAAATTTGGAAGCAGGCGAGTCTAAGATGATTTCTGACTTGGTTTTGTACCTCAGATACTAGAACTTGAACTGCAGAGTTTGACACTGACACTTTTTAGGGAACAAAGTCTCTCTCCTACTACCTCCTCCACCCACCAATTCAAATCTCATCTGAGAAGTGCTGAAATGAAGCTGTCACTCAGGCCTGCTCAGGGACCTGTCAGCAAAACATTGAGCCTTTTCATTTTGATGGGTCAGCCTGCAATCCCCTTGAAAGAGAAGTCCGTGCCACTGTGGTTTTTCTTTCTGCAGGAATTCTGAATTCTAATGAAACTCCAAATCACTCAATAAAGGCAGGGGCATGGGGAAGTAATCCAACCAAGATCTGAGTGAAATTTGTATTTTATCTTTTTTCCCCCGGACCACTATTCTAATAGCATTCACAGATGGCTGTGGATTTTTTTTTCCTTCTCTATCCCCCCCATCTTTTTTTTTAATCTTTTTTTTTTTTTTTTGTCAGGGCAGGCGCAAACAGAATGAGGTGTCCTTTGTCTTGATGCTATGCTCAGATTAGGTAGTGGCTCTCTGAAAATGAAAGGGCATGGCTCAAATTTTCTTGGGTAAATATCCATCCACCTATTGCAGTCTGCATCTCCACTGCTACAAATATCTCTAATGTATGACTGTGTTGAGAGAAAGAAAATTTCACATTAGCATTTCCTACCCAGAAGAAACAGTCTTTCATTAACACTGTACAAAGCTTTTTCAAGCCCAAAAGGAAAATTGTACCTTTCTCACTCCTCTGCTCTCAACTCTTCTTCCACATTAGGTACTACCTATGACTGATATCAGAATGGAGGGGAGAGGATGAAGAGAGTGAGAAAATAATTTATATAATATGTTGATGTATTCTCTTTAAAGTGGTTTTATTAACACACATGTTTTATGGTTTTTAAAATATGTATGAATTCAGTAGCCCTTTTATGTTTGCTCTCATTGAAGGCAGTTTATTTTAACAAGAAGATAATTGTATTTTGCTACCTGTTTAAAATTTGGAATCATTAGAGAAGATGTAGGCAGCCTGAACAGACAGAATTTATGACATGGTCAATGCCATAGACTAGTGCTTGCTTTGTATTACATGAGTTAAAGAGTGATCCTAATCATTTTATTTACTTAGACTTCTCTCTTTATGGTGCACAATAATTAAAAAACAATTAAGGCAATTAACGACAATCAGATTAAAAACCCAAATAATTTGGAAATAAAAATTCAGAGCCCTTCCTGGCTGAATATCATGCACTAAAGCATTATGTGGAAATACAAAATATTTGAGCAGTATTTTATGGAACTGGAAAATAAAAATGTGGATGGAAAATAGCTAAAAACTTGCAATTTGAAGTACAATCTAGCACAACGGTGTAAAAGTATCAATTAGATGGTGTAACACTGCTAATAGCACAGTGGTAAGTGTTGCCTAACTCTCTTCCTTGTCTGGTTAACCTGCAAGTATGTCCATCGGTAATGTTTCAACAATGCTACAGCAACCCTCCCACCCTATAATTATGTTTGTGTTATTCAATCTTGCAGAATCACCATCTTCAAGCTCTCACCCTCTCTCTGCAAGAGATGACCCAAACATCTCATCTCCCTCTACTTTGCCCGTCCAAAGAGAATCCATTATAACCCCAGGTGTTGAAAAACCCAGATATTATTATGTAGTATGTGGCAAACCAATACATATGTGTTTGAGCACAGTGGATATATATATATATTCCTACTATTTTCTTGAGCATTGTGATAGAACTTGGTTGTCAGAAAAAGTACAGTAAGTATAGTATGTAATTTTCCTTGGTGATGACCTTCAGAGGTTTTCTTCTCCCCTTGATTGGCACGCATCTCCATGGGAAATCATTATAATAGACCCCTATTTCTCTACCTACACTGTCAGGGGCTGCAAAAACTATACTTCATTTACCCTGCTATACCTCACTATTGCACCATAGGTAGCATATATGATCACCTAGAGTTCTGACGCTGTGTTACATCTGGACATCTAGAAAGGAGTTAAAACAGTGATAGACACTCCTTCCTTCCTTTTGTCAGAACATTAATAGTGCTTTCTTTTTTTTTTCTGTATGAAATCCATATCATTCTTCCACTCTCGTGCATGACAGGTAAAGGCAGGGACTTGAATATAGCAAAGGTACTTTTGTCTTTATTTCAAATAGTACATTTTAATTTTAAAATGTCTAATGCATACAGTAAACACATGCAGTTCAAGATTGGAATTTTTTTTTTTTTGTTACATAAATCTACCTGACCCACCATATATGTTTGTGTATACAAAGGACACACAATTTGCTTTTTAAAATGGCTAAATGCTTACAAAACTTCAATTCAGTAGGTGCTGTGCTTCTTAAAACGAATGTGCCACAAAGATTGCCTTTGGTTTTATCATTGCTATTTTATCGTATACTCTAACATAAGATGCATGTAGTTAGTAACGGGGAAGGTGGCCTAATAATTTTACCTTTTCAGTACGTTCAAAGTCTCACAAAGTAAATGTTGGTTCCCATTCACTGTCGAGTATCTGCGGATTGCAAAAACTTTATAATGGAAATTTTCCTTTCAGTGCATCACCACCTGTTTGCACTTGCATAACGAATAATTTAAGAATTTACTCTGAAAACTTAACTTTGGCTAAAACGTTCAGTGTACAATGGAGCTTTATTTTCATATTATTTGTTTGCCAGAACTCTAAGAACAGAAGGAAAATGTATCCCTATGTCATTTGAGGGTCTGATACAATGCCAAAGTAACTGAATACTGCACCTCTGGGGAAAAAAAAAAAAAAAAATCAATACTCTGGATGAGATTGAACTAAATTAAAAAATATTTTACTCAAAAATGAAACAAATTTCTACCTTCCTTTCAATGTTCTAAGTCCAATTCACAGCTTATGTAGCATCATCTATGTCAGAAAAATTTCCCCTGCTCAGAGACACGTGTGTGGACAAACCACAGACCAGAGCGCAGCTGCATCCTCAGGCAAGGGTGATACATGTCTTAATGGGAGTGCCAGGAATCGTGCTTCAGGGAGGTGAGGCTGCCAGCACACAGACCCACAAGCCTACATCTTCCCCATATTCTTTCTGTCCCAGATAGACACAAGTTGTCACAATCCAGCTTTATTTCAAATCTTGCAACCAGTCTCATAGTTTCACGTGCATTAACATTGCCTTGGTAAGCCAAGCAGCCTAAACTTGGTTATTAGCAACCACAGAGTTTCTGTGAATCATTTTACCCTGAATCAAAAGACAACAGAAGTGTTTGTGATCAGAACATCAGGGTCTTCCTCTTTCTTCTGACACTTGAGGGTATGGGACATGGACAGGCTATAGATAGATTAATGGGAAATACCAGAATTTTAGAATTATTACCTACTTACGTACCAAAAAGCAACTTAACAGATTTAACAGCTTTAACTTCTTTGTCATGTAAATGACAAAAATTGATTTTTTAAAGTAGTCCAACAATGTGCAAATCAAGCCTCTGGTCAAATGCATCCAAAACAAACCATCAAGAACATTTAGGCAAAATGTGACCAGCTACTAACCAACACAACTATTTGTCTAACTTTTATTCATGTTGAATTACACCCAAAGGGAACCCTATGGAAGAGTCAATTTCTGTATGGTATTTGAAGGATCAGATTCCAAGTAGCAAAATATATATTTAAATGAGCTAGGTTCATCCTCAGGTTAATTAACGCCATTCTAGCTTTATTCTAGTGATATTTCTTCCTAGTTCATTTTAATACTATTCTATTTCCCATAAGAACCTTAATATTTTGGGCTATTTCTGTTAGGAAGTTTCAGTCTCACAGTGGCCTGTGATTAATTACTTTAATAGAGTTAAAACTTGGTTTACACCAGTGGCTCCTTTTTTGTGGAGATAAACACTAGAAGATTTTGATAAAGTTAAAACTGTCATTGCCTTATGAGCTGGGAAGATTTAACAAGCCTGAATGGTACTGATGAAGAGAATTCAAGCTTTTTTTTTTATTATTATTCCATTCAGTAAAGTGGTATCTTTATCTGTAGGTTTCTATCTTATTTTTAAACTTTTCTACTTTTGTCTTATTTTAAAGCAAAAATACAGAACCTCTCAATGCTAAAAATCCCAATGACAAACCCAAGAAGCACTCCAGATACATCCACAGTAGCATAAGACCTGTTCCTCCCTCCCCAATCCCCTTATAATTGGTTATGATGTTCAATATAAGGGATAAATGAGTGCCCCTTTCCTGCTTGCTCACAGTATGCCACAAAACCCTGAAAGGGTTAATTGGCATTTTAAGAAAAGGTAATTGTAAAGCATATCTGCTGGGGTTATCCCCAGAACTAGGGGGGTGGTGCATAGGTCTCCCACCCACTGGAGCATCTCACATCTTGAAGAGCATGCTGAAGACAAAAGCAGTACTACTGCTGTTTCTTGATTTTCACTTTCAGCTCTAACTGCTAACCCCCAATGTGCTCTTTTGAGTTTACTATATCAAGCTAGTACTTACAGCAGAGTATATGTACTGTGTCTTGACTGTAAAATTATACTGACATTGTAAGAATAAATATAAATCTGTGTGTGCGTTTAAATCATACATAGTTTACTACTGGATTTATTGGTTGCAGAGGAGCGACACACTGACTGGAGTGGGTGCGCTAAAAAAACTGGATGGAGGGACTGGCTACGGTTTTATATTTTTTAAATAAACCAAACATTTCACTGAGTAAAATATATAACCTGGCATATAAAAAGAAATGTTGTTCTAAGTAAGTGAAAAGTCAAACGGAATCTAAGCAAGGTCATAGGTGGCCATTTTCTTACCATATCAAACCCTTTGCCAGTTGTTTGTAGATGCTCATAACATTTTTATCCTCTGAAAAATATATATTTCACATTCACTTTCCCCAATTGAAACTTCCTGTGATGTTCTTCTAATGCATTCCAGTGAGTGAGTAAAGAAAAGAAAACTATACAAATATTCAAGAGCTAATACCAATTTTTTTCCTTTTCTTTTTTCTTTCTCCTACCCTCCCAACTCCCCTCAAATCAACACTTTTCTGGGCACGTGTTGATTTCCATTTAACTTTTCTTTGGAACTTGGCTTTAGGCATTCAGTTTGCCATAGGCAGAGCTCCTGCATATATATATTTTTTTAATAAAATCATTCATCACAGTGTAAAAAAAAAAAAAAGGTTGGCTTTACTCCTTTAGCTCTAGATTCATTGACTTGTACAATCGGGGACCCCTCCCTTCATGCCTGTTCCCATTGAGATTACACCCATAGCGCACAAACTATAGAAATGCTTACTGTAAGAAGGACCACAGAATGTGATCTTTTATATTTTGTACTCACATTTAGGATTAAATTCATCACCTTGAAAAAAAAAAATCTCTGTTGGTGAAACCAGTGGCACTACTTGTTTAAGCACATGGCGGTAAAGTAAGGCTACGCAAACAGACATTAATAAGTACCTTAAGCCTTTGTTTGTCATGAGAGTATCATAGGAACAGCCCCTATTCTACCCCTGTTCTAATTTCTCTGACACCTTTATCTCCTAACTTTCTGTAATTAACCCTCCTACCAGCAATAACTCCTCCTTAATTTGAAGGATAGGTCACAACTAGTTCTGAGCAGAATATTTCTTTAAAACAGTTAATCTCTTAATTACATTGTGTCATGCCCTGCAACACATTTACAGTACAGCTAACCATGAGGTTGGTGCTGCTCATTCCACATCATAGGAACATGCGGGAAAAAGCATGGACATCCACCAATTCTACATTAGATTGCAAGAGCTGAAAAAGCAATTTGGTACAGTTCTTAGAGGGCATCAGAGGTTTATTATATGCAGCTGAGAGTTCTCAGTGCCTCTCATATTTGCTAACCAGTGAAGTTTTTATCCATATAGGTTTGGGAGCAAAACGGCTCTCCCATGTAGGAAACACTGAGCCTGGCAACTCTCAGACAGAAGAAACATTTGTTTTGTCCCATATTAAAGGCTAGTGACATGAGCAAGGTCCCTCTAATATTTCACAAAATATTTGTCTCTTTTTCTAGTCTGTTATTAATATTTAAGAGTAAATTCTTGGTGCTGTAATTTTGGGGTGTTCAAGCATTAACTAACTGCCTGCACCTTCAGTAGATATTTCTTCCAATATATATCACTAATTGGGTCTTCACTTAAATGAGTTCCAACAAAATTCTTGTCATTGTTGAGCACGTCTCCTAGATCCTTTCCTCTTTGCTTTCTGCATTTTCACTTCTTCGTGAAGGTGCTTAATGCAGCATAATTGAAACAATTTTATTGTCTCCAGCCTTCCATTCTACTGTTTCAGTGGCAGAAAATACTGGTCAATTTGACAACTTAATATGACTTTAGTGGTCATTTGAACTCCTTTAAGCCACTGGGTGCTAAAATTACTTGTCATCTTCCTTCACCTACAAACTGAACATAACTGGTGTATGAGAAAAAGAGGAGAAAATTCTTTTCCACTGAAAACATTTACAGAAAGACATAATTGCAAGTTTTACTAATTGATAGGGCATTGACTCTTCCTACAACAATTCTGAACCACTTGAGAGCAATACTTGATACTCTCACCTGGGGCTCTCATGTTGCCTTCAAAGTTTAGCTTTTCTTCTTCCCACAGGGCTGGATCATTAAACACAGGATGGGTTACACAGCCATTTCAACTTTTCCTTTCCTATAGATTATTTTTTGTAATCTAATTTATCTATTAATTGGGTACCTAGGGTTCAACAAATGTAGTTCAAGTTTACACTTGAGCTTAGTGCTTTGACTGTGTAGTTGTTAAGTGTAGACATACAGCTAATGTTCGAACAACTGCCACAAGAAAAGAAAGTTTCTTCCCCTTACCTCCTCCTTCTTAAGCATGTCTGCATAGGTTGTGGAGTTTTGTTGTTGTTGATTTGTTTTATTTATGATAGAGATATTTCTGTGTATATCAATAATATGCCAGAAACATGGGTTATGATTTTTCAAGGTCTCTCAAACTTCCGTCTCAAACTCACATAAACATATTTTATCATGCAAGTATAAGAATTACACAAAGGAGTTGATCCTATTCCCCCTGAAGTCAATGGTATTCCAATGAAATCAGCTAAACCCCACCATATTTTTACTTTAGATCTATTTTTTAGATTATATGTTTCCCTATATAGATTATACCATACACTCGCATAACATCAATAATGGTTCCCATTGACTTATAGCCACAACTACCAGAGAGGCATTGCGGTTAGCTCCTGCCAAGAGGTCATCCTCGGAAGTTTCTGATAAATCAATGGGAGCTTTATGGACTGGTTTTATTCTCCCTTCCAGGAATTAATGCAAACAATGTCACTGCCTGGACACTTGTCTTCTGCACTGAACTAAGCAGAACTACCAAGAGTAATTCTTCTGTACTGGGAAATGCCATTCTGATCTGTCCTGTTGCACCTTTTCCCTTCAATACATTGCATTTTCATATGCATTAAAAACAGTTCAGTAGGTAGTGCTAAACTAACACAGGTTTCTGTGTCATTCACACCGTGGTGGAGTCACTTTTCAAGTCACATGAACTTGCTAATTTTAATGGAATCCACGCAATGAAACATGCCACTTTGAAATAAGTCAACCTTTGTATCTTTAAATTTAAACTTTGAGGATACATTTAGTAAAATTATAATCTTGTTATAGCAATAATACTTTTTTATTTTAACTGTGATTAGCAGACTGTTAATAACAGCATTGATTTTTCCTTACAGTCATCACAATTACTGTTCTAAAAAAAAAAAAAAAAAAAAAAAGCTGGATTGTAAGCTTGCTACTCTCCCTGAAAAAATACAGATCTAAATTCTGTGAGCCTGGTTTCCTACAGATTTCTGTCCTTTAGCCCTTGCTGCTCGTCTATATCCCCACCATACGCTCTATTCAGGAAGCACGAGGAGATGCTGCAGCCTGCCAGCTGTTCCCAAAGAGAGTGTGGAAGGGCTGAGTCCTGCCTGTCTTTCCCTCAGTGGGGGCACTAATTTGGGTTCTTTCTCCTCTACAGATTTTCACAAAACTTACAAGAACTTAATTATCACTGACATCTCTGCCCTTCTGTCAAATTCAGTTGAAAAAAGCAACAATACTAGGAGAGGACTGACAGGTAGAGCAAACGATCATGTAAGCTTCATTTTTGTAGGTACGTAGCCTAAAGAATAGTATAAAAAAATACAGAAAGTCTAAAACCCTGCTCTAGCAATGCTGCTAGCTGGGTGATCTGAGTTAATGCTTCATTTGTATATGGGTGTGTATTTAAAGATAATTAATATTAGCTGTGACTTTTGAGACTGGTATCAACACAGTCTCCCTTTGTAGTGCCTACAGTTTTGTAAATGCAAATAATTTTGAGTTCAGTTTTGCATTTTTAATTATTAGCAGGCAGAGTTCCTTTGGTATTTAACTGCCTAACCATGACTTAGGGTAGACACACATTCATGGAATTAAGAGTGACTAGGATTTTCAGGTGAAAAAAAAAATCAAAATAGGTTTAAAAACATTTAACCTCCAAATGAATCTGGAAGAAACATTATTTGAGATGCATGGACTTGTTTTTTGTTTTGTTTTGTTTTTTAAAGCTTTGGCCAGAGAGATTTCTATTAGTTCAACTACAGTAATGTATGTAATATTAATATGAACTCAGACTGTTACGAACACTTACTATATAGCATTGGGGGGGGGGGGGGGGGGGGGCAGGAGACATATACTGTGATATTAAAAAAAAAAAAAAACATTATTTCGAGGTAGGCATGCCAAAAGCAGTTCTCTGGAACAGAAGGTGGCCTAATTATTAAAAGAAATGGCTTCCATCTCCGTGATGGTCTGACTGTTTGTGGATAAAATCCTACAACTGTGAAGGGCCTTGTGCACTGAAAAAAAAAAAAAAGGAAAAAAATCAAAGTGTTCAGCAGCCATACATCAGAGAGACTATACAAGAAGGGTATCGTATTTTTAGAGACCCCAGAATTCCTGAGCAAAGAAGTAGTTAGTACCAGGTCTACATCAAAAGAAAACAACGTTCTATGTCATCGCTGGCCTCCTCTGTGATGTTTTGCCCTCAGCTTCATAATATTCAAAAAGTCATGGTTAAAAAAGACAGACTGTCCCTTTAAAATTAGATCATCCCTTTTATTAATATGCAGAATGAGTTGTCAATTGACCAAGCAACAAATGTACATCCTCATATCCTCATTTTCACTTCTATCTATGAATATTTTAAAACCCTAATGTGTGCTTGGCCATTTGGGTTTTAAGCAAAGACTTATCACAGTGTAAAACCCCTCATTTTTATCCCTTAGCTGAGGGCTTCTTTTTCCCTTTTCCAGGGTGTCATTAAAAATCTGATGCCAAGAGCTGGGACTTGGCAGGGTTTGCGATATAATTTGCAATCTGCAGTGTTTGCTGGCTAGCCCCCACCTGCCCCCCTCTTTTTTTTTTTTTTTTAAACCAGCCTGCCTGCTAGAGTCAATAGGGGGCATCCCTCATCTGTCTAAAAGAAAAATAGCAGCATACTAATTAGAATTCTATTTGCCAGAAGCCTCGGAGTTGCTGTGCTTATAGATTTCAAGCTTCTTTTGTTTGAATTAAATTGCCAACTTTTCCCCCCCCTTCCTTCTTTGCACTAGGCATGAGAGAGCGGGTGCCTTATTTGATTGAAAGAAGGGGTAGGGGGATGGGGAGGAGGAAAGCCTTAGCTATGGAAATGCTGAGGAAATGTCAGGGTTGTGTTTAAAAATGCCTGGTATGCTTTTCAGTGCCTGACTCCTGTCTTTCTAGCAGGGTTGTCGAGGGGAGGAAAGGGGGCCTGGCACTAAGCGCAGGCACTCTGCCCCTTCTCCTGACACCGAAATTCTGGGGGAGAGCTGACATGCCTTTCCCCAGCTCAAAGCCAGATGGTTCAAGCTTGGATAAAACCTTGGGATGAGATCACAAAGCTTGTTCATAACAGAACACACAACATCTCTGTTTTTCCTGTTAATACCTCCTTTTGTATGCATTGTGTGGGGTGAGGGAGGGGCCAGGGGATATGTCATAAATCCAAAGGAAAATGTCATATTTAACATTAATTTGTTTTCATAACCCTGGAAAAGAATTCAGGCTTTCCCCATTAAAATGACATAATTAACTGCTGAGAAGTTTTATTACAAATAATTTTTAAGTTCATGAATAACTGAACGAAATACACACATGAAAGTTTTTTGCTGCCCTTAAGCATTGATTTTTATTTTTTTTTAAACATTCAAGGAAAAATTTCACAGGGCAAGCTTCAAGCACGACCACATTTATGCAACTTCTTAAGTTTAGGTGACTAAATAATATTAGGACCAAGCTCACTTTCCATCTCCACAAATTATGTCCACGCACAATACGGCCATTGACTCCGGCCATTGACAGTCAAGTCTCATGCACTGATTCACAACCAGGAATAAGCGAATCATGGGGACAGAATAAAGCACTCTATGATCTTCATATTCCTCATAATGATGGAATGCTTGCAAAGGAATCAGAATTCTTTTAGAATACATTAATCAGTCAAATTTACTTGACATTTTCATGGATTTGCTTCCTCCTCACAAATTCTTAGCAGAGCTCACCTAGCTGTGATTGGTGCTCTTGGATGACACTGCCTCTGCTCCCTACCCAGATAAGCTCCTTATTTGACTTCTGCCATAAATGTTACCATACAGCATGCTTAAACTTTTTTGCATGCATCAGTTTAAAATTTGTTTTCCTTAACTTTCATTCATCCTATTGCAATTTCGTTTCATATATGCCCACAAAAGGGCAAGATACTTCGGACATGGATATGAATGTGGGAAAACGAAATGAAGGCTAATTCCACATTTGCCATGTTTGTCAGACAGTACTTAAAGTTAGTAATTTGTAAAGTCAATTCTGTTCCAGAAGAATTTGACCCTCAAATTTGGTGTAAAAATAATACTGAACTATGCCACAATGTTTGACAAATTCTGTTTTTATTTTTTTTTCTTTTAAACTGTGAAACCTTTAAGAATTAATGATATTCTAATTTTTTCAAGGAATTCAGGCTCATGCCTGAAAGACTAGTCTTTTCCTTTAAAAAATTATCTATATGTTATCATAGTATATTTGATTTTGGCTCTGTAGATGCTGTGATTATTTTTGCACAGTCCTTCAAAATAAATTTCCTGAAAAAAAAAAACGCAGAGCTAAAGTACCAGCTAACC
Source organism: Cygnus atratus (assembly GCF_013377495.2). Lineage (NCBI taxonomy): Eukaryota > Metazoa > Chordata > Aves > Anseriformes > Anatidae > Cygnus > Cygnus atratus. Next base: position 17,005,515 of record NC_066372.1, on the reverse strand, counting down.
ACTGCATTTTTATGTATTCATTAAAGATAAGATCTTAAAGGAAAGAGGGAAAATACGGACATTAGAAACTCTTACATATACTCCTCAGTGCTATTATATTTTAATTAGCACAGTTTGCAGGCTGTAACCTTTCCTAGGCCTACATTATGCATGAATATTTTATTTGCATTACTATAAAGTAAAAATAATTTGATTATCATTTGTACTATTTATGATTACATGTTTCTAGACACGCACATAGGCTCTATTTATAGCGGACTTTAGCATTCTTAAATAGCATAGAGTGCTGACAAGCAAAGTATTGATGTTTACAGTATCATGCAAACCCTGAAGCCAACCATGTTCACATCTCTTTGAATTACTTTTCCAATTCGAAGCCTCTAAGAATCCAGTCCTCCTTTATCTCTTCTTGTTATAAAAAGTGGCAGGAGGCAGAGTGGCAGAATGACCCACAAGATGGCACCTGTCACCAGTGGGATTTCTTCTGCCTTCTGCAGGCTAAATTTTGTTTGAACTCACTATGGCCTCTGTCATATCCTCATTTTCCCTTCCACTCTTGCCTCTCCTTCTTAATCCCCTTCGTGCAGGCTCAGGCTCTGTTTACCCAACTTCCGAAACCTTTTTTCTGCAAGAAGCCAAAGTAAAACTTCATTGAAAGAGGGGTTCAGGATTAAGAGGCAAACCCTGTGCGGGAGGAAACCAGCTACACCACCTGCTGCCTTTAACCGGCTTCGCTTAAAGACAGTTTTTCCTATACACAATTACCAGGCTCATTTTTATAGATGTGCATCTGAAATACATGATTGCTTTAGGTCTCAAAGGTGCGGGAGTTGATTAGCTCTCTAATGAAGCCTTTTGTTATTACTTACAGAAAAGTACATCACATAGATGGAACATATCGTAAGAAAGCTTTCTTACTCTGGGCCAGATATATTTTAACTCTGACCTGGTTAAGATCATCTACAGCAATGAGGTAAAGCAGTTTCTATAAATACAGAATCACTGGAATTTAACAAAAATCTGATTAAAGGCAATGGCAGAAAACAACAAACAAGCACCATATGATCATTAGGCCTAATGTCCCAAAGATGAAACTGATAATTCACCTGTTATTGAGGCATTGTGTACTTTGTCCAAAATGACGTAAGGGAATGTTCATTAGTTGCCTAATACAGAGTTGGGAACAGGTCTATAAACAAAGATGTTGATACTCATCCCTTGTCTTTGACAACACAAAGGTCCAAATCCAAACACTGTTACAAAGACACAGAAAAACCATCCATGGAACACCCTAAAGCTGCAGGCCACTCCATTTAATTCCAATGGCCACAAGAGAGAATTGCTCTGCCACAACACAAGGATCGAGCAGATCACTGGGACCCACATGGAGCCTGACGAACCCAGCAGGTCTTCTGCAGCCTGCACCAGTCCCAGCCCTTGCTACTACTCTTCCTCCACCTCCAGCTTTGAAGATCTCCATGCCCTCAGGTTTTCGTGCACCTTTTTGTGCCTGAGAACATCATACCAGGCTGTTGGTTTCTTCCATTAATCTCTTTCTGAGTTGAGGAGGGAAAAAATCTTACACCTTGTTCCTAATTGTCAACTTTCTTCGTTCTGTCAACTTCAAAAATATTTATTTATTTACGAATATTTATTCCCCTAATTATCCCAAAGCAGAAATGGGGCCTTTCAGCAGCCACCAGCAAGGACAGAAAGGAGAAGTGTTTCTAAGATCTCCTTTTTCCTAATGCAAGAGGGCATGAGCTTCAAATCTTACTTATCAAAACTTAAGTCATTAAGAATCTTATAGTTTGGTCAAACCTAGTTATGAAGATCTTGTTTACATATTATTTTACACCAAACCAAAATTTGTGAAAACAATGCAGAACAGTAACCTAAGTTAATCCTGCCATTAAAAATAACTATTACTGCCATGAAACCTTTAAAATGTTAGCATTGCCACAGTGATTAAGAATATCCTTTCAATAACTGTCTACAGTTAACACAAATAGCAGACAACATTGCTGTCCCACATAAGTTGTTTTTACTATAAACATCCAGAAGAAATTCAGACCTCACATGCAAAACATTTTGCTGAAATTCTTTGAATCCTAGGTATCAATAGAGATCCAAGAAGCTGGTTTCATTTTGATGGTCCCTTCACATGCGACTAAGGAATAATCTAAGGGTGTTCATAAAATAAATAAAAGCACTTCAGTGGCTTCCTTTTGAATTAGAAAATACAGATTCATAAGACTAAAGTGGGTTTATGAATCATGCTAATTTGTCTTGAGCTTTGGGAGGGAGATTTTTTTTTGACCCTTTTGTGTTTTCATTTTGAAACGACTTCTGTGTGTAGTGGTTTTTTTTTGTTGTTGTTGGTTTTTTTTTTTCCCTCCTCTGGTAGATTATGAAATCAAGCAAGTCCAACCCAAAATGAACCATTTTGATCAATCTGAAAGGCAGCTTTTTCGAGAATTTTCCTCTGCCAAGAATTTGAAAATGTCACATTTCATTCCAGTATGAACAGAAGCCAGCTTCTGAACTCTCCAAATCCTTTGCGAAATAAAATTTGTCTTTTTCACAACTCCAAAATTAATTTTCCTCAAAGACTGCAGGGTGGCTTAAGATAGTGGTCAGCAGTTGCGGATAGCACCTGGGTGCTTTTTAGTAGCATTAGCATAGTAGGGGCAAGGCCAGGATCATGGAGTTGGAGCATCTTGAGGGAAGCATGAGAGGCACCAACTCTCTCAGCTCCTGGCTCTCAGTGCCA